>NW_028263372.1:10582039-10894896 GCF_051168715.1 Poecilia mexicana
ATTAGTCAACATCTCTTATTTGCGGTGGAATTGAGGGATTAATGTCCCCCGGATTATTTCTCCCGCACATTCTTGATCGAGTGTTTTGAAGATGATGAAGGTGATTTTTGTATTTGTCGTACCATGTTGTTTTAGACTAAAAACGATCCTCATGTTCCGAAAATTGGGGAAAAAAAAAAAAAAAGATTTTCATTTGCTTGTTTTGGAGCGCTTATGGTACCAAGTAGTAGATTTGATGGTGAAATTATTTCTACCTTGTAACAAATCTAGATCTTGAACAAATATAATATGAATGTAGCATTAAGCATGTATGTGTTTAAGGTCAACATAAATTATGACTTACTATGAATTTACAGTTAAATGAAAATGGTTTGTCAGCGTTGTACGTCATATTTAAAAAATTTTTAATGAACTAATATTAAGCATTATTAATACAAAAGAGTCACAATTTGTGATATGTGTTGCTTCTGTGCAGGAACAATGACACAGTCATTTTTCATAGTGATTATTGTCGCTATGTTATTGATTCCAAAATCAGCTTTTCTGTCACAGTTTCACAATCCAGAAATCTTAATGTGCCGTTTCAATGACAATTCATTTTGAACTCCATAACACAAGCGTTGCAGTTAATAGAAACGGTAAATGTTTCATTCATGCTGTTTAATCAGTCTTAATCTGGCATGCCTCATTTGGATTTACTGATAAATTAAAAACTAAAGTTACCTTCACCTCCAGTATTTTGACTTTAAACGGCTCAATAACTGAAGCAGAACAGTTTCTCTTTGAAACCACTCCCATGACGCAAAACGAATCTTTATCCCAGCTCCATACCAGCTTAAAGAAAAAAAAAAAAAAAAAAGGAGATTTCTGATGGGACCAGCTGTTCTCCTTCTGTAAATGTGCCACAGCGTTGACGTCTGTTGACAGATTTATCGCCTTTGTGTGCAGAGAAATTAGTGTATCGTTTTCTCTTCGTTCTTCACCTTCATCTCTAATTTGATGTAAATGCTGGTTGCGTTTGCACAGAAGATGAGAGCAGATATATATAAAAAAAATCAAAGTAAAGCTTTAAATACGAACTTTTCAACTGGAGAGAAAACTCGCTGGTGTCTCTCACACCTCCACCTGTTTAATATTTAGCGGCTGCTGGCATGTTTCCTGTTTGCGTTGACCTTTTCTGACATCTGCTGATGTCAGATTGTGAATGTTTTTGCCCACTAACATTTTTACATGTTGCTTCTTGTCTAGCTTTTGGAGATAAATTCAATTTTCCCCAACTGTCAAGACATTAACAAAACATTCAAAAAATACATACGCTCCGAATCAAGTCGAAAATGTGACTTTTCAGAGGGCAAGTCAGAAATGCTACTTTCTCAATTAACAATTAATCAAATACCACCTAGGATAAATGTAAACGGCCAGCATCTATTTATTTTCAGAATATATTAAGCAGACATATGAACGGCGTGTGAAAAAGGAGACGTTACATATAAATATTAAAATTAACGTCCAAAAGACTTTCACCACTCTTGCATCATCTGAAGGAATTTCAGCTCGGTCTGTTTTAATTATCTGCTGCCCAGCCTGGGATCCTGTCCTGTTTCATTAAGTCATTTTGATAGGCAGAGGTCACCATGGAAACTTGACTGGCCTGCAGCAATGTTGCCTCATACACAACATACCTTTCTTATAGGGGGAGGTTCATGTAAAATTGACCTTCTTGAGCCTTACATCATGCTACAATGCTACTCCCTCATCAAAAATGTACCTGGAGTGTCGCCTTGATTCTTTCATGCGTGTTTGAGAAATCCTTCAATCTCCCATGGTAACCATTCAGCTCCTCAAAATGCCCAATTGGACTGAAAACCACCTTCTAGCTGCAGGTCCTCTTCAGAGCTTCTGCCCTCTAGTCTGAAGCTCAGCCCCTTCAGACTAGCCATCAGCAATTAGCAAACATCTGGTGGAACTGCGCATCTGCTGGGCTCATTTTACCAGTTACTTCTCAGTGCAACGCTGGTAAAAACGTTGAAGGATTAGTAGAGGAGTGACCTCTGCTCTTTTAGAAAGAGAAGGAAGTTTTAAAGAGACAGCAGCCCAATTTCAAGGCGTTAAAATGTCATATTTTATACATGCGTAGCATTTTGATAACAACTGAAGGTAGCATAGTTACTCGATTGTACTGTAAAATGTCACTGTTTGGATGGGAAACACTTAATACAGTCTATTTAAAGAACCAGCGTCCACTTCTTCAGAAAGCTGAGCTTCAAATAACTTGTCTGTTGGGTCCAACCACACACGCCAGTCCCAGTTGGCCATATACAAATAGGCTGGTCATAATGTAATGCCTGATTAGTGAAATCAGATCATGTTCTGATCAGTTCCCTTTTTGCCATTTTGCTTTGTCTCCCCCCACAATGACCCTGATATGGATTGACTCCACTTTAGCTCCAAGATGCCACACATGAATACTTTAATATTTGAAGTTGAGACGACGTGTGAAGAGGTTCAATAACAAGAGAGACGTGAAACGCTCCCTCACTTTCAAGTTATGATGTCGAGAGAGGCAAGCCGTGAGGCCAAACAGCGATCCAACCTTCCTGATGAGTTTATTGATCATCCACCACAACGCCTCCCCCTCTCCACCCACCCTTGGCACACAGCAAGAGAGGATACTTGGCCAGGATTCCCCGATTAAATAAAAATCAAGAAAAAAAGTAACAACAACAAATAATAAGAGGGTCAGCCTTCTAGCAAGAAGGGAAAAAGTCTAGACTGAGCCTTTAAAGTTTTCAAAAGTTTCCCTCTGACCACAAACCTCAATCCTGGTTTTGTATTTTATTTATTTATTTATTTTTTTTGCATCATCACTGTTATTGATAAAAAAAAAAAAAACACCCTTCAGGGCGGTGTCACTGGAGAATTTCTGTACCAGACAAGAATCCTGACTATGTCTGTAGTCAGCAGTGTGCAGTGCAGAGAGAAAGCGAGAGAGCGCCGAGCCCTGTGGGGCTCTTGTCTTAGTGGAAACAGTGCCAGAGAGTCTGCTACCAAACCTCCACAACCTTGGGGTCGAGATAAGAGGGTGTGAAAGCCTGAGCCGAGGCTGTAAGGTGCTATTTCAAATTCAGTAATCATAATATGGCCAATATTTGCAGCTGAATTTTATCACATGTACTTGGGGGGCTGGGAGGAATCCGACAGAAGTAGCATGGAGAATATAAAGAAATGCATTTTCCTCCGCTATACATGTCTTGAAAAATAACTTTTTCAAACCTTTTTTTTATTACCTATGATTAAAGGAAAACGTGTAAAATCTTCCAGAGAACAGTTGGGATGTTTTTTTTTCTTTTTTTCATATGTGGACATGTGGAGGAAACCATTAACTGCTGGTATAGACTCCAGTCCACCCATGACCTGTCTAAGTAGGTACCAATAATGACTTGGTGGGTGGATGGCAGCTCTTTGAATCTTTATTATAATAACCATTAAACTCCTTTCAACGTCCATTACATAACACAATATTCTACATGAGAGAAAACATTAAGTCTGCTGCGGAGGATTTCGAATGACCTCCATACTCACTGGGTAATGGCACAAAAAAAAGATAATTATTTTGAAGAGTCCACTGAGATTAGAGATTGCTTTTTCTTCCTTCCTTTCTTTTTTTTTAGTTTAATTTACATGTAAACAAAAACAGCATTGATTTATTTTTACAAGTCAGGTGAAGCTAATTAATATTCAGTACTTTTTGAAATATATATATTTTTAAAAAAAGAAATAAAATATTTTTAAAAAGTCACATTTAAAAACATTTATACTGTTTCTTCTTCTTCCAACCTCACATAGCCTACTCCAGTTCTCAACTATTTTTTGCCTTTTTTTTTTTTAGAATCTGACATATTTTCAGTTTCTAATCAATATTTCCTTTTCTTATTACAAAACAACAAATAAAAAAATAAATAAAACCAACAGTATTTTTTTTATCAGGTTAATACTATTCTGTATGAAACAGCAGCTTTTCATTTTGACACATTTTTAAAATGTGTATTTCTTTTTTATTTAATTAATGTTGCTCATATTCACCTCTTATTCAGCTATAGATAAGGAAAATAAAATAAACTTCTATGACCAAAACAAATCGCTACAAAATCTCCCCCCAAATATCTCCTACCATCGGAGCCTGCCTCCAACCTTTCTGTGCTGCAAGCCTGTGGATCCACTTTTATTTTATATCATTCCAACCTCTGAGGCTGCAAACAAAAATCTAAAAGCTCCTCCTAGCTGTCCTCAATCCACCCACTTTAAAATCAGCTGGACTATTCACAGATGACAGTCCAAAATTGTAACATTTGTTACATTTTCAGCTGCTGCTGTTCTTTCACACTGGGCTGGTCAAACTAACCAAACCATTTGAGCAACCTGTTCTCCCCCTCGCCTGTGGTGGCGCTGCACCAAGAACTACAGAAGAAAATGACATGAAAACCTCCGAAGAAGACGAGCACAACTTCCTTCTTCACAAAATGTAAACAAAAATGGAGCAGCATCATTTTTTAGTGGCTGTAGGATTTATTTTGTCTCTGGTAAAAGACCATGAAGCATTTCTCATCATTACGCCGGACTCGTTCATTTGTTTTGGTTCTATTTACCCAGAATCCCCTCCGCTGTAGTCCACTTCCTGCTTTTGGACTGGTTTCCGGTCTTTGAATCGCACCAGAATTCACTTAAAAAGACAGAGACCTGGATTTTTTTTTGCGGACCAGAATTCATTTCTTTGAACCGATTCAACATTCACATCTCCCCAAACGAACCGGACTTTCCAGGCAAACGAGTTAGAGTTGGGGTAAAGTGGACTAAACGGGACTGGTTTGAATTCACCGTTAATTTACAAAGTGGCTATCAACTGTTTTAAATTGATTAAAGTGAAACACATTTTCTTTCATTTGTGACGATTAATGCAGTAAAGGTGGTGGGGATGTGCAAAGCGCACTGATCACTCATGACGTCTTTAAAACCTGCTCAACATTACCTCGGTTGTCATTTCACTGCCAAAACAGCTCCGACAAGTTATTGCACAGACGAGGATCATGTGATGTTGTCCTCGAGCGCCATGCATTAGCACTACATATCGTGGGCCGTGTGGGTCAGGGTCTCAGCAGAATGAATGGACTTCTAACACAGAGATGCCATACAACCGGTAGCTGGAGGCTACGCAGACGCATCAGACTCTCAGTCCTCAGCGGTGCCTTGTTGGACCTTCTGCTCTCCCTTTGTGAGGGAGAGGCTGCTGCCACTGCTGCAGGAATGTGATTAGTCTTCATATTTAGAGAGATGGCAACCGTTTTTGTAGCATCCAGTGTCAGAATGTAGGCGTTTTACTACAGTGATGTGCTGGAACAAAAATGAGCTGTGCCATTCACTTTGCTTCTCAGCGGGGGCTGATGTTTTGGCTGATCAGAACATAAAGCTATTAACGTTAAGGTATGTATTTTTATATATATATATAAAAAACTCCAACTACTTATTTGTTCAAACGGTCACCATGTTGTGACAGAATATTATGAGAGAGATAATTTGTGAGAAAAAGGTTGTCAAAAACAACCAATCAGAGCCAGGAGGAGGGGCTTAGCGCTGTCGGTCAGGCTCATGGACATGCCGCTAAATGTGCTAATGGCGGCGAAGGAACTTACTGTTCCAGGAAAACCTGATTATCCTTCATCATCGGTGGCCATGCCAACTAGCTTTAGTATTGATGGCAGCCTCTGTTGTTGTGAACCGGATGTAGTGTAGCAGACTGGAAGGGTTAGAGCATAAGCAGCGCATACAGAAGCATGATTGACTGCGCTAAGACCCTCCTCCTGGCCGTGATTGGTTGTTTCTAACCGTGCTGGATGTTTATGTAGTTAGCACTAGTAGGAGATAGTTTTTTTCCTGTCTCCTACTATACTGCCAAGATAGAGTGACAGTTTCAACAAATATGTAAATAAACAACAAAAAAACCCCATTATTTTTATGAGTTACATACCTCAGCTTGAAGTGGAGTTGAAGTTAGCGCTTGATTTACTAGCGATGAAGCTGACCATGTTACTGTACAGTAAAACTTGTCATGCATTTGATTGTCTCTAATGAACTCGAGCTTCATGTCACTGACGCTTATTAATATTCAGCTTCGCATGTTTATGTCTGTGCAACTTCATGCATATTCATCACTGTTTACATGTTTGCCATCAGTGTATTGTGTCACTGTGGTTTCCACACTTGTGTGTGTGTGTGTGTGTGTGTGTGTGTGTGCGTGTGTGTGTGTGTGTGTGTGTGTGTTGTTGCACCGGAGCTCATGTCTGTGGCTCTACACCGCGGGTGATGCTGTCGAGGGTAGGATGTCACGCAACATTACATCACTTCTAATCTCCTTAAATCTCTTTCCATCCACTTGAGGGAGTGTAGGCGGCTGTAATGAAGGAAGAAAATGCCACCTCTAACCATGAAGACGCCCGAGGCTCGGCAACGGCGTCTCGGGAAGTAGCGTTGACCCCAAAAAGACTAAAATCCTCACCTCCCACTCACATTCAGTCCTTCGGTAATTCAGTTTTTAACGGCGACTCTGTTCACGAGGAAAGAGCACAGAAAAGTGACGATGAACCAAATCAGAGACAAGTGGATGAAAGGATTTTAGAAAAAAAATGTAAATATGTGTTTTGGGTTTACACATCTCAGCAAATCAATAAATATATTATTATATAATAACATATTGGAGTCTAATTTATGGCACCAGACCAGCAGGAGGCTCAGCAGCAGCTGAAAGATCAAAGTGAGGCTCAGCAGATGCAAAAGTTTTGGTAATGTCCATCATGGGGCATAACGAAGCAGAAGATGTTTGTTTAGCCCAAAATGAAGCAGAAGTTTCACATATGAGGTTAATTAGATCCAAAATATGTTTGGAGGTTTGAGTTGTGTTACAGTTTACATGAAGTCTTTCATAATTTTCTCAAGTTTGAAATAGATTCGAATTGTGATCTGCTGCAATCAGGACGTTTCTAATTTCACCTAAACTCAGTGAGTGCTTCTGATGTACAGTACCTTGTAAAAGGTTTTATCCCCCCTGAACTTTTTCACATTTATACCACAGAGCAACCATGAATAATATATTTTTTTCTTCTGGTAAACCAGCAGGGTGCAATTATGAAGAGGAAGGAAAGAGGTACTTGTTTTTTTTTTTGCTAAATATATTAAAGGGGCAGTGTTACACAAAATCAACCTTTTTGAGTTTAACATCACATTATGTTATTCCCTCATCAAAACATACCTGAATTGTTGCTTTTATGCATGTTTGGGAAAACTTCTGTGGCAACTATTCAGCTGTGCAAAACACCTGGGAGGACCTAGCTCCGCCTCACAGAACAGGCCTCTCCCGTGACTCCACTATTCGGCTCCTTCAGACTAGCCAGCAGCAATTAGCAACAACCTGGTGGAACTGTGAATCTGCTGAGCTCATTATACGAGCTACTTCTCAGTGAAATGCTGTTGAGGGGATTTCATGAAGGCAGAGTTTCAGAAAGAGCAGGACTTTTTAAAGAGACGGTTGCCCAATTTGAAGGAGTTAAATCAGGAAGCCAAACTATTTTACCTAATATTTGATGCAGCATTTTATGACAACCAAAGTGAATCATTTCTTGATTATGCTATAAAATGGCACTATGTACCTGGAAAATGCACAACACTGCCCCTTTAACAATAACTTTGGAACATATTGCCTTTAAAAAGTCACCTAATTAGTATTTAGCTGTACTGTGCTGGTTTCTTAGAGAACCTCAGTGAATAAACGGTATCATGAAGACAAAGGAACAAAGCAGACAGGTCAGGGATAAAGTTTTGTAGAAGTTGAGACTCCCACAGAACGCTGCTCAATCCATCAAACTGAGAGCGTGTGCTACATCTACAGACCCACCGAGACATGAACATCCATCTAAATTGACAGCGTGGGCATGGAGAGCATTCATCAGAGGAGAGGCCACGGTAACACTGCAGGTGGCGCACAGATCCACGGCTCAGGTCGGAGAACCTGATGACAGGAGAGCTGTTATCCGTGCTCTCCACAAGTCTTACCAGAAAAAGTGCTCTAGTGCTTAGGTTTGTTCTAAACATCCACAAACACGCCATGCCAAGTGAGGGGGAAAAAATGCTGCTGGGGCATCATGTGGTGATGATGGTGTCCTTCAACAAGCTGGTCAGAGCTGATGGGAAGATGGAGAGAGGTAAATAAGAGGAAGTTCTTAGAAGAAAACTTCAGAAAGTTGCAATGGAACTGTTTACATCAGAACGGATTTACAGTAATCTTCAGTGTTTTAGAGTATAGTATGTGCTGTCAAATGAAAAGTATCTTTTGAAAAACAGCCTTTAGGCAGATATTTATCAAACTTTTCATTAAGCTCACATGACTGCATTAAAATTGTATTTATTTCTTTTTGTCTGATGTAATATTCTAATCAAAAATGTTTTCATCAGCCGTAAGAACAAAGGTATACAACCTTGTGTAATTTATATGTATGTACATCATGTCTTTCACTTGGAAAATTGGCTACTGACATAAACTTTTCAATAATATTTTAATAAACTGAATATGACTATATGTCAGAATGAGCTAGCTATAGATCTGATTGGAAATCTTTTGGCAATGTTTGAGTTTTACAAAGTTCCAGAAGCTCTCCACCTCATCCTACTTGAGCTGTTTTTGAAAAGACAGATTTAAGTCTCTTCATGCGCAAAGCTGATGGAGACAAAACACTTGCAGCTGCATTAGCAGTGAAAGGTGGATGTAAATATTAAATAAGGATTTACTCCCAACTCTTTCATCAGCATTAACCGGTTTATGACAGATATCCTGATTTGTGCTGTCAAGGCCTTCTGTTTTTGTTTTTTTTTCTCACAAAACAGCAGTTTTACCTTCGATTCAGATTTGTTTCCTCGATCATATGTGTGCATCTGCACAGAAATGTTTTTGTTCCTTCTCCACTTCACGGGCTGGTTAGGCTCAAATTAGAGAGCCTCGTCTGAGTAACACCAGTTCTAAAGCAGATTTGTGCAATCTGGAAAGCACTCTGGCAAAAAAAAAAAAAAAAGGAATTCAAATACAACACTACAAAACAATACTTGATACGCACTCATTTTCCTTTAGACTGTTATCAGCGTGGAAGCCTATGGTTATTTAAAGAGAGCAGCTTCCCGCCCCTTGTTTTTTGTGAACAGCGACGTTCTTTATGAAAAATGTGCAGCGGATGGCCAGTGCTGCAGGTGCAATAAAAACAAACTGCAAATGAGGCAGTCGGTGAACACACACCAACTGCTCTGCAAGCTTTAACGTTAACGTAAGTTTAACAGCACCCGTCTAGAGCAGGTGTGTTTTTACACGACAGTGTTTTTTTTGTTCTTTTTTGTGAGCTCAACATGAAATATACTTCACATAAGGTGCCTAAACCTGTATGTTTGAAAGAATAAAACACCCAAAATGTCTCAAGTCTCTTAATGTTGCAGCTGTGCAACTACCAAGTGCTCTTCTTTCCTCTGGTGAAAATGTTTTATGTCACAGTGGTGGAGTTTCTAATTAAAACTGCTAATGACAAATCTACGTAGGCTTGCTATCCTGCAATTCTTCTTCTTCAAAAAAAAAAAAAAAGGTCACATGCCAACTCAAGCTGATTGAGATTATTCAATTTTACTGGATCTCATCTCAACGCAGATCTTTATTCTGTTTCTACAAATTAAGCATGTGTATGATTTCCGGTCACGTGGCTCCGTGACAAAATGCTACAAATGGCAACAGCAAAATCTGCAGCTGTTAGGCAGTTATTATTTCAGCAATATCAATGCAGTCTGTGTACATTTATTGCTATGACGTGGCTGGATGATGAGGCATAACGCACTGGGATGACAAAAGAGGATCCAGGTTAAATGACTTTACAGTCGGGGGGGAAACCTTGATTCCATTTTCCCCTGACGCTCCGTCGCATTAACTGCTTTGCTTCTCGGTGACGTAGGATGATGCAGAGCTGTAATAAATTAACGCTCCACATTGTGCCTGACACCAGCTTACTCAATGTGATTACTAGCTAAGCCAGGCTGTGAAAGATGTTTTTTTTTTTTTTTTTTTGTGGACACTCTGAAAAATCCCGCGGCAATGAGTGTCACAGCTCGGCTCACGCTGGAATTGGAACGTATTGCCAACGCCATGAATCTTACAGATTTATTCACTTTTTGTTTTTTGACTCAAACGTTTCCGTTTATCAAACTAAAGCAGTGAAGCTAAATAAATCTGCCATCCAACTATCACGGCCTGGCGTTAAAGTCCTCATTGTTGAGCCAGAAATTCACTGTTTGATCACATGTTTGGGAGGTAAATTTCACAAGCCACTAAGGTGAAGAAGTCATTTGTTTTACCCAGCTAGCATAAAACTGGCAGCATTTAAAAAGAACATTGTGCTGACAGTGAAACAAGTAATGGAGCCATGATTCTTTGCATGACAAGAAAATCCTGAGTGCTCGACTTGTAATTTATTACTTTAAGCCCAACGGGGCTTGGATTATACAGTAAATCTGCCTAGCATAAAAGAAATCATCATAATTATTAAAAATACAAATTTGTAAAGCATGTTCGCAATTCAAAAGTAACACATTTGCTCCAAAGTATTCTCCCTCTCATAGCGAAAAAATCCACAAATACGCTAAAAACGCTTACAACTGCCTTATTTAATAGTTCATACACAAAATATACTTGAATATGCATTAATGCGCAGAGTGGAAACCGTCTTAACGATACCACAAAAGCTAACATACGTGATCCTCCTTATGTCTGCTCTTAGGGGTAAAGCCAAAAACTGAATGGCTAGTTTCCAAACGCTGCGCATCATCGTGTCAATTAGCATCGCGGCTAGTTGCTTCTGCTGCTCAAATGGTATTTTCTTTAGAACATTTTTGAAGGAATAGGCTAATTTTGGGTTACGTTAAGCAGAGAAATCCACAAATAGTTGAATCTGTGAATTCTGAACCGCAGATAAGTTCGAGGTTAGCTGTGTATTCACTCTGTATTTATACAAACATTAAATCACAAAGGACTGGACTCTGTTGACTCATTAGCTAATGTCAGATTTTATTCAAGGGCATCACAGTAAAATAAATAAATAAATATCCCTTCTACTTTATATTCATGCCATACTTTGTGTTTACCCAGCAAATAAAATTGCACTGAATACACTGACATTTATACTTGTCTGGAATAAAGTGTAGAAACATTGAAGGGGTAATAATACTCTTGTTTATCTTCTGCTTCATTACATCAGTCCCATCTTTGCCTTTTTTCCCCCCGTTTTTTTCTTTTTTCTTTGCTGTGGAACACTGAAAGACTGGGTTATGGCATTTTCTGGAAACAAACACATTAGATTTGACAGACATCATCCGAACGGCGGAGTTTCCCCACGTTGTTATGCCAAAGTTGTGAGACATAAAACCACGTCGCTCAAAATCTTAAATTACCCTTTTAAGCCGGGACTTCTTTTACAAAGTAACGCGAATCCATTCACGGCGCGACCTTCTTTTGGTCCCGCTAAATAATGCAGCTTTGTTAATGGATTGCTCTAAATCAAATCTTCCAAAACGGCCTCTCTGCAGTGTTTGTGTAACCCACTTTCCTTTTGTTTGTCTCTTTCCCTTTCCACTGTAATTTGTTTTGTTCCCTGCATGTCCCTGCTGATAGTGGGTCTTTGTGTGCGCCTGCGACGCAGTTAGGGAAACAAGATGTGGGCGAGTGTCAGGCCGGATTACACCCAGCCGGTTTCATCGCTGTGGCACCCACACACCGGGAAAGTTCTGACAAAAAATATAAATAGTCAAACAGCCTAAGGACGAAGGCTGCTGTTTTCATATATGCTATTAGAATTTTGAAGAAACTAATGCCTCCCCTGCCTTCGTACAGTGATTACTGTTCAGTCATTGATATGACAACTTATTTAAATGTTGCCTTTTAATGACATTTTGTGTGCATATGCTGTGTCCTCGGCAAATGTTCCATGGCTAATGCAAGTGAATCATAATAATGACCAAACTCATTTAACTCCAGCTTTAATTGCATTGTTCAAACTAATTTAGCCGTAACATCAAACAGTAGCTTTGGATTATATGTGGGGGGGGGGGGGGCAGTAAAATTTCAAACTTCTTACTACAAAATGCAGTTTTCAAATTCTGATTTTATCTATTAAGGGTGTCAAATCAACATGGAGTATTTATTCTGTGAGCTTCATAACATTGTTTTTGTCTTAAATTGCCCCTCTTAACACTGAGGTTGTGGGTGTCAGTAAGGCTAAGCTGCACAAATAAGAGAATAATAAATAAAAAAGCTGAGATAAAGCATTTATTATAAGTGACAAGGGCTTTTTTGTTTTCTTTTGGAGGAATTTTGGTCCATTCTGTTTTATAAATCTGTTTTAATCCAGCCATTTCGGAGATGTTTTGGAGCATAAACACTGTGGTTAAGTCTATAGCAGCTCATTTAAATTTTAACTTTGACTTGGCCATTCAAAAACCTTTCAGTTTTCAAACAAACAAAAAAAAAACATTCTCTGTCAGGATGGAGACTGAGATGCCCCACTCATGTCGTCTTATGTATAATCAGCTTCTCCTTGAAGCTGCACTCTGAGGAGGAGGAGCGTCTTAAAGAGACAGTGGCCCAATTTCAAGGTGCCAAATTGAATCAAATTTGTTTTATGTTTAATATATCCAGGATTTCTGTAACAACTTAAGGTAATGTAGTTACTTGATTATGCTATAAAATGCATAATAAACCCTCTGTGGGATTTTTAGTTTGGTAAAAATCAGATCTCTCTCTGTGGGGTCAGAATTTTTTGTGAAATTGAACTAAAAGCTTAGTGTGACAAAAAAAAACTTAATGAGGAGAAATTAAGGAGGAAAAACATTTTTCAAAGCACTGTAAATAGGTTTTAGTCAACAGTCTCAACTGCATTTCAGACCAAGTGACAGTAACGCATAGAGGTTTATAAATAGTAAGACGGTGTCAGATTTCTATGATGCATGAAAGGAAAAAAAAACTAACATGTTTTCCGTGTCTCCCCATGGCCTTGAACCTCTTTCATGTGGGAGCATCAAAGCGAATCAGGAAAAGTTGGATCTGAGAACCCCCTCCTTCAACTGATTTGTTTCACTCTGCTTGTCGGGAACTTCAGACCGAACCTCGGAAATAAATAACGTCAGCATAAGCACATATATGCACGAAAAGCGTATTTACAAGTGCAAAGACTGTCTGGGATTAGTGAAAAATAAATACAAGAAATCGCCGGTCTTCTAAGAAGTCAAAGCTGCGCTAACCTTGCTTAATTCTTCCGCCTCGCTTTCGGCAGCACCCGCTCTTCAGTCTGCCCTCTAATAAGTGATGTCATCAGCTGTCACCGTTTCTGGTGGGCGTTCCTGTGGGGCAGCCCTCCGTTGGCGGCGAGCAGGAATGTCCTCTCCCGGGGCCCTGATGATCTAACTTGCAACTCGTTTTAGAGAAATCACCGAGCGGGACCGCAGCGACTCTCGCTCCGTGTGAGCAGTATCTGTCACATGGGAGCACAAAACCATGCAGACAGTTTTATTTCATTACAGTAACGTGCCTGATTGGATCACAAACAGATGTGCTTTTGCATTATTTTTGTCCCCCTCACACCATAAACACATACTATATCATTGTCTGACTATATGTTTCACAATCACAATAAATGCATCGATTCTGTTACGTTTACTCTTCTGTTTATGATTGATTGAAACTAGCAAACTGTTTGCAGTGTGTGTGTGTTTTTTAAGCTTTTTATGCTCAGTCACCACAAACTGAGTGCACTAATTTGTGATTTGCTGAAAATGTCAACAAATGGACTAGTGAACGAGACAAATAGCTGTATTTTTTCTTGTTCCTTTTGCCCAAACTGTTAGTAGAACGGGTGCTAAATGGTATAATTTGTGTGGTGCCAATTCTAAAATACGGTACTTGGGCAGTGTAGCTTTAATAGCCTGTGATTTTCAGTCTGCAGCTGGTCCGACTGCACAAGTTATGTTTCATTAAAGCCTTGCTCTCCGGTCACCCAATACATCACTCTGCAGATGGTGTCTGACTACGCTAACAACCAGAGGGGACAAACTCAATATATGGTACACAAGTACATACTGCAAAAGTTTTCCGACTTTGTGCACTTTTTCAGCATTTTTTCACGTCACACCCACGAGAGCTAATGTGTTGTATTGACATTTTATATGCAAGACCAGGAACAGGACAACGTTGCTGGCTCTTTGAATTATTGTTGGTAAAAATGCAAGATTCTGTGAATTAGTCCCCATTCTTCCTCGCAAAGAAACTCAAGATTAAAGGGGCAGCTTGAAGTAAAATTGAACTTTTGAACTTAACATGTTTTGATGATTTTGCCTCATCAAAAACATAGCTGGAGTGTCGCCTTGATTCTTTCATGCATGTTTGAGAAATCCTTAAATCTCCCATGGCAACCATTCAGCCGATGGCGTCCGCCTTTGAGATGCAGCTTTTCCTCTGAGCTGCATTTTCCAAACTTCCACCTCACAGCTCAACCCACTCTGCTCCTTCAGACTAGCTAGCAGCAATTAGCAAACACCTGATGGAGCTGTGCATCTGCTGAGCTCTTTATACAGGCTACTTCTCGTAGGGTTACCAGAGGAGCAATGATGTGATGACTTCCTGAAGGTTTCAGAAAGAACAAATATTTTAAGTCATACTTGAGATATACAGCATTTTATAACAACTGAAGGTAACATAGTTACTTAATTGTGCTATAAAATGATACTATGTGGCTGGAAAACACACAGTACAGCCCTTTTAATCAAAGGATGAAGCAACTTTCAAAGGCGATTATTTTCAATTAAAACTACATCTGGACTTTGACTGGGCCATTCATTCATTACATGAATACGTTTTGATCAAAAGCATTGCAGCTCTGGTCATCATGAGCCAGGAAACTGAACCTTCACTCTGGTCTTGGGTCGTTTTGCGAGACACTGCAGAGCAGAATGCGTCTCATTGTGCGTTCACAACTCAACCAACACGTTCAGGGTGGATTTTTTTTAAAGCTGCTAAGCATGCAAAGAGCTCAGAGCTGACAAGTCATGCCTGTGGAGTTGTTGTGACAAATTGCATCATGATGAATATGGCGCAGCTGTGCTCAGCGACTGAAAAGAGAAAAAGAAAAAAACACATTAAAATTCAGACGATTCAGTGTTGGCGTTTGACTTGGACGCAAGAAGTTTTATTGAAGCTGTAGATATTTGCACACCCGAGGAGTCATCACTGAGTGCCAGTAAACGGGGGGGCGGGGGGGATTTCATTTTACAAGGAGGGAAGAAGTGGAGAATATCAGCAACAAAAAAAAGGTATTGCATAAAAATTCGAAACCGCTTTTCACGATGAAATGAGATTCAAGAGCGCCACTAGAACTGAGCTCTGCAGAGTAGTCATTTGCACACAAAATGAGTTTATCATTTAAAGAACATGTGTAACCCTAAACTTAGAGTAAAAACACAGAACCAGGCTCTCCACCACCGTGGACACAACGGCTGGAATGAGAGCCACCATCATCAGAAACTAGCTCTACAAGAAGGTGACAGCTGTGTCAGCAATTATTGGGAAATGAAAACACACACACACACACACACACAGAGAAAAAAGCTGATTTTCCATGCAGGGTCTTGGATCATGGGGTGAGAACGATTATGAGAAAGTTGAGAAATCATCGTCAGCTACATGGTGGGAGCTTGTTAATGATCTGAAGGCAGACTGGACCACAGTCACCATGAAAAAACGTTTAATAGTCTCAGTTCTGGCTTCCCTCTGCTTCGGGAGGCACATGTACGGATTAGCGGTTCGCTAGCAAACATCAAATAGAGCAGTGGTCCCCAACCTTTTTATTACCGCGGACCGGGGGAGGGGGGTAAGGTCGCAGAGGTCGCGCTAGACTTTTTTGTTCTCTGTCATTTTGACCGACAGGGTTTTAAATAATCGGTCATGTTCTATTTTTACCTGTCAAATTATAATCATATTAACATCAGCTATTTAGCCGCATTTTTATGCGGTTTAGTTAATATTCACCCAGTTGAACGTGAATCCAGATCCCATCACACATTAAGCAGATAAATGCATCTAACTTTTTCTCCATAGTGACAAAAACCACTGACTGTGGCCCCAATAACTTATAATAAATTAAATTAAACGACTCCACTTAAATTACTTCACCTGCTGGGGTCTGGAGGCACAGCTTCACAAATTCCTCCTGGTCGCATCTGCAGAGAAATCTGCTCTGGTTCATCGGCCAGTTGGATCTGCCTGAACCAAACCAATCCATTGAACTTTTTGTTTTTTTATCCTGTGCGGTCCGGGCGTGCGAGGACTTTTTATTTTTATTTTTTGCGTGGTTTCACTTCCCCGAAACAGACAGATGTTATGCCTGCCGCGCTTCTGAGCGCCGCTCTCCTTCTGGGCGCTGGAGAGTAACGTGTCTTCAGCTCCATTAGTTAAAACCTCAGGGTGAGTTAAGTTTAATTCTTTGCAGCGGCAGAGCCGCGTCCGCGTTGGTTGTGCAGCCGCAGCGCACTGCGCATGTTACGATCTAATTAACTTGTGCACCTTTATTTATTTCCTCAAGATAAACTGCCGGCTCCTCTGTTTAGACTATAAATGGATTCAACATTGCATTCTCTTTAGTTTCTCTGTTCTGAATGTAATGGAGACTGAAATTAAACGCGCCATTTCTACCAAAGTTGTTGAATGGGCTTCCTAACCAGACGCTCCAAAGCGTCCGGTCCATAACTCTTCAACACGCCGCCAGCTCCCGGTCAGAAAGACGGATTTAGTTCAGAGTCCATGAGATGATATTCACAAAGGATTTTTTTACCGATTGATTTTAGTTGCCTCTGCGATGAACTCTTTACGTAAAGTCTATCATGTCCTGGTTAATTATAACCTGTCAAATGACCGACGGGCTTAAAATTTTCCTGTCGTTTTAAAAAACATAACCGGTCAAATACTGAAAATATTCCGCTAACGCGACCATCCCCTATTTGACCGGTGCCATGAGCTGTGTAACGAAGGACAGCACATGGCGCCTGGAGACGGGGCGCTACACCCCCCTGCCACCAGGAGGCGACACCCTGCTACAGAGCCAAGTTGGGCCAGTGGAAACGCGGTCACTCCGAAATAGAGCCGAACTGAGCCGAGCCGAGCCGGGTTGTTGAAGTAGAGCCGGTGGAAAAGGGACAATAGAAAGTCATCAAGCAAATCAGAACAGCGGAGAGGATTTTACAGAATGTCGCCAGTGAAAGTCCATGAGTAGAAGGAACAAAACAAGACCAGCAGAGGGCGGTGTTGTCACATAGAACAGAATGGAATGGGTCAAACACGTCACAGGGTCCGAGCTGCGTCACGTGTTCCCTCATGACGTAATTATTATAAGACTTAAAAGTATTTGTAGGCCT
Organism: Poecilia mexicana; assembly: GCF_051168715.1. Taxonomy (NCBI): domain Eukaryota; kingdom Metazoa; phylum Chordata; class Actinopteri; order Cyprinodontiformes; family Poeciliidae; genus Poecilia; species Poecilia mexicana. The sequence goes on from NW_028263372.1 coordinate 10,599,566, forward strand.
TTATAGCGTGCTGCACAGTTGGCGCAGTTGGTAGAGCTGTTGCCTTGCAGCAAGAAGGTTGTGGGTTCGAATCCCGGCCCGGACACCTCTGCATGGAGTTTGCATGTTCTCCCTGTGCATGCGTGGGTTTCCACCCACAGTCCAAAAACATGACTGTCAGGTTAATTGGGGTCCCTCTAAATTCTCCCTAGGTGTGAATGTGTGTGCATGGTTGTCTGTCCTGTCTGTCTCTATGTTCCCCCTGTGACACGCTGGCGACCTGTCCAGGGGCGTAAACCCGCTCGCTCCTGGAATGTTCAACTGGAGAACGCTTCGGGCTAACGTTTCGTCCGAAACGTTACCCCCTGTGGGGTGCCCCCACAGGGGGCACCCCACAGGGGGTATCTTTACCCTATCCCCACAGGGGGATAGGGTAAAAATGGATGAATGATGAATGAATGTTTTACCTCACATTCAAAAAATAACATTTTTCAGATAAAAATAATTAACTGATTGTTTTTCATACAGTAAACTCCATTTCTGAAACATGAGTCCTGACACTAAGAAAAACAAAATATGACTGTGGAATCAAAAATAAAATATAAGTAAGTAAATGAAGTAATACTAGTAATTATAGAAGCCATTCAACTCTATTTCTTTTACATTGATGTGCCGCAGCAATCTGATTGGTCTGATTGGAGTTACTTGCTCCACAGACCAATGAGACGCTACAATCTCACAATTATTCACTGAAGTTATTCTTTAAATGCATTTTACACAGGAAACTAAAACAACTGATTTCATTTTTTTCTATGAATGATTTTAACTAAAAGAATTATTTGACCATATGCTTTGTGTGTAGTTATATAGTACGTTTATTCTGTCTGATACTCCGTAATAATTACTCAAGGAGTAATTTATTAAATTGTGACAATACTGTCGCTCCTCAGTATTTAATTTAACTAATGAATTATTTGTATCAATATTTAATTAGTTTTCTTCTACAGATTTACTCTACCAGGTCACAAAGTTGTTTTTCATGTAAACTTACTTCATCAGTAGATGATGAATAATTTTGGCTCAAACTATTTTTGGGGATGTTTTTGCTTCTGTTTTAGGTAGTAAGAACTGGGGGCTTATTCAGGCCCTAAATACCAAAAACCACACACCATAAACATAGCAGCAAGGTGTTATTTTTATTTATTTGTTTATTTTTTACACAGGTTCTCATGGGGATGACATTTAGGAGCAGCTAAATTGCATCCCGAAAGCTCAAGTAATCTGTGAACTTTGACCCCAAATTCCTAGAGGAGCTGAAGCAGAGAGTGAATGGATGCAGAGAAAGGAGAAAGTTCAAAATATTTTTTTCATGGATCATAACGGGAAAGGATCATTTCCCCAACTCCATCATCTCTCTGCTCCTATTTCTAAACATACACCCAGATTTAAAGAGGAACAGCAAAAGCAAAGTAGGTGGATTAGCAGAGCTGCTAACGTCTGACTGGGTCACCCAGGGGAATTGTAGAATATCGACTCTACTGCCTGGATATTGGGCTGGTAGCATGAGACGACAGTTATGAGACAGACACAGAAACAGTCTTCAGTCAGAGGCTTCTTCAGTTTGCTGGTATACTGACCACTACTGGAGAACTTTCCTGCCCACAGCATCACCATCCACAACTACTCTTTGAAGAATCTCGGATAATGTGAGTTATGAAGATATTTAATTCCTCTATAGCAGTGGTTCCCACTGGAGGGGTGGGTTTGCACCGCCAGATAAGGCTTCTGCATGTTGGTGTTCCCGCTAAAGCCTGAATATGCCTAATTTGGGTTGTCTTTGCTCTTTTATCCCAGCCTGTGGGGTTTTCCTTGACTGGGAACGAGAATACAACCTGTTGTTGTATTCTCAGAAAGCGCAGTGACATCAGAACAGAGGGGAATCCCAAACCGCTGACATATCGCGCAACTGAGAGTCTGGTGGATATCGGAGATGATATGTGGAAATGTTTATTATTATATGTAAAGGTCATTATTATATTTATTTAGTTAAAAATGTTAACTATGAAAAAACAGTCACCACCAAATCATAGTGCAGCAAATAGAGCGGCTGCTCCCGTCGTCTTTTTTCAAACGCCTTTTCTTTTTGTTTCTTTTATCTCTTAAAATGACTCCACAAACTATCACTACTGCTTCTACATCGTCATCCGTGTTTGGTTATTCTAAATTCCCGCTATGTTGGGGGTTTTACTGGATTATCCTCTGGAATCGGTTCGTGTTGCTCCTGCCTTGGAAACACGAACCGATCGAACCTGTTGTACTTTTATCAGCTCTGTGGTCACAGAGGTTTGGAGAATCGGCCGACAATTCTTATATCTTGCCGTCTAAACCAGACTTAAGGCTCATAAGCTCTACTCATCTCCTCTCGCCCACTGCCCAAACGCTCTCACTTTGGTCGCTATGGTAACGTTTATATATCCCTTCATATTTTTTTCATTGACATGGTATGTCTTCATATTGAAATTAAACTACTATAAAAACATCTAACCTTTTAGTTTTCTTTGTAAAGAGGGTAAAATGTAAATATTTCCCCCTATTAAAGTTTTCTGATTGTAGATAGCTTGGAATTTTTTTTTTTTAAATGGCAGAAAATTGAGTCAAAAATACTTTCACTTAAGCATGAGCTAACATGTTTCCCACACTTCTGTGTTTTTTTTTTTTTGTTGTTTTTTACTGTTCTTAGTTTTGTTCAGCTCATTTCTCAGGAAATGACCTAAAGCTGGAAGAAGAATTCAGTTTTAATGATCCCACCCTGTTGATTCTGCAATTCACCCTCTGTGTTTCTGTTTAATGAGTCCTTTCGATTTCACCAAACAAGGCTGGTTAGCAGACTGGTTCTCACCAGGAATGAAGAACAAAAAGCAAAACGTATTTTCCATAATGGGAACAATATGATGATTTTCAATTATACAGTTTTGGAAGCCATAAACTGTCGCCTGACTAGTGTAGAAAAAGCACAGTTTCCTTTGAGGCAAAAATATAATTACATGTGAAGATAATTATTGAAGGGAGTAAAGACAAAGTCAACCATCTAAAGCATTAAAGCGTCTGTGCATTAAAAAATAGGAACACGTTGCTCTCTTGCTGTGTCCTTTCCGATTCATTTACTGTCTACTAGTTTTAGATATTTGCTTTCCTCAATGATTGTTTTATTTGTCCTTGTCCCGCTCTACTTTAAGTGACACAAAGACATTTAAATAATAAATAATAAAAGAAAAATCATAAAAAGGTAACTCCATGCTGCTGGCAAGTTGTTTCATACTGAAAGCCATCTGAGGCCACTCAATATGATTATGTGAAATTGCTCTGACTTTCAGCTGACCCTGTTTAAATGTCTAAGCAGCTAGAAGCAACAAGTCGCACAAGGTCAGGGTGGGCCGACAGACAGACAGACAGACGGACAGATAGACAGACGGTCGCAGATTTAATTCGTGCTGCATCGCGCGGCTTCCTCACAAGACTGGTTTCTCTAACTGTTTATTTCCAGCTTGTATTTTAAAAATTAATCTCCATAAGTTGAAAAAAAAAAGGAATCAACAAGCTTGGAGCGATTACAACCAACACGTGTTCTTCAGATATAGGTATTGATCAGAAGTCTTAAAAAAAAAAAAAAAAAGTCTGCTGATGAATCTATTAATCCATTAGATGTAAATAATCAGTGCCATAAACCTCTGTATTTTTGTATTAGTTATGTGGCTTGCTTTATAGATATTTTTTTATGTATTTTTATGACCCCAAAATATGTGGCTCTCTTGGCTGTAGCAATAAAATAATTGATGTCTGTCTCCAAGCGGGCCGACAGATGAGTACAGGAAGGGACGTTCCTTTTTTCAAGAAAAATCAATGTCTGTTTATTGTTTGGCGCTTGGAAAAATATTACATGAATAAAACTCCAGAGGAAAGAATCTCCTCTGCCTGCCCAACTATTTTCAGAATAGTTGGGCAGGTATGAATGGTTTTTGTGTTTACCTTAGAACTACGGTAATGGAAATTTGTCCTTTCACTCAGACGTTCATTTGTAAAAACAGTAATAATACGGCGGCGTTTTTACAGTGAACAGCAGTCAGATCTAAATAACTGGGCTTCATGAGCAAGGAAGTCGTTGCATTTGAGTAATGGAGCAAATGTAATGAGAGCATGACGCAGATAGGTTTTAACAATGGGAACAGAGCATGTGCTCAATGTTACTGACCTGTATGGCATCCCATTCATATCAGAGATGTTAAAAGATAAGAGGAAATCCTTCACGCAGAAAGTAGAAGCTCCAAGCAGCTTTTGTTGTTGTGTGGCGTGTTCTTGAGAGCATATTTAACGAGCATATTTAACAGAACGCAACGGAGGCGATCGTAGAGAATCACAGAGAGATCCTGAAGGAGACGGTGGAAAACGACGCAGGCTGAACGGCTTAAATACTGAGGGAGAGGAGGAAGTGATGAAGGAGTGGAGCTAATCACAGCTGAGAGGGGACAGCTGGGGAAGAGAGCAGGTGGAGGGAAATTAGGAGGTATGAAACAGCTGAGCAGGAAGGCGGGCTGACAGGCTGGGCGAGAGGTGGGAGATGAGGAGAACAGAGGAAACCAAAGAAAGGAGAATAATAATGTAACTGTTTCCTAACCTTCTGAAGACCGATGGGTCTAATGGGGACAAAAGCCTGGTGCTAGTGCCTGGTGCTAGTGCGGTGGGTTATGTCAAACCTAGACATAACCCACCGCTAGGTTTAGGTTTGACATAAACATCTAGGTTTGACATAAACATCATTACTAAAATGGCTGGAAGACAATACAAAGTCCTAACAATGGTACAAATACCAACTTGTGTATGTGCTTTCATATGTGTGCGTTTGTTTGTAAGACCTAGTGGGGACAATTTTCCTGACACATACTACGTTGTGGGGACCCACTGCTCCTGGGGACTTTGTAGGGACCGAAGCCTGGTCCCCACAAGGGGAAATGCTGTTTTTGGGTCAAGGGTCAGATTTAGGACAAAGGTCTGAATTGAATTTTGGTTAGGGTTAGGATAAGGGTAAGGTAGAAATAAATGGAAGCCAATGGAAAGTCCCCACAAAGATAGCCACGCAAATGTGTGTGTGTGTGTGTGTGTGTGTGTGTGTGTGTGTGTGTGTGTGTGTGTGTGTGTGTGCTTATAAAGCATGTGGAAGACGTCCAGAGAAAGGCCATCTGTCACGATCTCACCTCGGTTCTCCTGTCCTGTTTACCAACCTGCTTTCTCCTCTCTCAACAACACTCAGCTCTGAGCGCAGTCCTGCAGAAAATGAACAAGTTCAACTGTAAAGCGAAGCAACAACAAATAAACATCTTGCAGTGTGAAGCTAATACAACTGAATGTAAAGAAGAAGAAAAAGAAAAGCTCAAAGCCTAGTCTTAATGTAACATTTCCTCAGGCTGTCAATTATTTTATTTTTCCTCATGTAGATGTCATGTTGGTACATTAATGACGCCTCTTGCAGGATGTGTGTAAAAGTATTTAAATTAAAAAAAAATCTGTAGTCGGAGTAAAAACCCAAGCTTTAATTTGAGGACATTTATTCTGGGAAAAATTGCGAATGAAGAAGTTATTGTTTAAAAAAGATTATTTAAAAATCACTCGTGGCACAATGGTTGTTATCCTTGTCAATCATTTCATTAAAGTGAATTGGAATTTATAGGAATTTCTGTTTAGTAATCCTGTTTATTTGGAGTAGAAGTTTAATGTGACACTGAAGACTATTTATTTTAGTCACCACTGTATGCTGACCTATGACAATTATAAGTAAGATGGGGGAACTACGTAAGAGTCATTGTATTCTTATGACAATGTTGTTGGTCACTGCCAGACTCTTACTTATTTACTTAAATAAACGTCTCCATTTAAATAATTTATTTTGATATTTTTTTAATGAACTTTTTTTTGTTTTCAAAAATTAAATTAGAGACGTTATCAGAAGATCAGAACATCTATATAGCACGACAGAGAATGAGGGATACACAAACACAAATTAACAAATAAATGAAATTACGAGAATAAACTTGTACAAGAATAATAAAGTCATTATATTACAAGAATAAAGTCATAATATTATGACTATTTATTCTCGTATTTCAAATGTTTTTGTTTTGCGACATTATTCTGGTAATATTATGACTATTCTCATATTATGATTTTATTCACATAATTTTATTTATTTAATATATATTTTCTTACCATGGCCCTGATACTCTGTCGTAGCACAACTCTGCCCTTAGATTTTTGCATCTTTGTATTTGTTCTTTTGGTAAGTCGTTGCACAAAATTGATTCATATTTACCATTTTCCTCTTTGATGTAAAGCATGTATCTTCGACAGCAACCTCATGTGGCTATTAAGTTTTTATACCTCTTTTTTTAAAACCTTTATTGCCTCAACAACAAGCTTCCCAACACGTTTGGGCTGCTGGGATTTGACAAGTCAGCGTATTTGTGCCTGTAATCACTCGGCGCAGTAAAACCCACCCGGTTAGGAAGTGTACGGTAAATAACAACAGGAAGTGCCGTGTTGTCACGGCAAAGTCGGCGAGGAGATTAATGACACGGGCATAACGTAGGACCGCCTGATAATTGCTCTCGGGGGACATTAAACTTCCTTATACTTGCGTGTTTATTTTCGCGCGAGAGGAAAGCCGTAGGAAAAGACGGACCCAGGATGCTGTCGGCGTCGTTGTGAATAAATCACAGCGGAGCTACATTCATCACCGAGCTGCAAATATAATTAGCCTGCCGCAGCGAGGGCAGGCCTGTGCTCCGGTGACGCCCGTATGTATGCGCGGGCATTTACAGCTTCATTTTAGCCGGGCGGCTATCGGGGAGGAGGGGCGACGAGACTGACATCCTTCATTTGCAGCGCGTTTGGCAGAGTCTTGAACATCTCTTTTTCTGTCTTTTAATATTTTTGAAGACAACGGAGTCGTGAATTCAACATTCCGAGCCTTAAATTGAACGTATTTGAGTTTTATTGCTCCACTGGTGCTTGTAGAAGATCTGGACAAGAGAGCCGTTCCTCTCTGGTTTCCGGTGGGGTGGGGTGTTGGGTGGGGGACGCAGGCCGCTGCTGCAGTCCTTAAAAATCCTGCAAGAAAAGAGCCACTCAGCAGAGAGCTTTAAAAGAACCGCTTTGACCTTTTACAGCCGAGTGAAAGTCTCCGCTGTAAAACGGTGGTTCAGCCGGAGCCACATCCACACAAGCCGCTAATAGGGCAGCGAAGATTTATGTGATAATGCTTCTTGTCTCCTCGCTAACAATAAGTTCACTGACTGGAATAAAATGTCACATCTGAGAAACCTGAGCGGTTGAGCTGCCGGTAATGGACATGTGGAAGTCGTCTATGTGTGATTTATTTATTTTTGACTGATCTCTATAAAATATGTTTTAGAATCCATTATTTTTACACACGTTATACAGCTAAGAGACCATTATAAAAATAAGAACCCGCTGCACTGATCCCCATTGAAAACCTCACGGTTATTCCACCAAATATTGATTTCTGAACTCTTCCTGAGTTGAAACATTAGTATTGTTGTTTCTAACTGAATATGAACTTGTTTTTTGTTTTTTTTTTTGCATTATTTCAGGTCTGAGAGCGCTGCATATTTTTTGTCATTTTGACCGTTTCTTGTTTTCTGCAAATAAATACAAAATTTTTGCTTGCAATTTCAGAGACATGATGTCAGTAGATCATAGAATAATAGAACGATGTTCATTTTACTCAAAAATTTACCTATAAAAACTTAAATCAATCAATCAATCAAACTTTATTTGTATAGCACATTTCAGCAGCAAAGCATTTCAAAGTGCTTTACATAATTAAAATAAAAACAGCATGTGACATTGAATAAACAGTGAGAAAGAGAAAGATATTTTGAAAAAGATTTTATTTTTAAATCCGAGAAACTGATCATTTTTGGTGGTTTCTTCGGGGGGTTTTTTCTAGAGTTGTATGAATACATCAGCCGAATGTGATCAAAATAAATCTGTAAAATCTGTTTTGGCATATTACCACCCTCCTAAGATCACGGCCTAAGTCATTTTATTTGCTAAAAGTGATTTTTGAAAATAATAATAATAAAAATCACCCATTTTTATTCTCAAAAGATAATTTAGGCAAAAATCACTTTAGGCAAGAAAAAAAAGACTTAGGCCATTAATTTAGTATTTTGGCAAAGAACAATTTTACTTCAGTGATTCTGAGCACACAGAAGGTCAACTAGGAAGTGGTTAGTTGTTTAAACTGATATAAATCTGACTGAGCCACTGATTCACCTGTCGAACTTGGCTGGAGGCAATAATCTTATGAAGGGAAACAAAGGCACAGGTCTGGTGCACCGAGAGTATCTTCTCCGAATTTTCCAGTTCGTTTCCCTTAAGTGCTGTAAAGAGTAAAGAGAGATTTTTTCCCCTCCCAAAACATTGAAGTTTAGTTTATGTTGCGAGTTATAAGGCCGAGCGTGGCGTAAACAAAGGTCCTCTGAGATTTAAAAGGAGTTTGACAATCACCTTCCCTCAGAACTGAATCATCAAAAAACAAAGAGAACATTTTAGCACTAATCATTCCTGGAGATTTTTTTGGGTGATACAAAAAAGACTAATGACTCTTAACATACCAGTTAATTGTCATGCTTTGCAAAATTATCCTAAAAGATTTATCCTAAGTTTCCAGAACATCTAAACTTCTAGTAGGAAAATAAAAAGGAAAAGCCTCTTAAAGTTCACCTTTTAAAAAACCTCCAGAAGAAACATCACATGTGATTTAACTCAGCAATCTCAAACCAAATTATTTCCTTTAATGCAAAAATCTTAGTGCAGTCAGAAAGCTCTTCAACATGTGTAAATGTGCAAAGTCTGGTAAAGTGCATGCTGGGACTTTTCACCTGGGATCACCTTCAAGCACAGCAGTTCAGTGAGAGTTTAAACTCGGGTCAACTTACTGCATTTCATGCTGCAGAGAAGCTGAGACGATTATACAGTTTATAGGGTTTTTTTGGTTTTTTTTAGTAACTCTTGTGAGTTGCATCACTCATACAGTGACGTCAGTCAATAACATGTTATAATTTTTACCTTAAATGTCAGTTAATGAGGTCAATCAAATCACATTACTTAAAAAGAAAAATATGCCGCAGCCATTTAAGTACAAATTTCTCTCTTTTAGTGTCAGAAACTAAAAGACAAAAAACAAGTCCTATCTAACTACTGACTTATTTGCTATCGCTGTGTCTGATTACATTAAGCACTTGAGGTCTCAGTTTGGACTTGGAGTATGTTCCTAAGTCAAACCTGCATGCTTACAGAGTCAAAAAGCCAAAGTACAGAATTCCTGATTGTCTCTTAAGATAGCTGAAGCTACACGTTGCAGATATAGAAAGTGTGAGTGAGTAGAGAAAACATTGTGTCTAAAGTTTTTGGGGGAATGGCAGAACTTGTTCTGAAAACTGAAGGGTTACAAAATCATTCTTTGAACAATTTGACTCAGAATTCTCCCGGATTGGCGCATAACCTGCGATGGGTGGTGGTTCTTGTTCTTGTTCTTAAATCCTCTATTTCGATGGACTTGTCGCAGAGCATTCACCAAGACACCCTCACGTTCTTTAAAGGTGACAGGATCCTCACTGTTCATGCACGTCCCCATCGATGGATACCGTCGAGCAATCAACCAAAACCAACATCAGAGAAGTGGACTGTTTGATTGCTACGTTTCGCTCCAGCAACCAAGTCTTGATCTTTTGTCTTAGGAGTCGCTTGTTCTTACACCGTTCATGTACTCAACAAATGTACGCGGGTCTTCTGCCCCGTCGTCTCCCTTCCTGCAGTACCGCTCGCTAGCAGGTACACACCACTCGCAGCGGTAATACTGACTGATGCCACATCACGCTGTGACAGGCACCAAGGGGGCCCCAGCGCATTTAGTGTCGCTTTTATCTCCCAGCATGCTTTGTGCTGTTGTTATCTGGTGTCTGCAGCCTGCTGCGGGACGACACGGTAAACCGGGAAGTGATACGTTGACACAGCCGCGTCGCTAAGCTCGCGTGGCACAGAGCTTCTGCAGCATTCAGAAGACGTTTTTTTTGTTTTGTTAATTATTAGGGATACATTTGGCTGTTGTTAAAGCCGCCACACCTGAGGGGCTCTATGTGTGTGAGAGAGTCAGAGTCACAATAGGAAGTGGAGACAGATATAGGTGGAGTGTTGAAAGGAAATATTTGCTGCTCCTCGTATTCCTAACTCTGCATGATCCATATCTTGCAATTGCGTGTCTCTTTCCTTCTGATTACAGAGATAAAAATCAGTTCAAGCACCTGAATTTTAGTACAAAATGTGGTGAAATATTTCACTTTAACTTTACAACTTAATTCCATTCCATTCTTTTGCTTCTGCTGCTCAGTATTCTGTCATTTCTCAGGATCCTTACTGGCACAAATGAGGGAGTAAAGGAAAAGGGCAGCATGGTGTGAAAAAGTACTTGTCCTATTGTAGATTCCCTCCTTTTTTTGTTTTTTCACACTTAAATGTCTCGTATCTTGAAACCGATTTTAAAACCAAAACCCCATTGGTGAATACAAAAGCAGTTTCCAATGATGATTTCAACTGGACATGCGTAATATATCGGCCGATAACCGTCATTTTTTAACATAACGGTATCGGTCTGATACATAAAACTGGAACGATATTAAAACCTAATTCATTTCCGTCCTGCTGCCATTTGTTTCTGGAGGGACAGGGGGCAAAAGTTGGTCACATGGTATTTGTTTGGTCATCTGACAGTGATAGTGATGCAGCGCTGGATTGTGGGAAATTTAACTGAAGCAGTGCTGAAGGTGTGGAAAGCGTAGGGAAAAGTACACAATATATGAAATGAAATCATCATTGGAAACTGCTTTTGTATTCACCAATGAGGTTTTGGTTTTAAAATCGGTTTCAAGATACAAGACATTACTGACACGCTAAAGGTGGCTAGCTAAAAGGTAGAAAAAATTATCTAGTCAAACTTTGAATGGCTCAGAAAACAGAAATGAAAAACTGAGGTTTTGAAGTTGCTAAGAAGCAGATGAGACTTGAGTTTGATTTTGACACTTTAAAAAATCTCCAACTTGACCGAACAGAATCAATTCTGTAAGGAAGAGTGGGCCAAAAGTCCTCCACAGTCATCGTTTTGCACTTAAACCAGTTTTTTTTTTTTTTACACCTTGAGTAATGAAATTTCTAAAACTGCTTGCTATATTTATTAAGGTTATCTGCATCTGATTTGAAACTTTGTTCTGACAGACAAAATGGAATACAAGGAAATTAAAGTTCAAACTTAAGAGGCAAATACACCTAAGAGTGTTTAAATCCTGTCTAAACAATCCACACAACACACAAACATTTTCCCTGTTGAGGTTTTATTAAGGAATATTTTTGCCTGGCACCTCTTTGGGACCCGCACGTATCGGTGTGTGTTGTGGTGACTCAGGTGTGAATAACGATGAGCTGAGGATACAAATGGAAATCAACAAGTCATCACCCCTGGGCAACTGAGTGTGTGTGTTAGAGATGGACGGAGAGATAGAGAGAGAGAGAGAGAGAAAGAGAGAGAGAGAGAGAGAGAGAGTGAGAGAGAGTGAAGCTCTGAGTCATTCGGTGGAGCCGTTACCCAGAACCGAGCCACAGTGACCCTTAACTCCTCACAGGCGCCCAAATGTTGAGTTCTTGTCCTGAGGTCCACATTCATAGGTCACATCAATCCAAATCAAGTCACATATCAAACCTCTCCATCCAATTAAACTAAACTGAGGTTAATTTTGCCGAAGGTGAATCTGGAGTGGACCCACCCACTGGGTTTGCTGAGCTGAAACCCGGTGGCAGCTAAAACAAGCAGGTCATTTAATTCCTAAATTTTTGTCTCACTTTGTATTTTGCTGCGTAAACTCACTGACCTCTTTGTTCTCTACACTTTGCTGGAACTGGGTTGGACTGGATTTTTGTTGTCATAAGGTGTCTTAAACTTTCCTCCAAGATTTTGCTCCATGTTGCCATGACGATAATGCACGGTTGCTGCAGATTTGTTGGCTACACATCCCATGATGTAAATTTCCCATATGAGCTCTATTGGATTAAGATCTGATCTCACGATCAAGTTCAAGAAACCAGTTTGAGATTATTTGAACTTTGTAACGTGTTTATTACTTTAGATATCTGTATTTATAGCTTACTTTTTAAAACATGCTTTTTTTTTTCTTTTTGATCTGAACAATCGCAAAAAGAGAAACAAAATAAGGCAAACATATTACATAAAAAAAAAAATAAAGAGACATCATGACTGTTTGCTGTTAGTGAATGTCTGTTTTTATGAAAGTGTGTCACAGTGGTGGGAACTCGAGTCACATGACTTGGACTTGAGTCAGACTTTAGTCAATAATATTATGACTTTGCTTAGAGATAATGTTCGGTGTCTTGTGACTTGACTTGGACTTTTACACCGATGACTTGAGAATACTTAATATTTTACCCCAAATCTAAAGATTAAAACACATATCTATTATTTAACAAACGCAGGCTGTACATGTGCATCAGCTGTAGTGGAGCCACTCAAATCCAAAAATGTCAACAAATATTCTAGCAAAGGTAGTTTTTTAAAGGTACATCAACTAAAAAGAACTCAATGAAAATAAAAAGTGCAACATGCAACACATGCAACAAGTGAATCATAGATGGAGATGGAGCGACTTCCAACTTTGCCCGACATTTGACGTTTCATTAAGTACGGTAAGTGGTACTTTCCTTTTGCTATGATGACATAGCTGACTTTAGCTAGCTTTGTGCTGTTATAGTTCCCTGGGCTACGTTGATGTTTGACGTTAAGATTTATGTCATTTTTGGGGTGAGAGTACAACGTCCAGCTTGTTTGCTACGGATTACTGGTGGATGTTGAGTTGTTTCAGAAAGAGAGTTCTGCAGCTGAACTCTGGAGACAGAGTTTCTCTCCATCACAACGCTGAAATGAATCCAGTTCATTCAGAGGACGGATCATATATTTGACTACATCTGTGTCAGGAAATCATATTGAGAATATACATTGTTTACTGCAGTCGGTGCATTAAGTCTGAACATGGTGTTCTGCTTTGGCTTTTTTTATTTACAGACTGTTTATTCTGGAAAGTTTTTATTTAAAGTAAGACTTGTCTTCCAATAAAGTTTAAATGAACTGTACAATATGGAGGTGCAATTTTAGAAATAATTAAAAAAAACAAAACAATTGCAACATTGTTAAAAAAACACTCTAAAGGACTTGAAATTCCAAGTTTCATACTTGGGACTTGACTATTGCTTGTCTCTTGACTTGAGACTTGCAAAACAATGACTTGGGCCCCCTTTGTCATCCCACAAAGGGAAATCAAAATGCCAAAAAGAAATGGAGAATAATGATGGAAAGTTGCAGTGACTGGAGCAAACACAAACAGGAGCTGAATAAATAATAAAAAGGATTTTTCTCCTCTCTTCCCCCTCATGTCATCATTGCCTTCGTCCCGTTAATATTGATAAGGTCGAAGGGGAAGGAAAGACCCAGGCAGTGCTTTCTAACTCGGACACCATCTTGGCTCAACAGAGTTACTGGGGCTTCTGAAAGTTATGACACAGGATTTAATATGAAAAATAAAAAAAGACTTGGTGTAAGCTTTAGGTAAGATCTGGATACCAAAGCAATTCCTGCCAGGAATGAAGAAGACGCAGGAAAAATGAGAAACTGACGGCTTTTTTCATTTTTATTTTTCTCAAATGCCCTGACAACTGACAGCAATCTTGTGATCTGAGAGAATTCACAACTCCTTGGTACAAATGAAAACGTCAACAACAAAAACAGCTTTCTTCACTGGTTGTCTCTCAAATAAGCTCAGTTTGAATAGATTTCAGTGGCTTCACCTCTTGTTTTGTCTCTGGTTGTCTGATGTAGCATGCAGTCTGTGGGCCCATTGTGAATCAGCTGGCTCAAAAGCCTTTTTGGCTTTTCAAGGGGGGGGAAACAGAAAAATGCCTAAAGCCTTAACTCTTTTTAGGTAAATAAAATATATGACTGACCGGAAAATAACAAAAGGTCTGTCTGAGAGTGTGTGGCATCCTGTGCTCAGGAAGGTAGCTGTTCCTGTCGTGTGTGAAAGGTCTCAGGTAGAAGAGGATTCTTATCTGCAATGCAGCAGTTTGTGAAATGGAAGACAGCACCACAAATCTCCCAGGGTACTTGAAGTGCGCCGGACTGATCCCTCTCCAAATTTTTAGAAACTCAAAACGCCTTCCTGAATGTAGAGATCCCCACAAAATGATAAGGCTGTTAATCCAACTGATTGGAAAAAAACGTAGCACAGATCTTTGAAGAGGAAGGAAAATGGTAGATGGTTGTCAAGATTCCTTCTGTACTAATAAAAATGTGAAAAGTGCGACATAATTTTGTATTCTGAAGCCCCTAAATAATTTCAATGCATCCAAATGAGTAAACAGAGCCTGCCTGCATTGTCATCCATCTAATAAAATTAAATTAAATTAAATACAGTCGATCTGCAAAGCAGTCGAGCGTGCACGATGACGAATGTATTGTCCTGTTGGAAGACTTTTCCTTAGGGAGAGATGAGATACGGAAGCTGTTCAGGGTTGATGGGAAGATGGATGGAGCCAAATACAAGAAGCAATAATGGGAGAAAGTCTGTCGAAGGCTGAAAGAGAATTAAGATGAGGGCGGACGTTCAGCTTCTGGTGGGACAATATAGCAAGTGATGAAAGAGAATGACGTAAAATTAAGCTTTAGCTATTTGCAGAAAAAATAATAGGCAAAAGTATCAGTCTTTAATAACTTGTGTAGAGACGTTCCCCAAAAGACTTAGATGTATTTGCAGTAAAAATGGATCAGGAAAGTCACGGAACAGTTTAGATTCTTATTTGAAAAAAAAAAAAAACATTGTAAAACTTGTGTAGGAATTTATTTTCACACCAGCCCTTGTTTAGTCTGTTCTAATCGAACTCTAGTTTGTTTTAGGAAATTTGGTTTGTTTGGGGAGAATGTGCAGTCGAACTCTGACGCGATCTGTCTATAAACTTGGATCTGAGGTCAGTTGAAGTGAACTCTGGCGCCGTTTGAATTCATATGTGGATCCAAGCGGACTGCAGACCACTCCAAAAGGAGGAAGCGGACTGTAACGCAGGGCATTCTGGTTAAATACAACCAAAGCAAACACAAAGATAGAGGTGGAAATAGCTCATGGTCTTTTATCAACAACAAATAAAGAGACATTGAACAACTTCTAAAATCGAATCCATTTTCCATTTTCCGTGTGCCCATGTCTTCTTCTGAGGTTTTTGAGTTTTTTCCTTCAGTGGTTCTTGGTGCAGCACCACCACAGGTGAGGAGGTGAACAGGTTTTTCAATTAGTTTGGTTCGTTTGACAGAGTGCAGCGAGAAAGCAAACCGCACCTGCTGAAGATGCAACAAATGTCGCAATTTTGGCCCCAATCAAATCGCATCTACCAGACTATCAGATCAGTTAGTCTATCTCTTAAATTCCCAATGAAATGCATTGAAGTTTGTGGTTGTAAAATGAAAAAAAGTTAAATGGGTGTTAGAGCAACAATGACGTGTTCCAGCTTCTCTAATGAAAAGTCGCTAATGTTTATTTTGTTGATCCCACAATGGCTGAAAATAGGAGGCGCGACTGCATGAATCGGCGGACAGAAATGTTCGTAGAATGATCATTTAGCCGTACAATTGCTCAGTCGAAATGTTCTGGAAAGCTCCCACTACACTCATGACCTCTTAGCTTCTCGCCTCCACAGTCCACAGAATTTTATTTTCATCCAGTCGACCCCCAACAACAATATTTGTTTTACTTTCTTCCCCAGTTGCTGATATGAGGAGAAACAATAATCTAGACTTTAAGAGCTGAAGGCAGTGTGAGTTAATGCCAGCTGTGTGTAAACAGCTGTGTCATCTGAATATGCAACTTTAGTGTCTTTTATTCTCCTAAATAGAAATGAAAAAAATAGTTTTGTCCCTTTCAGCTGACAGTCATGTGTTGGATTTAATGCTTCATCCGCCCATGGCTATCTCTTTATGCTCCAATGGAAAGATTTTAACCTCGGAAGGGCCATATAAAGGCCATCTGCCCTTCTCATTAGTGCCAACTTTCCGGCGTTTCCCTCTCAGATGATAAAACTCTGTATCAGGAGATATTTTGATGATGAATTTTAATCTGATGGCTTATAAAGAAACGCTTCGGCTTTTGTTCTACGACTGTTTGCGGTCTAATGCCACTCTGCTACCTTTCAACGTTAATGCTGTTTCACAAAATGCGATTAGTCCATAATGCTCCTGTGCTGTGAAAGCATAACTAGCGGGAGTCCACTTTCACTGCGTTTCTGCTGCATGATGTTAAGCAGCTCTAAAAACGTTACTATTTTAAGTTTTTTCTTATTTTTTTTAAACTTTAAATATTCTTTGCTCAAATTTAATCAGACTTGAATTTGTTACAAAATGACACAACAGTTGAACTCCATCTGCTGCGACATATTGTAGAAAGAAGCTAAAATGGCTCACTTTCAGATACAATAGTGATTGTCTTTTGTTAATACGTTCATCAAAACTAAAAGTAGCATGTCTGTTTGTCGATATGGCATTTGTAATTTGATCACTTTTGAAGTCTTTATTAGATTATTGTTTCTTTAAATTTAGTTTCTTACTTGTTTTTTGTGTTCTGTTTGTATTGTAGATCAGTGTTAGTCTATTTTGCCTTAGGTCGTAATCCCCTTTTCGTCTAGTTGAGCTCCCTTTAAGTTAATCATTCACCTTCTCTCAGTCCCCCTGCTTGCTCTCTCAAATTAATTCATACATGGAAAGAAATTGATAGATGGCTCTCTATTATTTTAAAATGAAAAAAAAAATCACTTGCTCTGATACTTTTAAATGAAAGCCATTGTGGCAAGAAAACAGCCAGTGTCGAACAAAAGCTACGGGAAAGTTCAATTTAAAGTTTGTGACACTCCTTGTGTGGGACAGAGGACTTTTTTTTCTTCAGCAGGGACAAGGAAGTTGGTTAAAGTTGGTGGGAAGATGGATGATGCTAAATACTGGAAGAGAATGCAAAACACTTCAGGATGGGACAATGAGGTCTACAAAGGAAGGGTTTAGATTAAAAGATATTCATTTGTTTGAATGGACCAGGCAAAAATTCAGACTTAAATCTGATCTGGGACATTGCTTCAAAATTGCTGTTGGTCTCACAGACCTTGAGCTATTGGCTATAATAGTTGGCACCAATTTCAGTGTCTAACTGTGCAAAGCTGGTAGAGACATACCCCAGTAAACTTGCAGCTGTGCCTGCTGTAAAAGGTGCTTCCACAAAGCATTGGCTCCAGGGGATGAATTAAAAAAATGCATTCCTCACTAAGGACATGTTTTATTTTATTTTATTTCATGAACATGCCCCCATTTTCTGTTGGTCTTAACATGCATTATAATCTGAAGGTGCAATATGACAGAATGTGAAAGTTCAAGAGGTAAGAGGTAAGGTACTATTAATCTGTTGTAAAGGGACCAACAAAACAAATCATTCATGGATTTTTTTTTCTTTGTAGTAAAGTTGCAACTTTGCTTTTCTCTGCTAAAAGCAGACCTGACTATGGGACAGAGAAAGTTGTTAGTTTACTACGCAAACTTTGGACGGCCCAGGGGGTTATAAGGTAGTAAAAGGGAGAGCAGAATGAAGATGGAGAGGGCCTCAGAAAACTTGGCTTGCCGTCGTCCTCTTTGGCTCCTGGAGGTACAGACAGAGACGGCAGTTAGTTGTTTTCCAGAGGGTTCAGAAAGCAACCATCAAGCGGACGGTGTGAAGGGACGACACGAAAACTCTGAAAAAATACTAAAAACCAAACGATGAAATTTGACACAAATCTGCCGTTCGTCTCCATTTTGCGTGTGTTCACAGATTTTATGTCCAAGAAAACTGTTAAAAGATCAAATCATCCCAACCAGATGCCACTAATTTGCTGAGTCAGCCCGCCTCAGATTAAAAAATCAGATTTGAACTGAACCGTGTCAAATGCTGAAATAAATCAACATTCGCTCTGCTGTGTTTGCCCGAGCGCGTACGAGTAATTGGTGAGAATCATGTGGGTCAGTCAGGCAGGCTGACTCAAAAGACAGCTGAGGCTCGAGGTTGCAGTGGCTGGCATCTCCGACGGGGGGCGACGGCGAGCCGTTTTCTCCTCCTCCCCGCCTTCGGGATCTGCACCCACTCTCCTCTGAAAACCACACACGCTTGCGCGCTGGCGTCTCCATACATCCCAGCCTCTCTCCCATGTGACGGAGAGAAGCAGGGAGGGAGAGGAATGGGATTTTGCTTGAAGGCCAGACAATTAGTGGCTGTTGGAGGGAAGGCATGACACACAAAAAGGCTGGGAGAGAAGATCAGGACTATCGGAGGGGAGGCAGACTAACGGAGGACATCAGAGAAAGATGGCTTCTATTTGAATGTTTAATGGCCCCCAAGTCGGGGGGGGGGGGGGTGAAGCCAGTGGGGGAAAAATATCTGCTCTATTACTTGACCACTACTAGCTTTAAATCTCTATGGAAGACCAAAGGTGCCCTATCAAATCAAATTGAAACATAAACCAATATTTACATTTTGATAAAATTGGAGGAACAAACATTAATAAATAAGTATATTTATGTGTCATTTAAATGCTTCTTGCCATTTATTTTGTAAAAATGTGACTTATTTATTCATATTTCTGCTTCTGTCTTGCATTATATCAAGACTTCTTTTCTTTCTGGCTTACTAATTAAAGTCAAAATGGACGACTAGAAACAAGATGAGTGTTCTGAAGTTAAGATCCTGTGCAGGTCAGCCAATTAGACTCCAGGATGTATTTAACAAGCTGTAGTGACAGTTTAATTATGTCATAATAGACTGCTCCCAATTCCAGATTTAGGAAGATGTAGAGCTCTTATCTAGGCGGTTTTGATGCCACAACCAATTTATTTTGGATGCATAAAACTTCTTTCATGCAAGCACATTACAATTCACTGAAAGTTAGGCAACTCTACACATTAACGTCAAGGTTGCATAAACAAAAATAGAGTAACAGTCTTTGTATTTGTTGTTTCTCGTGTATCATTCCTAGCAAGCAGATACATAAAACAATTGGTTTAATACTGAACTAATTGAAAAAGGTGTTAGCAAATAATTCATAGGAAATTTAGTCAGGGATGGCATGATAGGTCCACCAAAATAAAATAAAAAAATAAAATAAAATAAAAAACACTGCGCGGAACAACAAAAAAGGATTTTATTTAGATTCAGCAATAGCTTAGCTTAAAATCTAAGTATGATTAAAAAAAACCCTAAAAGTGAGATTATCAATAGCATACTTGATATGTTAAGGCATGTTTTATTTAAATATAACAATTGAATGTCCATTATTTCAAAGTACAACTCAACCCAAATCTTGGCCTTGCTTAAGTAATAACCTTAAATAATAATAGTTATTAGCATGTCATTGCTTGCCAAAACAAACAAACAAACAAACAAACAAACAAACAAACAAACAAACAAACAAACAAACAAACAAAAAGCACTTTTGGCAAAAAATGACTTAGGCCAATATTTTAGGAAATGACAATAAAATATACTGGTATCGTCTGAGGGTGGCCATAAGCGCATAACAGTAATAAATTAATTACTAAATTAATAATCAATTTTGAAATTTCCCAAAGCGTTTTCAACATTGCTGCATAAAAAGTATTATGCATTAGGAACTGTCCAACTAATTCAAATTACCCCTCTCTACCGCCCCACGGTGGCGTTACTGCACCTAGTCATGCCCATGATTGCGCCATAGGCATGCTGGGATCGCGCATGGATATTACTTGCGCAAAATCTCAAAAAATACAAACAAACAAAACGAAACAAAACCACAACAGTAGGAACCCCCACCTTGCTAGTGAACATTCTGCAGGGTTTATTAACATGTTACATCACAAAGGTTTCCACCGGAAGAGGTGGAAAGAAATTACACTTTCACGTGCTATTTCTAATAACCCCAAATTACCATTCTCTCTCTCTCTCTCTCTCTCTCTCTCTCTCTCTCTCTCTCTCTCTCTCTCTCTCTCTCTCCTGTGTGTATCTTGAATTGGGTCTATTTGAGCTCAACTCGAGCACGCGCACACACCTAGACACAAGCGCACATTCACTCACCCACAGAGAGAGAGAGAGAGAGAGAGAGAGAGAGAGAGAGAGAGAAAGTGGGGGACGGAGTGATGCTCTCCCGCCGGAGAACAGAACCTGACTCCGGCCAGCCAGTCATCAGCGGCAGCAGCGGCGGCAGCGCTGTCTTCCCCACCGTCAGCGCCACCGCCACCCGCCCCGCATACACACACCCGGACTGGTGAAACTGTCAATGAGAAAAGGAGTGTGTATCAGTCGCGGAGCAAATAAATTGGCTCAGGGTTTTTACAACAAGGACCCAAAGACCGGAGGGTACTCTGTATGCCGTCGGCGGCATGGCGGCGGGGGCAGAGAGAGAAAGAGAGAGAGAGACAGAGAGAGGCGTGCGCGCGCGTTTCCTCGCAGGAGCGGCGCTTTGGGACTGTGATGTCTGACGGACGCGGAGAGATGCTGTGAGCTCTGGTATTAGCAGAGCCAGCTGCGCACCCACCGAGCCGCTCTGTCCCCTCCCTCCCCGCATCTTATCCCCAGCATTCCTGCTCTCTCTCCCAAGCGCCGACCATTCGCTCAAAGAGGGGAATCGGCTCCACACGGCTCGCTTCGCTCACTCCGGCTTGCGTCCCGCGCGGAGATTTTGGCAGGTATGTGCGGCGGCGCAGCGCGTCCGGGGCGCTGGATGCGCGTTTTGCATGCTGTGTTTAGAGGTGGGGTGGGGGGTGTGGATGGGAGACCGGTGACTGGTTGGACTTTGTTGTATTTCTTCTTCTTCTTCTTCTTGTTGCTTCCCTCCCCCTGCCCCTGTGGCCCTGTGAGTGCATTAATGAAACGTTATCTGAGAAGGATGCGGGCATCATCTGTCGATGCAGCCGACGTGAGAAATACAACAGTGCGAGGTGGCGTTCATATCCGTGCCAGCTGTTGCAGTTTTATCCCCGATTTGCACAGCTTGGTCCCCCCACCGCCCCCACCCGAAAAAAATAAAATAAAAAAATAAAAAACACTGTCGATCTCACAAAATTCCCACCTCTCTCCCTTTGCCGCTGCTTCTTCTGCATAACGTGGCCACAACACGGGCGCATGTGATCAAGCTGTTTGTGTCACACCGAACCAAATTACCCTCGATCCCGTCAAGACAGCCCAAGAAATAATATGCTGATGGATGGAGGGAGACAATCTGTTGTGCTACTGGCTTGCTTCCTAAGCTGCAGGCGGATATTCCTCTATTTGGAAATGGACCACTCAGGCAGAATGAAGCTAAGGATGGGCGTGAGGGCAATATGATCTGAGGATGCACACACCCTCCTCTTGCTCAGCTCTCACTTGGTGTATATGCTGCTCTTCAGCAAGCAAATGCATGCGTGAAAGCAGTCATGCAAGGAGGCATGGCTGCGTGGCACATGTGTGTTTCATGCACGGCTGCACAACACAGATGCACATTTGTGCACACAGCCACGTTATTTTTCCATTTATTTATTTTTTGTACCTCCTCCTCATCCACACTCGACCATAATCCATAATCGTATGCTCTGGAGACATGACGTAACACATAATCTCGTCTCATCTATATGCATCAATTTCTAAAAGGTTTGCAGAAAAGCTCTCTTGTCTTAGCCAGAAGGGAAATGGGAACAAACAGTCCTCCACAGCACGGCAGCACACAAGTGCTAGGAGCATGATGAGCTTAAATTGGCTTACTCGGGGGTTCGCATCAGTCGACGCACAACCAGCCATACGCTGCTGCGAGTGGAAATAGGCTAGCATGCTTCCGACTCACACTTTTTTTCTTTTTTGTTTGCTCCAAAGGGGAGTGGCGACGATAGTACATGCTGTACAGGTGTTAAACTGTGGAGCGCACTGCTGATTGCAAGAGGAGAAGACGAGGGGGGAAACTCTGGATGTTAATGCAAGACCCTTTTTTTTAAAAAGAAACGAAAATGCAGAGGGAGTGCTTTTACTAACCCCTTTTCTCCTGCTTCTCTCAGTCCAAACCCAGAAAAGGTTGAAACGGGACAGATGGTTTCAGAGAGCCACTAGAATCCTGAGATTTATTTCATCACATGAGCCACTCGTCTCTTGACCTGTCAGGACCGCAATGAAAAAAGGTTAGGCTGGTGAAAAATGAATCCAAGAAGATGCCTATCATTTAATGCAGACCAGAGTGGCCGTTCCGGTGACCTAGAATCTGATAACTGTGTTGGTTATGAGCAATAATCTTGTGACAGCAGAGAAAAGGATACATAGTAACTTGAGTTAAAAAAAGAAAAACAGCGAGTTTTTGTAGTGCTACCTTTAACATATATTGGTTATTTTAATCTTAATGCATAGACCTAAGCTAAAGATTAAACACCTGCTAAATTTAGTGGCCAGGTTGTTTTAAGAAACTGTAATTCTTCAGAACATCTACATTTCTCTTGTTTTGTAAGGAAATTAGTTGGGGTTTTTTTAGCAAGTGCAGCAACAGGTGGGGAAGGTGAAACCCTGTGCCACTCTATGCTCCAAACAGTTTAGAGAAAACCTCATTGATTGATTATCTACACTGGAGTTTCCTTAAAAATGACTTTCAGCACATAGGGCCAATATGACCTGAATGATTTGTTTTCAGCCCTGACTTTTGAAACCCCTAGTACAGAACGGTACAGTACATCATGCCTTTTAATTTTAATTCAAAGTTGCACATGTAGCGTTCTGTATTTCAATCCCAGAGAGATTATCTAGAATGTAAGAACAAAGAATATTTAATGTACATTGCAGACAAAGCCACAGTCTCTGATGGGCTGAGGCTGTACTATTGCAACTTATTCTCTGGAAACCAATTTTCACTTTCCACTTATCTCCACTGATAGGATTCCGAATGAGTTCTGCCGAGAAGAGAATCTACTCAAATTGTGCTCAAGTTTCCCCTTTTTAACCAAATATGCTGCAGAGTCGTCCTACAGAGGCGTGTCTGCAGATCCGACGGTAGTTCATGTTAAAATACTCGTGACCGGGGATGTGGGGATCCAGTTATTTGTCATTCCCCTTTCTTAATTCTTGCATCATTACTCTCTAATGGGATGATACAGGCAATACCTCGTGGGCATTAGTAAGTCATTTGAGCATCAACTCTGGCTCACGAGGAGGATGGACGCTTCATTTATCAAATCTCAACATGCAGATGTCGGGGTGTTGGCTGTGCGAAATGACAAGCAGCCCCCCAATTGGTGATCACCACTCGTTAAACACAAAGGTTTTTTTTTTCTCATCAGTTTGTCCAGATAGAGTCATATCTCACATACCACAGTCAAGCATAATAGCACATATTAGGAGCTTCACAGCAGAATGTGATAAGCACATACCGTCAGAGATCCCATTTAATATGAAAGTAGGACTGGACAATAAATCAATAACGATATATATTGTGGTAGAGACGTTATCGATATCAATAGATAATACATCCCAATGGAATATTCAACTAGAAACCAAAGCTGCACAGCATTCTGGGGGATGTAGGCAGAGGAAAGGCTTTAGCTTCTCGACCGCTTTCAGTCAGCTGAACAAGTTGGGTGGCGTCAACTACCTCATCCATTGTTTGGTTACCTAGCAACAACCTGTTGAGTAGCCGGCGCAGCAGCAGTTTAAGGTTTTCGCCACCGTGCCTCATAGCTGCTTAACAATAAAAAGAACGGTGTGGAATGGAAGCTATTTAAAACAGAAATAAAAAAGGCAAAACGATATTGATTGATATGAAATCGTGATTTATTTTCTAGCCATATCGTCCAGCCGTAGATGAAAGGTATATAGAAAAGGTATAGAATAGAATAGGAATAGCCTTTATTGTCCCATAGAGGGGAGATTCTATGGTTAGACAACAACACAGAGTCCCTGAGATCGACTATTATCTTTAGCTGTTCAAATCAGAAAAAGCTATCTGCAACGTGCAACAGCAGTCTAGATTAATTATATTTCCAGACCAGTTCTAGATCAGACTCTTCCATAAAAAAGCTCTAGAGGTGACATCGCTTCGGTCTATCCATCTGCTGCATCTCAAGTAAGGATTTAAGGGCCGGGTATTTTGTTAGAACGCCCTGACATCCAGTCGCTTTCCAGGTCAGAGGTCCTCAAGAGCTACTCTCCTGCAACTTTTAGATGCATCCCTTTTTCCAACGCTCCTGAATTGTTGCTGAATTCTCTGAATCAGCAGGTCATTCATGGGCCTAGTAATGAGCCATTCGATAAAGAAGGGACACATCTGAAGGTTTCTGAAAAGTAGCTCTCGAAGACCAGAACTTGGGTTGTCTTTCGATGGTGCCATACTCGTCCATTTTCAGAAGACAGATGGAACAGGTGTGCTTGAGATGTTAAAAGGCTCAGATAGTGAGTTTTTAAAATAAAATCTGATTCGTCACCTTTAGAAGTCACCCCTGTCAGGTGCTAAATAATGTTAATCGGTTTTATCAGAGTAAAGGTGGTCGGGTGCAGATGTTTTTAGTTGTACGTTTTCCTTACGTTCCATTGTTATACACTATTTTGTTGTGTTTTATCACATGAAATCCAAGAAAAATACTTTGCAGTTCGTGGTTGTAACGTGACAAAAAATGTTCAATTAGCAAGACGTTGTAAAGGAAGCTCAACCTGGTTTCTAAACCTTGATATTTAAAGGCCAGGACCATTGTTACATCCTTAAAACATTGAAAGAGACAGAAGGACCTAATACCAAATTCAGTTTTAACGAGACGTTTGCTGTCGTATCTGTCTACATCGTTTATTCTGTTTTGCTAAACGAAAAAAGAAAACATTTGCAGATGGTGCGTTGCATCACCTTGAATCACAGAATATTTATTTTGTTTTCTGTCAGTTTATATTCATTGCTAATGTATGACATTCTCCTTTTTAGGTTTTACATTTTACTTATTAGTTAAGCTTACTGGTATTCAGTTTGATAAGAAGAAAGATGACATTGTAACTTATTAGTGTAAGAAAGTAAAAAAAAAAAAGAAAAAAAAATCAATCTCCAGGAAATGCATGCTTCCTTTCATAGTGTTTAATATTTTGTGCAGATTGGGACTACTGTGCCTGTAACTGTAGAACAGCAAAAAATAAAAAGAATCAGCGTTTTTTTTGGCAGCTTTAAAAAATATTACACAAACTTGGAAGCCCTTTCAAGAAAAATAAATAATCCATCAGATTTTATGTGCATTTCAAATATACTAATGGATCAACGTCATCACGATGCATCCCCCCCGCCACCTCGTGTTTGCTTTCAGCGTCTAGCTTATGTTGCACGATATAAGTCAAAGGTTTATCACGCAAATATACAATTAATTTGAGATCCCCAGGAGCTCTGATGGAAACAGTTGAGGCAATCTGTGGACATATGCTGCTCATGGGTGGACTGTTTTAGATCATGACCCATCAGCTGCAGAAAGGCTGCCTCTGGCTATACGCCAGTATGTGAGTAAGTAAGCTGAGTCAGGAAACTCCTGCTACCAACTATGGACGCTTTTATTCATTCATTTTGGATTGCAAAAAAACCCAAAAAACCTCAATAGATGCCAACATTTGACTTGTATTGTTAATTAGGAGGGCTTTAACGACTTTGTTAATAGTTGGACGACAGCTTGAGTAAACTACATGTAGATATATCTGAGTTTTAGAAACATGAATTCATACCGGATTCAGTCTATCATGCAGTGGCTATGAAAAACAACAAGAAAAAAAATCCGAACATAAACCAGTAACCAGTATTTTTACGTTCTGTCAGCTAATGCATCGTCCTTCTTCTGAGCCCTACAATAATAGCTACCTGTGAAGCTGCGTTTCACAGCTCATTTGAAGTGAGCATCTCTCTGTGGTCATGAGACTGTAGACAGATCAAGCTCTAAAGCCCAGAACTAATGCAGAGCAGCTGTCAGATCCTCTGAACAACACAACATCCCTCTTTTTTTTTCTTTCTTTTTGACTCAGTTGACCAGTTGCAATCTAAAAACACACACACACACCTCTCAGAGCTGCCCGGAGCTGACTGAAGCTTAAACAAATGCATGACTCAATGCCGCTTTTTTTTTTTTTTTTTTCCCCAAGTATTGAAAGATTGTTATTTTCTCTTCTGTTCAACTATATTGTAAGCGTAGGTGCTGAACCGTACTAATTAAACTAATTGGAACATCAAGCGTTCGACAGTGTAAGTGAATCACCACTTTAATTAGTAATGACGCCCACATCTTTCATTCCAAGTCAGTATGTGGCAAACATAAATGTGCATTGTGTCTTAACTCAAAGCCAAACTTTTTTTCTTTTTCTATGCTTCTAAGTTTAATATAACATCTTAAAAACAAAAGGATGTAATAAAAGTCTGAGTGTATAAATCTAAAATATCACCTTAAACATTCCTTATTAAACCAAATTCAAACTTTCACATTAAAGCATATTGTTGCTGTCTGTACTGCAGACACTTACAACAGTATTGTTGCGCTGAAGCCATTAGAATGATTGGCCAGCTTCTTGCTCTTAAAGCTGAATACATCAATGTAGCCACTGGCTGTATTGACCTTTAGTGACACATACACACATACTTGATTAAACGCAGCGTGACGTTTTTCACTTTAAGTTTTAAAGTGCCTTTAGCATATAACCAATCAGTTTTGATCTAATTTCGAGTGTAGTGCATTTTGTACAAAATTGTATTTCATATTTAACTGTAGGAAAAGCTTAAAAAGCTGCAAATTAGTATTTTTCTTCACACTTCAAATGATTCTGTATGTTTTTGGGGGAAAAAAAACACTCAACGAGGGACAATAACAAAGATTTCGGTCATGGCATTTTCCTCAGTTATACCGTTATTTAAAATTACAGGGTAATAACTTTGATGAATGGAAATGATATATTTTAAGAGTGTTGCAGGTACAGTGGGGAAAGACTTGGACTCGAGTTACACTGGAGTGGACAAAGCAAACACTTGAGGCGGTTAATAGATAATAAAAACATGTTTATGCTAGCTGTAGCGACATAACATTCAAACTAATCGCTGTATTGTCGATTAAATGATATGTTGTTTACTTAAATTACAACTTCTTTCTCTCTTGCTGATAGGCTAGCTCTGCCACCACAAAAAACGTCTGGATTATTTAAACTTCCTGTTCATACAGAAAGTCAACATTTTCTGACATTGACTCCCTAAGCAGGGCCTTGCACATTCTGTTGTGATTTATAGCTCTGGAACATGTTTAGTGTTCAGACTTGACAACAAAGCGTTTAAATTTAGATTTAGAACATGATTGTCTGCTAATATTAAAATTTTCTCTCTCTGCTTTAGAGAGAAAACAAAACTCTAAACCAGAGATAGGGAAGAAATAAGCACTTTGATTTATTACTTGTCTTAATGTTCTGCTGTCTTTCTTTGAGAATAAATACATTTTTATTTTTGTTCTATATTGGATAAATATCATGCTTCATAAGTTTTAAGCATATTTTAGTGCAGCTGGTAACAGTGTTTGTATGTTGATTTTTAAAGAGGATGTTTTATGCATTTCCCAAGCACACAGTGCCACTTTATAGCACAACCAAGCAACTGTGTTACTTGGAAACACTGCTTAAATCAAAAAATAACTTTTTATTGTTCTCTGATGCTTTAAAATTGGAAGCTCCAACTCTTTCCAACCATACCACCAACCATACCACCATATGCTGATATCATTACTATGATATCAGCATATCATAACAACAACATTATGCAAACAGTACAGTTTGAATTCGTATCCAGGAGAAAGGTTATAGATTGAATACATTCCATGGATTTAATGACTTGAAGCAAAAGACTTGAGACTAGATTTTAACACTGGATTTAGACTCCAATCAGTAGATACCATCTTGCAAACTCGAACTGTAATAGGTGGGTTTTAAAAATGTACATATGTTTGAACTTTGTATTTACTCTTGCATGAACCATTTTCCTTTTGTTATTTTTTTTGTCTTACAGAGAACTGTTCTTTTTCCTGTGGAAGGCAACTGGATTTAAAAGTCTTTCAGCCTCTGGACAAACTGTGGTTCTAGTGATTGTGAACTGGGCTTCTGTTCTGTCATTCAGCGCCTGAATATGCTCGGCTCGCCCATGCTCCGTTACAAGCCAACCTCTTCTTTCACCCGATGATAAAAACAATCCACAGGATTGCCATCCATGGTTTCTGCGCTAATCAAGACTGTGTTATTCTATATTGAAAAGATTTGCAAAGGAATGTTTACAAAGAAATTGGCAAACCCAATTAAGAAGAAAGAAAGAAGTGAAAATAAAGAGCCCAAATTAGCCGCTGATTTGCAAGCACATAATCAAACTCTCTCAACCACTTTAAAGACAACTGTCAAAAAGATTTCCAAATGCTCTTCGGCACGTAACATATCGCTTGAAGAGGACGACGGAAAGAACGACTGCTCATCGTTGTCACCCACTTTCAGCTATCGTGTAGCTATAGCAAATGGACTCCCAAAAAGTTCTCTTTTTTTAAATAATAATGAAAGTATCTTTCCTGAGGTTCTTTCGATTGACAGCAGTTACTCTGACTCCTTGAGTGAGACAAAACCTGTCCGGAGACTAGATGAGCATAAATCACACACTATGCCAGTAAGACGAAACAGGAAGAGCCTCATCAGTTTAGCTCCCTCTGATGGCAGTTCGGAGGGGGAACGGGTGGAACGCTCTAGTTTACATACGCTTAGGCTGGGGGCTCTACGCAAGTTAAGGAAATGGAAAAAGAGCCAGGAATGTGTCTCCTCAGACTCCGACGTGAGCAATTGGAGGAAAACCCTGGGCATACGAAGCAAATCTCTGGATCGTGCTGGACGACAACAAAAGAGCTCTACCCTAGAGCCTGGCTCTTCCTCAACAGGTTGCATCAGTCAGACGCAGGATGTAATGGAAATGATTTTTAAGGAGCTTCAGGGGATCAGTCAGATAGAAACTGAACTATCTGAGCTTCGTGGCCATGTAAATGCCCTTAAGAGCTCAATTGATGAGATCTCCAGCAGTGTGGAGGTAGTTCAGAGTGAAATTGAACAGCTTAGATCAGGATTTGTCCAGTCAAGAAGGGAAACAAGGGATATCCATGACTACATTAAACAGATTAGCCACCAAGCTAATAATTCAACCTTGCGGTTTCTCAATGTTCCTGAAGAGAGATCAGAAAAGACAGAGAGTGTAATATACAAAATATTGAAAGAGAAAATGGGTTTCACAGATGCCCATAAAACAATTAAAATTGAGCTCGCTCACAGGTTAGGGCAACAAAGAGAATGTTCTAATGCAAAGCCTCGTCCTATTATTGTCATTTTTGCAACACCCCAAGACAGAGACGTAGTCCTTAAGAAATGCTACAAACTCAAAGGTACAGGGATTACAGTATCTACTGATAGTTTAACAAATGATGGAAAAGACAGGAAAGACAAAACAATGTCATCCTCTCAAACATATGAAAGTATGGATATAAAAGTCTCAGGAAAGGAGAAAGTAGTAGAAAGTGACGACTGGGATTCAATGGACAGTGATAAAGAGCTGGATGAGTTAAGCAGGAATAAATATGCAATGGTTATTTCAAAGCCTGTTCACAAGTCCAAATCAGAGAAGAGGCGGTCCCATGACCACAGCAGGTCAGGAGACGTAGCAGGCTACTCAGGAACAGTCCACTATGCTGACGACTCGTACTATGACACAGACAAGCATGCAAAGGCTTACTACTCTGATATGACCCCTGGATGGCTTTCTCAGAGTGATTATTCAACTCCAAAACTTAGTCGTTCAGAGTCTGACTGTTCAAAACTTTGCCAGTCGTACTCTGAAGATTTTTCAGAAAGTCAATACTTCACACGAGCAAATGGTGGCTCCCTCCTCTCCTCCTCAGATCAAGAACTGTGGCAGAGAAAACAAGAGGACATGGCCTCCTCTTGGTATGCTAGTCCCAGCCATCCTCATGATAGTCAAACATATGAACATAATGAGGTTGAGACTACAGAAACTATTGATAGTGGGGTTAGCAACGGACTTGTCTGCATGTCTGGGGATAGAAGCCACTACAGTGGTTCACAGGTATCATTACAAGGTGATCTTTCACCATGGAAAGACTGGCATCATTTGGAGCAAGGAGCTGACTCTGGCTTAGAAGCTTCAATAGAGGTCAGTAGCCCTTTTGACCCATCAACTATTCCTGGATTTCCAGAGAACATTACCAAGTGTCAGGAGGTTGATTTGCAGTTTGAAGGAGATGAGGAGTTTATGATGCTTGACAGAGAAGCTTCTTTACCTCCTATCACCACCCATATTATTCCTCCCATCACAGAACGGGAAGCTGTCAAGACTTCTTCCAGGCAGTCAAGGGAAGGATGTAAGGTGATCGCAAAAGAAAGCACAAAGATATCATCAAAAGAAGCCTCTAAAGCTGCAGCAAAAGTG
The DNA here is from genome assembly GCF_051168715.1 of Poecilia mexicana. NCBI lineage: Eukaryota > Metazoa > Chordata > Actinopteri > Cyprinodontiformes > Poeciliidae > Poecilia > Poecilia mexicana. The sequence continues at coordinate 10,630,226 of NW_028263372.1, forward strand.
ACGCCCAAATCAAGTAAAGTCACTACTCCTAAAGAGGAGACATCTAAAATATCGGCAAAAGAAAACACAAAGGTTTCTGCTAAAGGTTCACCTAAAGTGACATCTAAAGCGTCCCCTAAAGAATTACAGAAAGAAACATTAAAATCAGCTGTTAAAGAAAGCTCTCAAGTCGTCCATAAAGACAATTCTAAATTTATACCCAAAGAAACCACTAAGCCTATAGGTAAGGAAGTATCTAAAGTGACATCAAAGTTAAGTTCCATTGAAACTGCTAAGGTCACTCCTAAAGCAATCTCAAAAGACAGCCCTGTAATCACACCTAGAGAAAGCCCTAAAGAGTCACCGAAAGAGAGCCCTAAAATAACTCCAATTGATACCCCTGTCTTGACTCCAGATTCAACCCCTAGAGAGTCCCCTAAAGAATCCCCTAAAGTCATTCCTAAGGAATCCCCCAAAGTCATTCCTAAGGAATCCCCCAAAGTCATTCCTAAGGAATCCCCCAAAGTCATTCCTAAGGAATCCCCTAAAATCATTCCTAAGGAATCCCCCAAAGTCATTCCTAAAGAATCCCCCAAAGTAATTGCTAAAGAGCCCCAGAAAGTCATTTCTAAAGAGGGTGTAAAGGCTGTTACTAAAGAAGTTACCAAAGAAGCTTTAAAACCACCCCCAAAAGAGGTTCCAAAAGAGGTGGCTAAAGCGCCACCTAAGGAAACAACTACAGTACCCACTCAGGAGGTTTCTAAGATTCCACCTAAGGAAGTTTCAAACATAGCTCCTAAAGAGCCTTCTAAAGTGACCCCCAAAGAGCCTTCTAAAGTGACCCCCAAAGAGCCTTCTAAAGTATCTCCAACAGATGTTTCCTTGGTAGCACCTAAATCAGTTTCTAAAGATGTTGCCAAGGAACCCTCAAAAACAGGTGCCAGTGAAAAATTCCCTGAACTTGATGTTAATCATAGCTTTCACCAGGCTCCGAGCAAGTCCTCAAGCATGTACCGTAGCCAGAGTGAGATACGAACAGAGAAAGTGGAGGAGGTTCCAAAAACCTGGAGTAGTAGACTTAGTATCGATCTAAGTGAAAAGTCCTTTGGCTTTGGCTTTGGATCCACTCTCCAAAGAGCTAAGTCTGCTCTGGAGGTTGTTTGGAAATCTGGCTCCCAAGGCACCCCTGCTCCTCCAGAGGAACAAACAAACTCTTCTTCCTCATTCATGGGGCGTTTTCGAACACTCTCCACCTCTACTGCAAATAATTCCCCTGCTGCAACAGAACCGGATGTTCGTGCGGAACCTGTCTTCAGCAAGGCAGAGGAGGAAAATACAAGTGCAGAAACAGGAGAGCTATCTGTGGACAGTGAGACTCACTACGTTGAAGTGATGGAGCAGGTACTAGCTAACCTGGAAAACAGGACTAATGTTAACGAGAACCAGGACACGGACGAGCTTGCACAGGAATGTGAGACTTCTCAGGACTATGATGTGTCTGATGACATTGAGCCCTCTCAAGACAATGATGCCTCGCAGGATCTTGAGGCGATGCACGATTTGGAGGCCCCGGGTGATTTTGATGCAAGTAATGAAACCCGAGTTTTGGAGTATGATTGCAGCTTGGATGATCAGTACGAAGAAGAGTACAGTGAGGATTATGACAACCAACTCACCGAGGACACTCCTGAATACGATGCAATGGTTGAGTATGTGGATGTTGAAGAGCCTGATGAGACTGAGGATAACGATGTAACAGAGGAGATGGAAGAGGGTGCAGAAGAGTTGTATGAGGTAGAGGAAATAGCCGAGGAGGCTGTTGAAGTCTCTGAAATAGAGGAACAACAACAACAACAACAACAGGAGGATGAAAACAAGAATGTTCCAGAGGAGAAGCCGGTGGAGACGCCACCCAAGAAGCGTGTTCGACCCACATTCAAGGAGGCAGCACTGAGAGCCTACAGGAAACAGATGGCTGAACTGGAGCAGCAGATTCTGGCAGGAGGTATGACTTTTCCCTTCTTAACCTTTATTATACCATCACTTTGATTTTTTTTTTAAGTTCATGAAGCCTCAAAAAAGTTGTAGTATGTCTATAATTTAAAGGTACTGAAAAGTGAGAACCCCAACTAAATCTTAGTTATGCATTCAAATTGTCTTCAAGTTTTGTACTTACTTATTAGGTAAGTACATACAGTATATATACATACATACTGACAAAAGGAAGAAACTGTTGATTAAGACTTATTTATTTTTAAAGGTAATGTGAAAGTGGGTTAGCTTGAATGCAGAAAACACTGCTTGTATGTCATTTGAACCTGTACCATTTATTGAGTCCTCAGCATTCTGTGGTCATAAGAAAAGTTACAAGTATATATTTAAAATCTCACAATGTTGATCTGGTGCATTTACAACAAGTTGCACAATGGCATCAGTCAAAATTATAATGTTGATTGCTAAAGAAATTACCTGGCAGGAGTGTTTTTTAATTAAAACCAAGTCATCGAGCTTGAGTGTCATTTTTGCATGGGGTACATTCAACTTGTGGGCTCCTTAACATAACTATTTCAAAAGTAATGCAGGAAGGAAACCTCTATGGGATGTAAATCTAATAAATGACCATTATGTATGGTATGAATTGTTGATAATTTTACACGTTTTAGTGAAATCAGTAGTAATCTTACAGTTGATAAACCTTTTGAGTTGAAAGACTGAAAAGAGATAGCTATGTGTTACAGGCACCTTTTCTTTTTTAGATTAATGCTTTATAGTTTGTTACTGAAAGAGCAAAGCTAAAAGCACCATTGTGGCTGTTGCCCAAATGAATATTCAGAAAAACGTAACTACCCTTCTAGCAGAAGATTTTAATAACATAAGCAAGAGATTATCATATACCTTATGTGATCTTATAATATTCACCTTTTGCCCTTAATTTAATGGTGGGCCACTTTTCTAATTCATCTGGTTGCATTAAGCTTTTGTCTCTCTCCAGCCTTTCTTACCTTAAATCAAGATGGAGTATAGATGACAAGTAGAGGTGTGCCGATCGATCGGTCACCGATCATAATCAGGCCGATTTTTGTGAAAAAGTGCATGATCAGTGATCGGCGATCATTGGCTATTGTTGCCGATACCGATCGTCTCATTTCCAACCTGCCTGTGCAGCTGGTCTCCTCTTTCCTTCACTCTGCGGAAATGCGCAGCAACAAATCCTAAGCGATGTGTAACTATAACACACTGAGTGAATGGGGAAGCTTGCGTGTTGCGGCGGAAAATTGAAGCAGTCAAAATGCATCAACACAACAAAGCTAATACGACATAAAAACAATGAGATACTTGATGGAGTTTGGCTACATCGAGGCTCACTGCAGTAAAAAAGACATACAGAGGATCAGATAGCAGGTAAAGCAGCGCACAGCTACAAACACTCACCCGGATTAGCATGACGGTCAGAAAGCTAAACAAATAACCCGCAAAATTATTTAAGTCTTCGAGCTGCGATGTAAGACGCTGGTTCTGCTCTCGCTGTTGAACCGCTGCTACGCTACAGGTAGTAATATTTCACAGACGGAGCGCCGCTTCTGCTCCACCTGGTAGTGACTCTCACCGAACCTCTGCTTAAAGCTGCAGCATCTAACCTAAAAAAATAAATTTTACATACGCATTAAAACTTTCGCTGTCCTAACATGAGACAGATAATCTCTAAAAAAATAATCGATCTCCTCCCTGATCTGCATAATTACTCCGCTCAGTCAGAAACAGCCACTCAGAGCTAGCAGTAATCAGCTAGCCGCCATGCTATCAGGAAGTTTTCATTCAGTAACTCTGGATTGTTTATTGTAATGGATCCTGTTTTTGCCTTTGAATGTTAAGTTTTATACTTGAATTTTTTTGGCAATGCTGAGAGGTTTTATTTTGGCTCTTTGTATTATTTAGCCTCTTCAGAGCCTTCATATGTTATCAGTCTGTTAAAGATAGTATTATCAATACCAGTACAATTTGCACAATGCCTGTTTTGTTTAGTTTTCTTCTTGAAAAAAGTTATTAAAAACAAGTTTTTGTCTAAATTAAGGTGAATTCATGGTTCCTTTTTCCACATAATGTAACCGGTAGTGTTTATGATAAAAAATAAATAAATAATAATTATGTGATCGGTATCGGTGATCGGTATCGGTGATCGGCCCTCATGGGTGATCAGTATCGGTATCGGGAGGAAAAAACCTGATCGGCACATCCCTAATGACAAGGTCAAGTTTAACAAATAAAATTGACTCATTGATGAAACTGTTTTCAACAGGGCATGAAAAAAAACCTTCCGCTACAAAATTTTCTGTTCCTGCTGCAGATCAAAAGTTCTTGACCCACCTGGTCCCACCATGATACTCACAGTAAGGTAGTTTAGGTCAGCAATACAGCTTGCAAATCAAATCTCGCCATCCCACAGGCTGCATGGAATAAACATAGTAGGAGTGAGAATAATCGGACTCTGAGAGCTTCGTGTATTCTTTTTTCACCTCCTAACATGGACTTGTTTATATTCTAATTTTATGGGGCAATGGACTGACTCTGTTCTTTTTTTTTTCCAAATACGTTGTTGAAAGAAAACACATCCTGGTAAAAATCCCTGTTTTTTTACATAATGAAAGAAACTGAAAAAAATAAATAAAACTTTTTACACATCTTTAATGAGACATATAACCTGTACAATTCAACCAAAGAAATGTTTCATTGAAAAATGACTGCTAGATGGAACTGAATATTGTTACAGTCACCATGACAACACTCCAGTTCTATTTGAAGAAGGGAAACCCCACATCATGATTCGGCTGCCGCCGTGTTTTACTTCATTTGGTCTTCTACCAGTGATGGACTGTTGGAAGGGCAGTAAAAATAACTTTTCAAATTGTTTCTTAAAAAATGAGGTTTGCTTTCAGCACACCATAGCATGGAATCACAGAAAGGCTTTTATTTATGCTGGGTCCCACATGTTTTCTTTGGTACAAAATATTTCTGTCTTTAGCGCTACAGGAGTTTGTTGTCACACGTCGAACACAACTAATACTTATCAAAAATTCTTTCAGCTCCTTTTACGATACCATCAGTGCCTCTCGGCTGCCCCACTCTCCAGTTTCTTTCTGTCTCATTTCTTTCAATCAATTTTGAAGTCCAGTACTTACAATATATGATGCTGGGAAATTGTTCTGTCCCTTTGTACTGCCTGAAAAAATAAAATGTTCCTCTGTTACTTTACACACTTACCCTGGCAAGTTATTGCGGCCTTTATTTTTTAAATATATTTTTCCTTTAATAGATTACTTTCTGGCTTTAATTGAATTGTAAACAATATTAGAATGAAACCTAAAATTATTCATACTCCTGGTCACTATGTTTCCTTTGACTAAAAGTTATAGGTTTTGTTTTTAGTAATGTCCAAAAAAAGGTTTATTTCACTGATCGTTTACTAAGAATTTTTTTTTTGTGTAAATAAACATAAATATATTTTCAGTCAAAAAACTTTTACATTGTTTTGTTCTCCCATCTCCCATCGGCTGAATGAAAATACATTTAAAAATCTGGCAAACAGAAATAAGTTTGGGGCTAAATTGTGTCCAATTTGCTACCAATCAAATTCCTCACAGCCACCGCACTCGCCTCTCGCTCATGGTCCAGAGAGCCCCGTCTGGCCTGACTGCGAGCTACGCAGGGAGTCTCAGCGGCGTTGCTGTACTCTTACATCTGTCTTCAACCGGCTACAGTAGAGTCTGCATTCAGATGCTAATTTACACCCCTCAAGGGCATTTTGTAACCAGGTCAGCCTCGCTAGGAATATTTATAAAGGCCTGATGCGAGTAAAGTTTGTTGTTTGCTCCTCGGGGAGCATAGGAGGTAGACCCTCTTTATGCTTAGTGCATCACTTCCTGATACAGTGTGGATATGAAAAATGCATATGCAGAGAATCCGATGTACTGTATTTCCATCCAGTTCAGCACATTGTCTGATTTGGTATGTGGGAGGACAAGGAGAAAATCTGTGTATACCTTACACACAATGTGGGGAAGTTGTGCCTTTCAGATTAAATATTAATATGTACGCCATCATAGCCTATAGATGAGTCGCTACTGCACATGATGCCTGTAATTATTTGTTGGGAGAACTTACTTTTACCTTCTGGGCATAAAGTCTGAACTGAACCTGTGAAGAAATCTGTGCAGTTTTCTGCAGAAACACACCAACCTAAAGCAGATGTTGTCATGAAATGTTTCGGAGACCGTTCTTTACTGATTTTGAGAATTTTCTTCTTGTTAAAATATTTCACCACATGTTGTTTTCAGAAAACATTTTAATAGGATTTGGATAAGAATGATCAGAAACATGGCATTTGTGCAGTTGAAACCTGATATTTGCATGCACTTTGTGAAAAAGGTGACTGTCTTTTTCTTTTACATACACTGTGTGAAAAAACAATACATTTTTTTCCTCTTGCTGCCTGACATTAAAAAAAATTACTTCAAGAGCAGTACAAAAATAAAGATTTCCGATTGCAAATGTACTCGAGGGAATGCCTGCTGATGCTAACGCTAAAGTGTTTCGCTATAATGAGTATTTCTACAGCGTGAGGAATAAGGGGAACACTTTCAACCCTGAGAACATCTTCATAAGAAAAGGAAATTAAGTATGAATGTTGAAGAAACATTGCCCTGCGACACACTGGCGACCTGTCCAGCGTGTACCCCGCCTCTCGCCCGGAACGTTAGCTGGAGAGAGGCACCAGAAACCCTCCTGACCTCATTAAGGGACAAGGGAGTAAGAAAATGGATGGATGTATGGATTGAAGAAACATCTCAAAACATCCGTTAGGTCACGTTTCAGATTGGGCACAGATTTGTCCTCCAGCTGGAAAATGACCCAAAGCGCACTGTCGAACTTGTCACAGAGTGATGCAGTGACAACAAAGCCAATGTTTTTGGTGTGGTCATCACAAAGGGCTGATCTCAATCCCATAGGAACAATAACCTACAACCTTAATCTGTTACACGAGTTATCTCAGCCCAAACCTTTCACAAACTGTTGAGAGAAGTTTTGAGACAGATAACTTGAAGCGTTTGACCAAAGCCATGGAGTTTAAAGGGCAAATTTAGACGTATGTAAGCTTTTGAACTTTATAGAAGTTAAATAATTATTTAGAAATGATTATTTATTTTCATTCCTTAGTCATTAAGCAAATAGTATTTTGACTGTGTAGTGCTTTGATTTAGTGTCAGGCAGTGATGAAAAACAAATGGCTGGCATATTTTTACGTACAAAATGTTCAGAAGTTCGGGTTTGAAATATGTGCCTATTATAAGCTCAGTTTCCTCCGTTTTATCTTCCAAATTACCATGGTAATTATCATCAGTTTCAAGACATTTTAAAGCTTTTTTATTTGATTAAGTATCAGAATAAGGTTTTGGAATAACTAAAGCTGTTTTAGGCGGGGGGTGGGGGGGAGTTCACTCAACACTAGTTTTTCTTTTGTTAACGTGCAACATTAGAGACAGACGCGGTGACATTACCTCTGCTAAGGACTTGGAGTTACATGCAGCCAATGAAGCCAGGTAGAGTTTTGTGTTAATCTCCAGTCATGAATGACTTTCTAATGGAGTCTATTGGATCTTACTTTCTGCAAAAGCCAGTCATATGTGAGCCTTACTGGTTTGAGATCAGAGATTCTTGTTGCTAATTGTATGGAGAATGAAAAGCTTCTTTGACAAAGTAAAATTCTGGATTAAGTAGGGTAAACAACAGACTTCTAGTTATGCTTCTAGCATTGACTGACGGGATTGAGTAGAAATGATGATATTTAACTTGCACTCTAATGCTGAGAAGCCAATAAACTACACTGCTCAAAAAAAATAAAGGGAACACTCAAATAACACATCCTAGATCTGAATGAATGAAATATTCTCATTGAATACTTTGTTCTGTACAAAGTTGAATGTGCTGACAACAAAATCACACAAAAATCATCAATGGAAATCAAATTTATTAACCAATGGAGGCCTGAATTTGGAGCCACACACAAAATTAAAGTGAAATGTTCCCTTTATTTTTTTGAGCAGTATATAATTTACTTTGTGCGCCACAGAATCTCCCTGATATATCGGTATTTTAGAAGAGCTCAATATCAAATCATGTGATTTTCTTATACTTAAAAAAAAAAAAAAAAAAACTTCTGTAACTTTTTTCTTGACTCTTAAAATATGGTAGCAATATCGGTCATTTTGAGCAGCCTGGGGAAACCCATATCACCTGCATATAATCTTCCCACTTAGAAGGAATTGATATCCATTTTTAAACTACACTGCAGACACATCATCACTTTCAAAAAGGTCTCTTCCCCCCAAAAAAATTATCTTATATCAAATTTGCTTTACAGGAATATGGATCTTAAATTAAAGCAATAAATTATTAATCATGCAGAGATTAAAAAGCATATTGCATCTCATTTCCTGTATTAGGTTAATTTAACGTAATTCTGAATTTGGTGTAAGAGCTGGAGTGAAGTGTTGGCCTCTATGCTGTCTGGGAGGAACTTTTTAGGACTTTAAGGAGTTGTCATACAGCCTGCTAGAAAATGCACAATAAGAAATGCCACCATACTTTTATAGTAGAGCATAAAGTGTTTAGGGCTGTTGAACTGCTGGAATATGAATCTCTGCTCCAGTCTTAGCACTTTTGGAGCCCTTAACAGTCTTTTTTTTTTTTTTTTTTGTGGCGTCATGCTGCTTTGTGAACAATGACCTACTTTGTGCTGGGGTGAAACACAAAGTGTTCTAACAAATTACATTTAAGTTTGTGGTTGAACCTTGATAAAATGTAGAAAAGCTTCAAGGGTATAAAGACGATTGCAGTCTCTTAAAGTGGTAGTATTATGTATTTTCCAGGCACATAGTGCTTTACTTTATACCACAATCAAGTAACTTTGTTGCGTTCAGTCAAATTGACACCTTGAAATTGGGCTCTGTCTCTGTCTGATTCAAGGATTCCTCAAACATGCACAAAACAAATATCAAAGCAAAACTCCAGGTATGTTTTTGATGAAGGAGTAATATTATAGCATGTTTTTTTGGAGTGATAATATACTGCAGGCTTTCAGAGACTATCATAGAACCCGTCCTGTTTTTATGTAGCTGCTTGAAAAAACCTTCATGCCCTGCAGCGATGACATAGTTGGATGGTAACTGTAGCATACCTTGTCAAAGCACTGACAGCTGAAAATCTGTAAAAAAAAAATATATATGTATATATTCCATGAAAACACTTGTCACATTGATTTTACAAATCTGGTGATGAGATACCGTTTTTTTCTCCCTGTACAGGCATTTGTATTTGTAAGCAAAGGAAAGGGTATATTGCACCGCTACATCTGGACTCGTGTCAGTCCCCCTGGTTGCGTTCGGGGAGACATTGGTCAGTTCTGGTAATGCTGCCAGCCAGGTGCAAGTTTTACTGCTCCACAGAGCTGTGATCTATGTAAGGTGTGTTCCTGTGTGTCAGCAATGAGACTGAAAGAAGGATTTGTTACTGCAGCTGTCACCTCCACAACACTTCGTCCCTTAGCACACACACACACACACGCACACACACACACACACACACACACACACACACACACACACACACACACACACACACACACACACACACACACCCCACACGCACACACACGCACACACACACACACACACACGCAATCACACACACTGAGGGTTTCTATCAATCAATTACATTTTTGTTCCACAGATTTAAGGCTCCTGTGAAATTAGGTTTATATCAGCAGCCTACAGCCTATCTTTGTAACCTGGCTTTATCTGGTGCTGCTGCAGACTTACAGGTAGAGTAATGCCTCTATCTTATAAGGCTCTGCTGAAAGGGACTCAGTTGATTGCTGTCCGTAGTACGGCTGGCAGCTTACCTCTCCTTGAGATGCAGTTTTCTCAGCTCGCCTTCGGAGTTCATGTCACAAACAACATGATTGCAAAGAACAAAACAACAACAGAAAAAAAACCCCAACAAAATCCCTCACAGAGTCAACCTTTTAATTAGTATTTACAATCTACCATGTGCTGACTGGGAGACGTTTATCGCAGCGCTGTTATCGCAGAGCTTCCATGAGGGTCACTCATCTTAAAAAGATCTGGACTTGCGGTGAGCAGTAATGGCAGTAAAGCTCTATCACTGCCCTCTGGGTCGATATGCAGGTTCAGTGTAATGGTTACGTGAAAGAGTTATTGACGAATATTGTTTTATCCAACAGTTTTTGCTTTTAATTAAACCGATCAAGCACGATGGAATGCAACGCATTAAAAATTGAACACCAAAGCTACTCCGGCTCGCGCCCTTGTTTATGAAGCAAACTTATAACGACGAACAGCCTGCTGGGCTGTTATAATCAGAATTAAAATTTGATCTTTCTCTTGCGAGCAGCTGTAGTCTCTTAGTGACGCATTATGTCCTGATTATGCTGTCGTAAAATCACCTATGGATCACCAGGACAACAATTAGACATTTGCTTTCCTAATCTCCTGCTTTGGTCTTTAAAATTGTAACATGAGTCTAAGTGATTATACCTGCCTAATGTTCCATATCTACATGAATATGAGGTTTGACTCAGGTGATGCTATCGATTAGAGGCCAACACTTTTAATGACGATTCTGCAATTCCTTAGTTAAAAATACCAATCGGGCATTACATTATGATCACCTTGTTTTGCTCCAAAACCACCCTGATCCACCAAGGTCTTGACTCCACTGGACACACTGAAGAAGTACCATGGCAACCAGCACCAAGATGCATCATAGCAACTAGCATCAGATGCTATGGCATCTGCTGTCATACTTGGTCCAAGTCTGGTCCAGAACTGGATGGACCATAACTCAAATGCTAAATTTCACTGAGATCTCTGTGGCTTCTGGAATTTGGTATCAACATCTTGAATTCATTGTTTTGCTGCACAAACACTTCCTGAGTCACCTTACACACAGAGGCCATTATCCTTCTGAACTTTGCTGCATTCCTAAAAAAAATGTTGAAGAAAAATTTAAAATCCCTACTACTCTTTTTTTTTTTATCTCGCTCTCTGTGTTGGTTACGCTATACACAGACCCGTTTCTATAGCAACTGACTGAAAACAACTCCACTAATTTTTAAGGATTTAACACCAAAAAACACCAACATTTCCCACACAAAGAACAGTATCACGTTTTCACGCTTGATGTTTATTCTGTGATTATTAATAAAGGATTGTCTGAACACAGCAATGGATTAGCTGATTTAAAGAGAGTTGGGTTGTGTGTCACCTTTTTTTGTTTTTAACTGAACCGAAACACACGAAATTCCACAGCACATCTACATGGTAAGGTAGTCAAAGTCAAGCTAGCATAACTGACCTACTTCCCTCTCCCTTGCCATTTTCTTTACTAAAACATTTTACTGACCTTTGACTTGTGACATCCTTGGAACTTGTTATCTAGTTGTGTTGCCAATTAGTAGCAAAGCACTGCATCCATTTTTCTTTTGTATATATCATGCGTACATATAAGATTTAATGTGTTGTCAACTTGACAGCAAAATCAGTGCTAGTCATCGTCCGTAAGCAGTTTGTTTGGGATTTTGGCTGGGTGACGTTGCAGCTTGTCTTTTGTGACTATTGTGTACCAGGAATACCCTAACCTACATCTTAGCCAATTATGTGACCTTATTATCAAACTATCACAATTTGGTCCTGGCTTGCCCATTTCTTCTACTTTCAGCTATGCATTATGAGGAAATTCAGGTTTATTAATTTCACCTGTAATGATTTTTAAATGTAAGCCAGTAAGTATTTCAGGTGTTGCTACAGTCTTCTCCTCACTAGGTTTTTGTCCCTCTCCATGCACTTTGGAAGTAGTTGTGCAGTTGTACCAGAAATGTTTAGATCTTGCTAATCTTCCACCAAAAATGCCTGCTTTACAAAAGTCCTCTGTTGGTTTCAAGCTGCTCTTCTCTCCAGAGATAATTTCTCTAAGTCGCCTGTCTCCGTCTCCGTTTCTGCAAAAGTTTCTTGTGAAGACATAACTGTGTCGTCAAACGACGAAAAGTGACAAAGTTTCCAAAAGCCCCTGGCATTTTCCAGCTAGCTAATCCCTTCTAACATTTTCTCCTCTTGTCATTCTCTCCTTCCAGACGCCAGTGCTTTGGATACTCAGGTTTTGCTATTTTACATCATCTAATTGGACACGTGTGATTTTCTTGCATGTGCATGTGTCCTTGTGTCAATGTGGTGACAACTTTTGTACCCATTGTCCATGTGCACGTAGCTGTGAGTGTTTTCTTTAAGCTCGGTGAAAGGTGAAATTTGTATGGATTGAAGAGAACGCAGCATGTACCATTTTGTAGTCATTTTAAGCTGATTTTTCCTTTATTCAGCATATATGTATTTTTTTAAATGATGTGTTTTAAAATAGGCTCTTGTCCAGTGAGGAGGGAGAGTTACACAATAGGCGAATCTTGCCTGAAGCATCTAGTGCAGCAAAGCTCTCAGTCTTGAGTCCACAAATTACACCGTTGTGGAATAATTTGGACCTCGCCTGTAGTGATTCCCTCCTTTCTCCCTGTTCTGTGCCACTCTCCCCCCCTCCTCCAGTCCTTTATCCAGTCCTGAACTGACATGCAGTTTCCCAAGCGTTGTCATGCTGTGTATTTTTCATTTCCTTTTTTTTTTTATTTTGCCACTGTTTGTTCTTGTTCTGTGTGCTCTCCTTGTACGTCTAGTCTTACACTGTGTCTCTCTTCTCTACAGCCTCGCAGTATTTTGGATCCCAAATTGCTTGGTTTGCAGACCGGAGGGTGAGTGGTGGCTCATGTCATGATCTGATTGGTTCGCCATTACACAAATGGGACTTCCTGTGTTCTGTGTACTGTGAACTGTTCCTTTCAGTCTCAGGATCAGATCACTGAAATAGTGCAAGCAGAGAGTTTTTCCAACTGGAGGATCATGTTTCCTGTTTTTGACACACGACAGTTAAAGTGAAATAAAAATACTAAGGCCTTTACAATGTAGTGATGTGCAGACATTTTAAACCACGTTGCTTCTAAAATGTCAAAAAACTGAAAAGTGGATAGATGATTTTTTTTTTAAATTATTTGGAAAACATCCGATTGTGCTATTTTTATTTTTTTTATTGAACTGTGATGTTGCCAACCCTTTTTTTAAATTTATTTTAGCTCAGATCACTCAATTTGTGGATGCCAATGACAGTAAAAGTCAATTCAGCAGATCAAATATCAATGTATAACTAATATTTAGAGGTGCTTCAGTCAGAAATCGAAATAAATTTTTGCTAATTGGATCTGACTTGGATCTGTCATTGGAAGGACAAATACAGAGAACTTTTTGTTTACCTAAAAAAAAAAATGCTCCAAAACAAATAAGTCTCACTATTTGGATCCTAAGCAAACATAATAGCACTTTTATGCCTTTTTTTTTTTTTTTTTACTTTATTCTAAAAGTTAAAGCTGTTAAAGGCTTAGGTCATTTGCTTTGACAAAACAGAACCCTAAAATTCACACAATATTGGTATCGGTCAAGAAAATTTCAAATCTGTGCATCTCTAAAATGTACTATTCCCACTGATTGTGTCATGGCTTCAGTCTTTTGTGATTGTAATATTGCACACAATGATATTGTGTCGATTGTGATACAGTATATTGTGGAGCTCTATCAAAAAATTTGCTTTTGTCTGATTTGTCTGTCACACTATAACTTTTTTCTTTTTTACCAGGCTTTCAAAATACTGCCACTCCACTGATTTAAAAGCGGTGTCGTTTCTTTCAGTGTTTCTGCATTTAGCCCAGTTGGCGCAAGCACCGAGCCAACCAACACCTCAAGAAAACAACTCAATAACTACAAACTCTTATACTTCCTAATAAGAGTCAGGAACAAGTAACAAATCTTTAGTATCGCAAGAAATGTCACGGCATCTTAACGTCGCGGAATCTCACGGCACGAGATCCCGTTACGCCCATGCCGAGCAGCTGGGCTGCTTCCTCGGATAGAGTCAGCCCAGAAGCCAGAGCAAACGCACCGCTCGGCGTGTCACGACACAGGCTGACAGAAGAGCTTCAGGAGCTTTATCTGTGTGGAGGCATTGGGGCCCCCGATGTCATGTTGAGGTCATTAAAGAGGCTTTGAGTGACAGTTAAGGTGATGCCGGTAAAAGTAAGTCTGTAAAGGCAGGGGGACAAAAAAAAAAAAAAAAATCACTTAGAAGACAGAGAGACAGATGGAGTGTTGAGCTGCAGTAGATCCTCTCTGTTCCTCTGAGATTTTTTAGAGTACTGTAGGAGGTTCGCACCATGCAAAGCGAAGGGAATGTGGGGGTACGGCAGGTTCGGAAGGAGGCATGATCCATGGCGTTTGCTGGCTGCGTAAATCACGGTCCCCCTCCCCTTTCGCCGTAGTAATGTTCGCCCAGCATGGCATTATTATGATATTAATACCCCTTAAATCTGTCCACTTCTACAGGGCTGGCAGTATTCTTTATGGTATTGACAGCATGCCAGATCTGCGCCGCAAAAGGACAGTGCCTCTTGTCCGAGACCTGGTGAGTCATCTGCCTCAACAAGGTTACATGTGATTTATGTCAAATCTATCAGCGTGACCCTATGTTATACCACAGTCGGGGAATTCTGTGCCGTGTGAGTTTTGGCCTCTGCTGAGCACAACAATATCGTCTCTGACACCTTGATAGAACGCTGCTCTGCTTTACAGAAGCAGATTTAGTTTGCGGTAACTATAGGAGACAATGTTATCGGTGCTGAAGTGAGATCTTGCACAGTGTGGTTTCAGGTCACTATTAAAACACAAGATTGATTTTAAAAACTTGGATCAATCATGGTGTAGGAAGTAACTCCAATGACTGGAAAATGTATAAATATACACACTGTACAGATGCCACACTTCAGTGCATAAGAACATCAGACTAATTCTTAAAATTAAAAATAGCCTTAGTAAACATGAAGTACGCTTTTTAAATGGTGAAAACTGTCCAAACCAACCTCGTCCGATCTAAAATTCATCAGCTAACTTTCATTAGACGCATTTCAGTTTTACAAAAAAGGCACAGGCCAGATTACAGTTACACCTGAGGAATCAAGATGTCACCTAAACGGTGCCCGTCTGACAACATGAAGTAGGCAAAAAAGTCTTAATAATGAAATTGTATTTGGTTTGGAAAGGGTTTCATGCCATTTTCTAAGACTTTGAGACACCAGTGAATGATTGTCCACTAAACATTAGCATATGTGACCTCAAACTCACTTATCAAGCTACAAGACAATAACCTGAAATGTAGCAAGAAGTCCATAAACATAATAGCTGATAAATGACCTGTTCAAGTATGGGCTCAGTTGATCATGTGGCATGCTTTTAAACAGGCTGCTTAACCCTCCACTGTGGCTCAACCAAACTATTTCTACAAGAAAAAACTTAGAAGACGCTCAGTGGCAGTTGTTGCCATCAAGTTTGGAAATCCCATTTGTTACATTTAGGAGGCTTTTATTTTGTTCACATGTGGCCGGGTTGGTTTGGATCGCCTTTTCACCCCATGAAATTCAGATCATCATTTGGACACTGTCTGACAAGAAACAGAAAACTAAAGGAATCTGTAAGAGGGCAAATACTTTTTCACAGCACCGCATGTTAAAATAATAAACCTTGGAATATTATTAGACTTACATAATGTCAGTTAAAAGCTGAAGTATTAATGGAAGACTCCTGAGGTGCAGGAACGTTAACCGTAGCTGTGTAACTCTTTTGCTTGATTAATTAGCCCAGAATGAGTAGTTAAAAAAAAAAATGCATCACAGTGAAGCTCCACCATTTGTGTTTTTTTATTG
Source organism: Poecilia mexicana (assembly GCF_051168715.1). NCBI lineage: Eukaryota > Metazoa > Chordata > Actinopteri > Cyprinodontiformes > Poeciliidae > Poecilia > Poecilia mexicana. Next base: position 10,646,124 of record NW_028263372.1, read on the forward strand.
CAACATAATGTGTCGTAAAATGTCCCACAGAGAAGCTTGTTGCGGCGAGGCCCACTTTAGCACTGTGCCACATGGTTACTCTTTCTGAGAGGCGGCAGGCTGCGGCGATGCCAGTAATAATATTCATGTCTGTTTCTGTCTGTATCTGTCTATTACATGCCACAACACGCGTTTGTCTCACATGTGTCCGTTTCTCCATCTTCATGTACCCAGAGCCTAAAAACCAAAACGATAGTACGACTCAAATCTGGAATAAATCTGTTTGGTGTTCTCTCCCAGTTTCGATCGATCAAAGTCGTTGCAAAATGCTTTTATTTTTTTAACGCAGATGATAATGCAGCTTGATGTCATGCATATGGATGCTGATGAATGTTTTGTACCACAGTGAACAACATGAGTTGATGCTGTATTTGTTCATATCTCTCATTAAATTTAATAACCAACAATGTCTTGGTAAGTATGGGTTGCCGTTTTTTTTATTTTTTTATTTTAATTTTCTTTTTTAATCTTATTGGATTATTTATATCTTTTTTTTTTTTTTTTTACGTGTATATTTGCCATTCCTACATGAACCCATAAAAGCTATGGGTGATATTTTTCAGTGAGTTGTCAGATTTCAACGTAGCTCTCGCCAGTTGTCGTCTTTTATCGCTCGGCAGGTGTCGGGGTGGGGAGGGGGGGAAAAAGACCCCAAAAGAAAGTAAATAAAAAAAAATAAAAACACACTATTTACCTCGAAATGTTGACAACTCAACCCAAAAATATATCCAAAGAGACTTCATTGACTTCTGATTTAACTGTGTGAGGCTTTTAAATCATGTAAAAGTGACACTGAGCAAAGCCTTTTACACGTGGGATGAAGTCAGTGGTCAGCAAACGAATTGGTCCCCCTCTCATGCCTCCCCTTTGTCAATGTCCCCCATTTGCTGTGTGATTGCTTCAGGGCAGCAACAGCGCCTTTTTTTTTTTCTTTTTATTTTGGTTATTTATTTTTTTGTCTTTGTTTTTGATTGGAACGGTCAGCAGGGATTCCCCGCTTTTATGATGGAAAATTAATAACAAAAGTACATAAAAAAAGAAAAAGAAAAAAGTTAATCATCCATTCTCAAAGCACTGACAGATTATTACCTCTGGACGCACGGTCTTTTTATATTGTATTGCCCGCAGCAACCTCAGCAGTGCTGGTGCATGTTGATAAACTTACATCAACACTCACGGTTCATGTAGAGGTCACATTCCTCCCCACATTCTCCATGGCTACCATGGATCTTTACCATAGCTGGGCCGCGGAGACGAGAGGGTCGTGGTAAAGACAGATCCAGTATTGTCAGCTGTCCATGTCTGCATTCCTCTGTTACATAACTCCCCTCAGTCTGGGACTTATTGACCTTACGCTCACCCAAACGCAGTAAATTTTGTAATATGAGAGCTTATTAACACGTGTGTGTGTGTGCGTGTGTGTGTGTGTGTATCAGTGTGTGTGTGTGATTTGTGTTTATTTTGTGTGGGCGTGCACAAGTGTATATTTTTGACTGTCTGAGCTGAAGAGTGTGTGCATATATGTACAGAGATGTGAGAAAGCATTGGTCTACTTAAAGATTTCTCCTGTTTTTGGCTTTTACCTTGCACTTTAGTTACTCAGATCATCAATAAAAACTTTGTGCCACACAAAGATAATCAAACTTGGGCAGCTCTTCCCCTTAATCCATGCAAAGTCTGGTTCTAAAATGATCATTTCACACATTTTATATATATATATATATATATATATATATATATATATATATATATATATATATATATATATATGTGTGTGTGTGTGTGTGTGTGTGTGTGTGTGTGTGTGTGTGTGTGTGGGAAAAAGTTGCCTAAATCAACCAATACCTCAACGTTTAGAATTAAGACCCATGTCTGAGAACATGAGGAAGGCCAAAGATTTTAAAGAGCAACACAACACGATAATCTAAAATGAGGAAACATCTGAGTGGCGCCACCTATCAGTCTGGAGTGGAATGCAAAGCCATTTCCATGAGGCTCCAGTAAAGCAGTGAGTCATTACTAGGTCTGTCACAATAACTAATTTTGCTGGATGTTGGAAGTTATTGCAATAAACAATTACATTGTTGCCTTTTGAGACCATTTTCAAATAATATAGTGGTAATGGCGTAATAAAGCAAGAACACATTATCAAGGATCAAGAGACTTTTAAGTTCTTATCAACATTTAACACTGGAACTGAAGGACATTTTCAATATCCAAAATAAGCACAAAAAAAAAAAACAAATAAAAGTAATTATGGAGTCTCTGTAAACAAAAATGTCCTTCAAAAAGAAAAAGGGGGGTGGGGGGTTATAGTTGAGACCAAAGCATCAGACTGAAGACTTTTAACATCCAGTTTTTGGTAGAAAGAGAGAGAGAAAATAGAAAAGCAATAAATCATACAAATGGAAATTATTGAGCTTGTTTTTAATTTATCATGTGATTAATTGATTTATTGCTCATATTGTGACAGGCCTAGTCATTACCTGCATCCATTTCCTATTGGAGAAAACATAGACAGAGGAGCGCCTTCACAGGAGTGGCCAGCCTATTAAGATTATTCCAACAGAGCGTCATTGACTGATCCAGGAGGCCGAGGAGGAAATTCAAGACCTAAACCACTGCTTGGAAAACCATCATATTAAACAAGGTGCCTTTGTGTTTTCACCTGAGTTCCCCCACCAGGAAATCCTAAATTAGGATGTCTGGTCATCAGTCTGCAAAACTTCAAGCCCCGGCACCTTATGCAGCAGGACAAGGAAGACTTCTCAAATTGAAGGTTTTGGAGTGGCCTAGTTGAAGTCTGTACTCGAATTCGAATGGCAAACAGACCTTAAAAAGACAATTTGCAATTCTGCAAAGTGTTGACCAAGCTCCCTTGGGAGCAAAAAACACTCGCTGCCAGTTGGAAGTTGCTGCTGAACAACAAATTTATGAATAATTTTTTAAAATATATTTTATGTATTATTATTATTATTATTATTTATTTTATTTTTTTTTATGAAAGACCAGGTTGATTTGGATAACTTTTACCCCTTACTAAACTTAAAAGCATTATTCAAACCCTGCAGTTTCTTTCAATTAAGGTTATCTTTGTCTGAGAATATAAAAAAATAGAGACAAACTTGTAATTAAGCTTTTTATAAAATATCGCGTGTGACAAAAACAAAACCAGGAGAAATCAGCAAAGGCGGCTCAATCACTTTTTTTCTCACAACACTGTGTGCGAGTCTGCTCAAAGTGTGTGTCTGCGTACGTACATCTGGCTTCACCCATTCACGAACGTGTGCGTCTCGTGTGTGTTTCTCTTCGTGTCAAACCAATGTGCAGAGCAGACAGCAGAAAATATGATCAAAGCTTCATCCAACAGACAAATGAACAGAGATGCCAAGCATGACTGCAGTTCGGTTGCGTCCACTGCATGAGTGGATAAACAATCTCTCTTTATGCATAGCTGAATTGTTCTGGAGAGCTCTATGCCTCCACCAGCAGTCCTGCATGGCGGTTAAGACACCTCTGCTCTCAGTAACAATGAACAAGTTTAAGTCTGTCTGCTGTTTGTGTTTTCAGCCATGACACTCGTGCTACTTCTCTAAGTCAGTCTCTCTCTCTCTTTGTTTTTAATTTCCATTCACGAACACTTGGAAATCCCAGGCTTTGGTAAGGACACTTGTTTCCAGAGTCAATTTGGTTTAAATATCTTTTGGCAAAATGATCCCACGTAATCGCTTGATTTCGTCATGAAAACGTCTTAATAACAGAATGCACCATATCATGTTGAAATTGGACCCTGGTTTTCTCTCCCTCCGACAGACCCTCACTGCTCGAAAGGCAGGCATCTCGTTTGCTCTGGTGAACAGGTCAACCCTGAACAACGAGGAACTGGTGAGTATGCGGAAACCGCTGTTTTTCTGTCCATCTACCTTGTTGACAAAGCGTTGATGTTTATGCAATCCATGGCCAGGTCCTCCGTCTCTCACGGGGCAAGCAGAGGGCGAATTCAGAGTTGCTAGTTGAGCCAAAGAGCATTTTGTTTTTGCCTTGTTAGAAAAAGACAGAGTAACTTTAGGCACAGTGAAAACACACAAACGGATACAAAAACTGTTTATTAAGCCTTTGCAGCTGCAAATTGTTTTGTTTTACTCATGTCTTTACAAAATAATTGACTTATTCCTGTACATAAGTGCTATATTGCTAAAAGTATTAAGACAGACTTGTAAATCAGCTCTCAGTAGCTCAAAGAGTTTGGGCCTCAATAGCTGTGTGTCCATTGATCATATAATCGCACAATTTGATATTTCAAAAATCAATTTACTTGATGGAAACTCGGCAATTTAGAAAAAAAAACTAATCTTTTGATAAAATCCTTTGCCTCAAGGATGAGTTGTTTATTTTTTTGTCCCCACGAAGAAGACGACGACAGGAAGTAGTTGGGGCATCACGGCATTGTGTTTTTTTAATGACTTATCAACATGCGACTTTAATTGTGTTTCTTATTTAAGGGAAACTCTGCAATTGTGAAATTGTGTTTTTCCAACAATAGCAAAATGCTGAGCAAAGTTTTTGCTCACATTTGTAATGAAAACGCATCTATGCAAAGTTAGGATATCAGCTTTGCAGAGGGTTCATTGCTGAAATGTCCTACCTTAGTCATCCACATAATTAACTGTAATGTGTATCATTAGAAAATAGAAGAAATGAGAAAGATCAGCAACTTAAGTAAAGGGTCAGGAATGTCAGAACAATAGTGTAATCATAGCACAACTGGACGTTATCGTGTTTAAAACCTGCTGTCTGGAGAAATGATTCACATTTCCCTGTCCGGAAAACTAAGAAATCGTGGTTAGATGATTCTTTTATGTTGCAACATGGCTGCACACCAGTCCACAAAACAGTCGATAAGGACACAGATGACCAAGTTTGGTGTGTGTCCATTGATCGTTGACCTCAACTAGACAGGATGAAGTTAAGTGGAGATGGAGAGAGTCGGGCCTTCTCGTTCAACATTGATGAAATGCTAAACCTTGTTACAGCTGAAAAGGGTGACCTAACTTTATATAAAAGCCTGTGTATTGAGGACCGGACTGTCATTAAAGTTCATTTATCTGTAAAAGCCAGTGTCTCAGTGGTCTTGGCAATAAATCCAATCTCTTTTTCTTTCTCTTGATCTGAGATAAATGCAGCAGTTTAACAAATTGGCCCCTGTAGAAAGCATTTCCTTCCATCTGCTGTGCTCTTAACAATTTGGGCGAATTCGGAAAATTAAGTTAAAGCTCTGACATTATTTACACAACGCTCGGCGCTCAAAAAAATAAAAAACAAACAAACAAAATAAAAAAACTGTGCAGTGAGGGTGACTGAGCAATGGAGAAAGGGCAGAATGTCTCAGTCGATGGTGTGAGACACTTTTGTGTTGACCTCTAAAGCTATCTCGGCATTAATTGATTCTTCCCTCCCTGAGGGAAAGATGGCGTAACAGGAGGCAAACAGTAGGAGAGCGAGCAGTTCCTCGGTGAGAGAAAGAAGCGCGCGGTTTTATATCCGCTGATGTGCAGCAAGCAGCTGGCTAAGCCTGAAAGATTACTAGATTTAAATGAGCTCGGCGCGCACGCATTTCATCTTTTCAAGAGACCTCGGTGTGGCCTTCATTGGTGGAAACCGACTTGTGTGTGTGTGTGTGTGTGTGTGTGTGTGTGTGTGTGTGTGTGTGTGTGTGTGTGTGTGTGTGTGTGTGTGTGTCCCACTTACGTGATCAACTTGTGAGACGTGGCCACCTTAACATCCTGCCGACTGACTCAGTAGAGATGTGACTCTTTCAATGTAGATCTGATTCTTGGGTTCACAGTTTGATTCAGAATAGGGCTGGACAATACGGCTGAGCAACATATCACGATATACGTGTTTCTTATCAGTCGATATCGATAATTATTGATTTGTTTCTTTTGTTTTAAATAAACAAAACAAACGAAGGTCATGCCTAACTGGTGGCATGACCTTTCCTGTTTTATCCTCAGTTTTCACTCGAGGCCGTTTTATTTGTAAGCTGTGGCGAAACTTAAACAAGCGGTTGCTAGGTAACCAAACAGTGAATGAGTTAGTTGATGCCACCAACCTTGCTTATTAGCTCACTGTGAGAGGTTGAATAGCTAAAGTTTTTCCTCTGCCTACATCCCCCACAATGCTGTGCAGTTCCGGATCGGAGTTCAGTGAATATTCTACATATTGCATCTTGTATCAGATCTATTGTTTATCAATATTGATAACATGTCTGTCGTGATGTATTATTGATTCATCATCCAGTCCTGCAATTTTTAATTCAGAAACCAATTTTTTCAACTCAAATGCTCTGAATATTCTAGTTAAATGCAGTGAGTGACAACAGAATGACAGTGTAAACAAATAGCACATTTATATAAAACAATTACTTAATATCAGAGTCAATCAAAATACACACACGGCCCTTTACAGTGGCCAAGTGGATGCGACTTCCTGCACACTCGCAAATGCGAGCCGCGAAGGTGTACAACTAAAATAGATTTTTTTTTAGCATTTTACAATCGATTCAAAACTCCCAGGACTAGGATTTACGATTTCCCTGCACCTCTGTTGCAAAGTCATAGTCATCGGTGCGATAATAGCTGAGGAAGCAAAAACGACGTGCACGAAACGCACGCCTCATCTGATGTTTTGGAAAACGAAGAAGAAGAAGAAAAAAGGCTGACTCTTGGTGATCTTTGGCGTCTGTGCTGCACTGCGAACTTGACATCCAGGGATTCTGATTCGGGGCCACCGAGGGGAAGAGGTTTATAATTGGTCGAGGCGAACTGGCTTCCGAGAAAAGCTTTAGATTGTGTGCGCTCTTGGTAAGTAGGACAAGCAGATGTCAGAGTTTTTATCAGTTGCAATAAGTCCAGCAGAATGTTTCGAGCTGAGGGAATACACTCCACAGCACGCCGCTTAATAGGAGGAGACGGGAAAGAGAGCGAGGAAAGGACAGAAATTAGGAGAGGAGGATAGAAAGCAGAGTAGGAAATTATTTGTCATCGTGAACCCCCCCTCCTACCCCTGGCCATGTTGAACAAACTGCCTTCCCTGGAGAAACGTTTGAATCTATTCAGTCCTTTCTTCTTCCAGCTGCTTCTTTGCTTTTCTTGCCTCATCTTCGATTTCTGCTCTTATCCTTTATATTTCAAACGTGATTAAAATGTCCGTCATTATTGACGCGGGGTCCCGTCTGTTGGCGTGTTTCTGTAGAGCAGAAGGGGACTCTGCGCGTTGGGCCAGAATAGCTCGGCCCGCGCATCCGGTCCAGGTTCTGACGTGACCACAGCAGCCTTTTAACAATGCCTGTCGACAAAAAACAGAGAGGTCGTGTTTACCTGTCCGGACGAGGCTCCGACTCTCACGGAGTGGGGAAGGAAGCTGCGGTCTGACAGAAGCCAACGAGTATCTGGGAATAAGACGTGATGTGCTCCTGTAAGTCTGTTCAGATATCATCAGACATCTTGTTAGCGACAAAACGGACCAGGCTGAGTGGAGGATGCTGGCGCGAGAAATCTTCCCAAGTTTTCTTTCTTTTTTTTTTTTTTTCTGTGTGTGTGTAATGTGCTGAACAGAAAAAGAAATTGGCCAGAAGGTTTTACTTTTCAATAGGGATCAGACGAGTGATCAGGATGTTGTGTCTGATGTCTGAGTTTAAAATTTTGTAAAGGTTTCACCTGATCTGTTCTGAACTCTCATCAAGAACTAAATACAAGTGGATATAAGAATAGTATTTTCAATTTTAGTTTTCTTTTTAGCCATTTTGGACATTAGCGGGCATTAATTATTTATATTTGCACATTTACCAGTGAAAACTGTAATACATTATAATTTTCTAGTATGATACACAAAAAACATCAAAGAGAATTAAGAGAAACATGTACAAAGATACTTGAATTACGTCAATAAAAATAGTCAAATAATAGCTATATTACAGTAAACCTATGTTTACACCAACTACAATATCACTTTCCCTTTGAAATTTAAAAGTTTAATGTTAGTCCAACTTATTTCTGTAGGTGAAAGATTCCAAAAGTATGTCCTTTTTACCGAGAAAAACAGCATTAGATGATCCTGTTGGTCTTCAGTAAAAAAATAAATAATAATAATTTAGAAGTAAACCTAAGCCAAGGAGAAATTGATCACAAATTCAAAAAGTTAATTTGATACATGGAAACTTAATAAAACAATCAACACTGAGTGTATTTTGTATGTTCCAGTATAAAATCATCAAACAGGGCTTTTCACTTACACTTTAAAACACGAGTCTACGCAAAATTTAAAGTAGAGATTTTTGTTTTTTAAAGGTCTCATTTCTGGCGTTTTGTATTTGCCATTAACTGTATCATCATGTCTAATTTTACTAACACACCATTATGTAGGGATGCGTTAGTGTTGGGCTCCATAAAGTCTGCCAGCATTTCTACATCTGGTTTGTCCCAGACAGACAGACTGAAAGCTCAAAACCGACGAAACGGAGACAGTCCTCTTGAAATCCGCTGAACATCTTGCTCTCACGCGTTTTTGTTGAGAACAGACATATTGGACCGTCTGGCTGCAACGTTGCTACCAACTGCGCCACCATTCAGTCGTCAACAAAGTCTTCTGCGCCAAAAACGTATTACCATACTTACAAACAGTCCATTCTGGTCAGCAGCTAATTTCTCTATGCAGTGCAGGGCAACGGGGGAGAAAAGGAAAAAAAATAGCATGACTTGTGCTTAATGAGGGGAAATTGCAAAAATAGTTAAATCCAAATAGGCTGCAACAGGATGAGGTGACTAGCACTGTTGGTGGAGAGGTTGACGAGGACAACGGGTGGCGAAATCGGAAAGGACAGCAAGATTAGATCTTTTGTTTTTTTCTCTCTGTCGTGTTGCTCCCGGGCGCAGGCTACAGCTGTTGACCACCTCTCACCGTGTTTGGTACAAATCTCCAGGGTTACCTCACAGGGTAACACGTCAGACTGGCACGTGCAACACTCTCCACGTATCTGCTGCACAGCTAGAGAGACGGAGCGAGTGAGAGAGATTGGGAAGAGAAAACTCACACCATCCGTGCGGTGATCAGAGATGCATTAACACAGATCCGACGTTCACACACTATCACCGAAGCAGTTGGTTTGCTGGTTGGAAATGACGGGCTGCTTAGCGGCCCAGACATTTCATTGAGGCAAACAGAAATGGAGAGGGCTCCGTGATTTCCCAAACTCGTCAAAAATTGAATTTGCTCCTCGCTCGCCCACAGGCGCTGTTGTTCGGTGCTACATTTGGTGAGTGGCGGTGCTCCCGGGCCGCGGCCCCCTGGTCTAACATATGCGCCTGCCTTGGCCGAATCCCTGTCATCTGCTCGACTCTTAGACGTCGGATTAAATGCGGGAATCTCCCCCGTCTCCGTTTTATTAGAGGTTCTGATGCGTCGGGCCGTCTCTCTGTTGTGTCAGTGAAGCTTCACCGTGGCGTTGCTATGCCTTGCTAGCCGTGTCATTTAATCATCTCTGCAAGTGAGGGTATTTCAAATTGCATGTGTGTATGCGTGTGTGTGTGTGTGTTTCTGTGTGCATGAACAGCATTTGTGCTGAAGTAAAAAAAGGTACTATTCAAGTGTCAAAGCGCTTGAAGGTGGAGGGTTGGTGGTTGAGCAGCCTAGCTCAGTAAAAGTAAAAAATGAGCACCTTTCAGAGATTTATTCAACTTTCATACATCTCTCACTCACTCTCTTTTTTTTTATTCTTGCTCTCCCTCTCAATCTGTTTATTGCTCACTTTTAAAAACCTTATTTACAACATCCATTGATTCAGCCTTCAGGAACTGGCAAGACTTTTCCCGTTTTCTGGTCCTGGTGGAAGGCGAGACTCCTGCAGAGACGCATTCAATTTGAGGAGAGGCTTCGGTTCTGGACATTTCTCTTGCTTTAGCCTCGAAGCCACTCAATGGAAACAAAGCCTGTGAACAAAATGTGCTGTGAATCTTGAGTAATCTGTTGTAAGTAATCAGTTATGAGACTTTTCAAGAGAGCGCCCTCTGAACCCCCCTGATGGGATACGTTTGGGAAATTTGATTTGATTTGTTCCACAGTTAGCATTAGACACAGATAACCTCAGTAAGTACACTCTAACCCTTTACTTATTTAGGAGCAACACTAACCTGGAATGTTGTAAAAATGCGATCGGCCCTTAAATCCTGGTTGTGCCAATCTTGGCAGCAGGAACTGCCATTAAGTGTTGGCAGCAGCTGACGTTGAGTCTTTCACGTCAGTGTGGATGACTTTTGGCCCGCTCTTCTTTGCTGAAAGTTTTATCTCAAGCACAAATCATTGGTTTTAGGTCACGCCACAGCATCTCAGGCCAGACTTTGACTGGGACAGTAAAACTTTTGTTTTGGCCTTTTTTGACTCATTTCTGTGTCCTTTTTCTCCCAGTCTTTAGTTCTTATTGTTGAATCATGAACCCTGACCTTAACTGATATTAAGCTGTTGCTCACAAATCATGTCGAAGAACAACGTTTTTTTTTTTTCAGTTATCCAGATTTGTTTTGTTTTCCTAAATTCGTTTTATGATCTGAAACATTTCACTTTGACATGAAAACAAAAATAAAATGAAATCTATTATGTACCAAAGTGGACTTTGATCAGGATTTAAGTTTTAAGCTGCAGCACTGAGAACGTAATATTTCTTTTAACTGAAGCTACTGAAGATATTTTCGTTTGGACTCCAACTATGACTTTATTGTTTAAAAATCTGTTTTCTTGTTGTGTACTGATAAATACTGAGGGCTTCACAATATGCTGGACATCTCAATTTAGCTACCACTTGCTTTTATTAACTTCTGGAGGTTTTATGAAACATATTTTCCCCAGCTCACTGTGCCGTGCTAGTTTAATGACATCAGCCGAGTCCCTTCTCGTTTCTCGTGGCAACGGATCTTTTTTTAATCACCGCCATCACTTCTTCTTACTTTCCCCCTCCCTCCCCGTTCTGTCGCTTTCAGAAACTGCATGTCTTCAAGAAAACCCTCCAGGCCTTGATCTACCCAATTTCCTCAACTACACCCCACAATTTTGAGGTATGGACGGCGACCGCTCCCACCTACTGCCACGAGTGCGAAGGCCTGCTGTGGGGGATCGCCCGTCAGGGCATGCGCTGCTCGGAGTGCGGCGTCAAATGCCATGAGAAGTGCCAGGACCTGCTCAATGCGGATTGTTTACAAAGTAAGGGAGCACTGCAATTCACACTGCAACAACTCCAAAGTCTCCGGCAAAGCTTGTTTAGTTTTGTGCAAACGAATTTCAAAGGTGTTCTAATTAAGAAGCCAGTCTTACACTTTTATTGGCAAGCTCATAATCACACAGGAGTATTTTCTCCTTTAATTTAGGGATTTTGATTCTGTACAGTTTACAGACTCGGATAATGATGGAAACAATAATTAATGATCAATAAATTCCTGATACTCTGATATCTCATGATGACACTTGAGTGACTCACCGAGATGCATTTATCATCTTTGTGGCTAATTTCTGTTCTATAAAGCCATTACTTGATTATGAAAGAGGTGGAGGCAATGTCACACTGTGCGAGAGAGGGAAGTGACTGTAAAGCACTGCATGGAAGGCACCTATTACTCTACACTGCTGCTTCCTAACGATCTGTCACAAAGTATAAATCAGATTTTTACTTTTGTGTTGAATGTCTGTTTTATACTTACCACCAATGACAAAAAAAAATCTTTTCTGAAAAATTCACTAACTGCATAATTCTTGTTAAGTAGAATAAGATAAGTAGTATTTGAAAAGAGCAGAAGAAATCTTATGTTTTCAGAACAATATTTGTTGTTAATCTGTTGCTAGGAGATGAGCGTGTCTTTTTGGTAACCAAGTGCCACGAAGTAAACATTTTACTTTTGCAAAAGTAAAAATCAGATGCAGTGCATTAACACGACATCAGCTTTCTGCTCTGTAGTACATTAAACATCTGCCAGCAATGTGCTTCTGATCACGAACAGTCTTCTGATCATAATCAGGAGTTTGTTCACCCAACCAACTCCCTACATGTAATGGGTGGTGCAAGTTGCTACAATCGATAGTAGCCACACAGGCTCAACCGCTAGAAGGAAACAAACACACCCAGTACAACGCTTTCATTCTGTTGGGGGAGAGGTTGCCAGGCGACTGTGCCAATAGGCGTTTCCAAAAGCCAGCAGAGAGTCCGAGCAGAGACTGTGAGCGCGAGGAGAAGTTTTGAGTACAAGCGTCACAAGTTTTGAGAAGAAAGACATGAAGTCCTGCTTTCAAAATAAAAATGCAAGTAAAAGTGTTAAAAGTTTTGAGACCAAAATCATGAAATCCTGCTTTAAGACTGAAAATGTGTGCTCTTGGATTATAGCAAAAAAAAAAAAAAAAAAAAAAAATCCCACCTATACATGGTGTGTCACCGTGTGAGCCACTCTGCTCATTACAGCATCCAATCAGCTCTGGTTGTGAGGCACTCCCTTGTTGTTACCGGGTAGAACGCTACCCGGTAAGAACAATGTGACTCTTCGGGATGGTCCCCTCAGCAACGCGCGCACGCTCTAAGTGGATTATCTACGCCCTGGCTGTTCTAAAACTCTGTGTTTCAGAACACTTTCATACACGTACAGAAATGCCATTTGTAGTTTGAACTCTGAGTTATCTTCAATCTATGCTCATTACCACACAGCAGATAGATAACACTCTTATCAGATATTAGTAAGAGGCCATTGTTACATGTGCCTCCTTTGTCACACAGACAGATCCAAAAAAAAAAACATTTTAGATCTGATAAACACGCCAGAACTAACGCGCACTTTGTGCACAGATCAGATCGCTGAGAAAGTAAAGAAAATAAAGAAAAAAAAGAAGGAAAAACTAACTAACACTATGCATTAGATCTTGTACTCAACCAAATCTTCTGGACCAATTTTTAGGGGCTGTGGAGAAAAGTTCCAAGCATGGGGCAGAAGACAAGACTCAAAATATCATCATGGCTATGAAGGAGCGTATGAAGATCAGGGAGAAGAACCGCCCGGAGGTGTTTGAGGTGATCCAGGAGATGTTCCACGTCTCCAAAGAAGAATTTACTTCCCATCTGAAGACAGCCAAGCAGGCTGTGCTGGACGGGACCTCCAAGTGGTCTGCCAAAATCACCATAACAGGTGGGGCCTGCTTTCTTAGGACAATGCACAAACATCTGCCAGTGTTTGGTAATTCAGTAATACATGCAGTCAACAGAAAAGTGAGATGAATTTGTACCGATAGACTACCAACAGTGATCTGAAATGGAAAATGTTTTTATACTGATTGACTTTAATTTCTAATGAGTCCCTGTCCACTTGGTCATTAACCTCTAACACAATATCACCAAGTTCTATGCACATTTAATTAGAGTTTGACTTGGCTGTTTTGCAGAAGGGGTTAAAAAATTTAAAAAAATTTAAAAAATCATTGAGATCGATGGTTTATTGGTCTGCTCAAGGTTTATTGGTCCTCTCTGTCATTTTGTGGAACCTGTGGAAGCACAGGATGCACTTATTTATTTTCATATATCTATAGCTGTGATTTAAAGAAAAAAGACACAAAGTAAGCAGTGGGAAGGTTTATCAAGTTGTCCTTGTGTTTGACAAATCTTAAGTGGTTGTATGTTAATTACAGAACAGGCTGCCATAAAAATAGCTATTTTAATCAATGAGAGTCTGCTTGTGTCAACACAAATTAATTACGTTTTCATTCATGCTTTACGTAGAGTCCGGTTTTATTTTTGTATATTTATTCAACTTCTGCATGACAAAAATACCACCTACTGAAATGTGGAGGTGGCAAATTAACACAGATAGAAACTAAAAACCAATTTTATCAATTAATACGCGAGAAAAGCAGATTATAGTAAAAGTTTCTGTTTTACCTGACGAACATTAAGAGTTAGCAGTGCTTATGTTTGTATAGACTATAAGTAGCAATTTTACAATCAGATTGTTTGTTTATTTATGAGTTCATTTTATCTGTTGCTGATGGTTGTCTTTAAATTATTGATTCTTGATAAACCTGTAATACAAGTTTTGCTTCCATGCTTTACTTTTTTTAAACAAGCAGCCTCGGTACTTAAATGCTTTCAGAAATAATTTTATTAAAATAAGCAAACAAACAAAACAAAAAAACAGCTTTTTCTATCCAAAGAGGTTCAATAGGTGCTTCTAGGTTTAATTTAGTGATTCAGTGAGACGTTCATGTTTGGATCTCCTAGTCAAGGATCGCTTGTGGTTATTTAAATGAGCGACTTTGAACACACGCACTTCCTCATTTGCCGCCTGCTGTGGGACGGATGAAATCCCAACACAATTCAGATGAAGTAGCCACTGACAAGTAGTTCAGCATTTAGTTTGAAGCGTCCTAACACCTTTCTGCACTGGACTCGCTGTTCCTTCAGGAGGCGTTTGATTTTGAGATTTCCTGAAGCAATCAGGCCCCAGACCCCCATCCCACTAGATCCTACCCCCCCCTCCACACCCCCAACTCCTGTCAGCTTTTGGGCTGAATGATATATATATGTACCTTGAATAATTTAGTCGGTGACTTATGCATATTTAATGCTGCAGTGTCCTTTTTCCCTTTTTATGGTGCTTGTGAAATACTACAGTCTTTCTGTCTCTGCACCTACTAGTCTGAATCACTGCCCTTTATTTGAAGCCAGGAACCAACTCAGCAGTAAGTGCACTGTAGCAGAGGGAACTCACACACTGGCCAGAATCTGCTTTCAGCTTAGATTTAAGAAAAGGGTTACAAATAACATTATGAATGAAAGTGCAATTATTGAATCAAGGGCTAAAGTGTATTTATTTTGCATGAGGTATAGCACTGGTGTTCTTTTTACTCTGTGTTTTCTTTATGTTTCTGCTTTATGTCTGTGTTTCCCTGACTTGAAATGTTCACTATAAAAATTATTCACCCTTTTTGGGTAGTCCTTTTTATTGATTTTAAAAATAAGTCATGATCATCATAATTTAGCTTTTCTGACAAAAAATATTGCAAAAATCAAACTAGATGACCAAAGTTAAAACAGATTTCTACAAAATATTGATGGTTTAATAAAAAAAATATGTAGCATCAATTAAGCGATGCTCGCTCTTCAGTCTGAGATTTGGCCACTAGAACATCCACCTTGATGCCAAAGTTTTGAAATCAGGGAACTTTTCCCCGAATTGAAGTGAATAGTTTTCAAATGCGTCGTGTTTGCTTGCGTCAGAGAGCTTTACGATAACAGTCTTGTTATCAGAGATATCCACTATTGTATTCCAAAATAAAAGTAAATAAAATAAATGTGCTAGTATCACTGGAAATCAGTCTGAGTGTTACATAAGCAACCCAAATGTGCAACTCTTCCCCTTCTGCTTTCTGGTAGACTGATTATTGTATGTGGGTCACAAAGACGTGAATTGTAGGTCAGTAAGACACAGCTGGCACTCTAAAAATCCGGCTTGATTTAAGCAACGCATTCCATGTGCAAGCGCATCTCGGTAAATTTGTTCATTCGCTAGATTGATTCAGTAACTCAGGTCAAATTCATATGGATTCATTTCACACAGAGTGATATATTTCAGTAGTTTATTCTGAATTTCGATAGCAAGGCTTGCAGGTGTTGAAAACCGAAAAAGTTTAGCTTCTCAAGGAATGTGATTGCATAAGACCGACAGAAAAATACAGTTTGTTCTTTGTGTTTAAGTCGGTTCCATGGCCAATCAAATTCATTGAAGCAGGTGTTGGTACTGTAGTAATGAGGTACCAAATCCTGCTGGAACATCCAATCCATACTTCCATCTCTGACTCCCTGTGCTTTGTGAATTTAACCCAAACTCTTGTGTAGGTATTTTTCTTCACAGTCCTCATCTGCTGTCCTCACATTTTACTTTCTGTCACACTTTTTTATCTTCCACTCAACTTTCTATTAATTGGCTTAGTTTTGGGTCGCTGTATTAGGGCTCAGAATACTGGGCTTGATGATGGCAGACTTTAAAATCAAATACTTTGAGATTGATCCTAAAATTTATTTTTGTGAGTATTCCACATAATTGTGTTCTATATGAATATTTCCATATTAAATTTTTTTATATGGAATTTTTAAGACCCTTAATTGTGTGTTTTCATTAGCTCAGTCCCCAGAATTAACAGGAAAACACACCAATAACTTTCAACTCTGTGTGGAATGAAACTATACAATATATGAGTTTTACATTTTGGACTGGATAAAGAAAAACATTGGATGATAATCTTATTTTTTGAGATGGAAATATACGCTGGTCCACTGAGTAAGGTGAGCGGCTGATCTCAGCTGAACCGTGTGAAGCTCTGAGGTCAGTAATTATATCAGAAATGAAATTAGAATGACAACAAACTGAAATGATGCCGTTGTGGAAAACAAAAGGATTATTGTTGCTTCTCTCAGGGGAATTATTAAACCAAGCTGCATGTGTTAGAATGAAAATAAAAAAAAGGTCTACAAATACTTTGCAGTGTCATCTCCAGCTTGCTGTAAATTGTCATCATTCTGTCCAATATCTACATTCTAGCACACAAAGGAAGAAATGGCGTTTCACATAAAACGGCTGTTTTTGTCAGACAGCTCGAGTTTTATGTAAAAATCACACAGCACTGGCAACTGTGTGAAATTTAAATCCCGCTGAAGGATGGTCAACACTGTAACTTTTTATTAGAAAGTCGGGAGAGGGAAAAAAATTACGGCGCCTTAAAGCGCTTCTATTGTTTTATCTGCACCATCTGCAGTTTTATACGTCTCATCCTTCTCTGGAAAGAAACAACAGCCCCGGTTCCTCTACGTCGTCCCTTTGTTTACGACTTTCCAAATTATTTCCCGAAGACTTGGTTAAATTCTACATCTGCGATGTCACCGGCATGAAAAGATGTTACGACGCTTCACATAGCGTGTTGATACGACGTCTTCCTGTCTTGTGTTCAGTCATGTGTGCGCAGGGATTACAGGCCAAGGATAAGACGGGATCCAGCGACCCATATGTCACGGTCCAGGTGGGGAAGACCAAACGCAGAACCAAGACCATCTTCGGCAACCTCAACCCCGTCTGGGATGAAAAGTTCCACTTGTGAGTGCTTTTTAATAACGCGACATTTCTTTGACCGGCTAATCCGTCCCCCGCCGGCGGGATTAGGAGTCTGTTTTTGTGAACCTGGAGTCGTTCGCAAAAAAGTTGTTTCCTCTTTCATGATTAACCAGCAGAGCGACGCCACATGCCAGCTGTGGTTTTAGAAATTCAGTTTGTTTTTTTCGGGGTTTTTTCCATTGGTTTGCTGCTGCTGCTGCTGCTGCTGCTGCTGCTGCTTTGGGTTTATGTCTTTGGCGAGTAAAAATGTATCTCAGTAATCTTTTACTTTTAGATTGACTCCACACTGTAGTATTTCATTTCTGATAAATTTGATGATTATGACTTGCAGCTTTTGAAAACCAAACATGCAGTGCAGCGCTGTGGCCCCCCGGGGCTCCCCATGCGGTGGCCCTCTAAAGAGCATTAGTTTCTGATCGGGGAACCCCACTTTGCCCAACCACAGACAATGTTCAATGTTAATATGTACACAAACATCAACTTCTAGAATGTTTTCCTTGAATTTTGTTCAATATTTAATAACTATCACATTTTCTTGCAGCGTGAATGCTGCCTCATACCTTCTGATTTAAGTCGGCCAGGCACTGTTAGATGTTTTTTATCTTTTTACAACAGCAGGACAGTGAATCTGATAAATCTGACGGGCATCCAATCAGAAAGATGGGGATGGTAAATAACATTTAAATTCTGGTAAATATGGTAAATGATATTTAAGTTATTCTAATACATATTTTATAGTAATGCTTAAAAAACAGATTAGATTCTGTGCAAAAAAACCAAAGAAAAAAATGTGATTTAAAAAATGATGAATTCCATTTTTTGCTCATTTCTTCCCTCCATCTTCCTGAGCTCCCCCTAGAACACTCCTGGAGCCCACACTGAAACAAAAAGATCCCCGACCAAGTATTAATACAACATGTTTTTTATTAAAAATTATATTAAAAATCATTTTACTTTATTCTTATTTGATCATTTTCTCAGAAGCTGAAGTTGGAATGTTAATCAATTGTTAGCAAGGATCCTTTAAATGAACAGAAAACATAGTTTGAATGAAAATGACTTGAAAAATGGAGAAAATAAAAATCAGTAATTTAGTTATTTATTTAGAAAAGCCTGCAGTAGACACAGAAGCATTATTACTTCCCGTCCATCATTTGTTTTGTGTTTTTACTTTTTCTCCCCATAGCAACCTGAATGTGTTGCTGGATTCTACCGGTGTGCAAGTTTCTAGGAAACGACTTTGAAATTTCTCTTCATCCCCTAACGAGAGGCTTTGGCTTCACATCGAAAAAGGTTGCTATGGTTACCTTAGCGCATGCTGCTAATTATTATTATTATTATTTTTTTCTTTTCAGGAGCTTCTGAGTTAAATAATGTTTTTCTTAAAACTATTTCCAGTTTATTACCTAAATCATGAGCACAGCATCAATAGCTTCTCTCCTTTGGGCCTGTTCCAGCACTAATATTAACGCTTTAAAGCAAAGCAACGCAGCATGGCTGGGTTGGTCTAGACAGGTGCAAGAAAACCGCAGGCGATGCCAAGGCTTTGTTTTGAATGTCTTCATTAGGACGTCGTTTGCTGCCATTTCTTTTTCTTTTCTTTTTTTTTTTTTTTTTTTTAATTTAGCGTAACAATGAACTCTTTCCCACAATGAGCCTACCGGGTATTTATTTGTCTTACGAGCCAGTGGAATTATTTCTCTTTTTATCACAGGGGCCGACTTTAATATTAATTTAAAATTGATGCGAGGCTCCTCCACGTCTTCTCCTCATGCAGTTGGTCAGTAAAGCAGCATCTGTTACGACAAACAATTTTTGTATACCACGGAGATTTTCTGAATGTTTCGTGTTTGCAGGCTAGCCTCCTCGCATGTAAAAAAGACTCCTGTGGTGGCTCCAATAAAACGCTTTTCCTTTACTACAGGGATGCAGATTAATAGTGCGATATATTACTGTGTGCTTAGCAGAGACTCTGGCCCCAGTGCAGCAGCAGCAAGCAGCCTGTGCTTCTCCTAGAAAGAGATTAGTTAAAATAAACCCAGTGACAGTCAGAGGTGGGTAGACTACCCAGAAATTGTATTAAAAGCAAAATGTAGCCGTCTGAGAAATGAGTCAACTATCAAGTAAGAGTAAAGAAGTGTTTGGTGAAAAAGTCTATATTCAAGTACTGAGTAACTGAGGAAATTATCAATCATTTAACATTTAAAAATTACATCATGAGATGGAGCAAAACATAAAGTTAAGTGGAAAAGTTGGTATCTGTAAGGACAAAAATGACGACCATTCATAAACGTAACAAAATCAGGCGAAACAAAATTTTTCCAAATCAGTTTCTTTAAATAAGAAAAAAATGTTTGAAACTTCAACATAAACTGCAGGTGTGTGTCTGTGTCTGGTCGTGCTTGTCCCTTCATTCAGTGGGGAGAGAATCCAGGAATATTACTGAAGAGTAGAGAAACTTCATAATGACGTTACTCAAGTAAAATTTAAACGTGCAGCGTAGTGAAAATACTTCTAAAAGCAAATATAATTGAGTAAATGTAACTAGTTACTACCCAAAGTTGGTGACGTTCTCACACGGCACGTAATCGAAGAGAAATGCAATCTGTTGGTTTCAGTTCTGGAGCATCAGAGCCCGACTCTGTCTAACGTTTCAGTCTGAGTTAAGTTACAGAAAAACGATTAGGGACGAGAATTTGACAAGTGTTTTGCCAACACGTTCATGTCCCATTAGCATTTTAACATTTTGTTAGGATGCAGCCTTAACTGCAGTGTATTTCTTAGATAAATTGGCCCCAATTTTCTTAATTTTGGGAGTTTATGATTGGCTGATACCAATATATGAAGTCGATTTTATCTGCATCAGCAAAAGTCTAAAAATCAGCCACTGTCTTCTTCTGCTCTGCTGTGAGAGAAGTTTGACTGACAGACCGGCCATGTCTGCACATTTACATTTATCAATAGTCACCCCACTGTTCTTGCTATGTTTAGTGAAATTTAAAATAATAATAATAATAATAATAATAATAATAATAATAATAATAATAATAATAATAATAATAATAATAATAATAATAAAATAATAATAATAAAATAATACGTGGTATCGGCTAAAATCAGATTACAACACATCAGGCTTTTTTATTGACAATTGGCCAGGAAACTGCAATCGGTGAACCGCTAGAATTAATTTGGACTTTTCAGAGGACATACTAACAAAGTGGTGCACAAAAGTAAAGAACCTTAGCCAATTGAGACCAGATTTGACATTTTCTTTATTTGATTTTTTTTTACCTACACACAAAATGCTTTCCATGGCAGAAAACAGGCTCTTCATATGACCAGATCCTACAGTTATTCTGCTGTATCTCTCTGGAGACATGGTACATTTGGTTTGCAAAGCAGAACTGAAAAAAGAAACAAACCCCAAATAAACTAAGGGTATTTTAAAAGTTGCACTACTTAAAAAGTTATCAGTCAGTGTCTGAACCTAAACATGCGATTTAGCTTCGCTCTGTTGATTACCCCGACCTGAAAAGCTTCGACTCTCAGTGGCGTGGCGTTTCGGTTGCTGTGATTGCGATTTAGCTAACCTGGTGAAATCGTCTTCTGACCCACAGCGAATGCCACAACGCTACCGACCGCATAAAGGTGCGCGTTTGGGATGAAGATGACGACATCAAGTCACGGGTGAAGCAACATTTCAAGCGCGAGTCAGACGACTTCCTGGGCCAGACCATCATCGAGGTTCGCACGCTCAGCGGAGAGATGGATGTTTGGTACAATCTGGGTATGCTGCCTTTTAATCTGACGAACACACGGCGTTCTGACGAACCGATTGCTTTTTGAGTTGTGTGTCATAGCTGATATTATGATGGCACTGTGTTTTTCCATTAGATGACAAGTTCACAAACATCAGGAGACATGCTGTCCGTTACAATTCTAAATACAGGATCTGAGGAAAAAATAGTGAGATGTTTTTTATTTAATCGAAAAAAAAAACTAACAATACAAACTCAATTTGAAATTTTAAAATAAAGGAAAGTGAGCGTTACTCACTAGTGATGTGTTTTTCTTTCAAGCCAATTTTTGTCACGCTAAAGCACATTTTTATATGCATATACTTTTTTACAATTTCCTAGAAAACTGTAAAAATTAGAATATTATCAAAAAGTGATTCGGGGAGAAAAGTTAAAATCATGTGTAGATTCACATTTCACAGAATGAATTATTACAAGCTTTTATTTCTACGCTGAAACTCAATTTCTAGAAAGTCTTGAATTACTTGTGACCAACAAGAACATCATTTAATACAAAAATGTATTAAGAAATACATCTATTTTTTGCATGATGTACACAGTTATGGGGAAAGCCTACTGATATGAGGCTTGACAAGCAGACAGTCATTGGTAAGTAAGGCTGTTTATAGGACGGCGTATGACAGCACGGAAAGTTGAGTGGAAGGAAAAAAAGTAGAAAATGGTGCACAAGAGCAGGGATAACTTGAGCCTTGAGGGGATTGTTGTAGAAAGAAAAATACATGCAAGATTTCAGGGGAAACTTACAAGTAAAAACTTTAAGACCCATTAATACAGACACACACAAGTGTAACTTTGAAATCCCAAGTGTTGATCCACTCCCGAGCTACTTTAGATCCAGTGAAAAGTTTCCAGTTTAGCGATTATTGCAGGAGCTTCCGCAACACCTCAGCAGAGCCACAGGCTGATGACCTCCATATGTACCACACCTCATTAGAGCAGCAATTCATGCAAAAGATCCAAGTAACGAGTTCATACACTCTGCAGTGCATGCACGTCCTGTTCAGTGGGACAACTTGTCTGTTAGCAAAGCCGTTACTGTTCTGTTTGTCTTATGTGGTATTCTAAAGCTTAAAGAGGAGGAGCGGTTCACATCTGTCTGTGTGTGGCGAGCGCACGAGATCTGTCTGAATCGAGTCGGTAAAATAAATATGCGCTCCAGTGATATTGGGACGTATGGAGATGCTGCTGATCGCCGTTCGGGTGTCACACGTAAACCTGTCACAATGATCAATAAATCAATTAATCGTATAAGTTAAAACAAATTCAATAATTTCCATCGGCATGATTTATCATTTACCTCTTTTCTACCAAAAACTGGAGGGTAAAAGTTTTCAGTTTGGTGTTTTGGTCCAAATTGGCTCCTTTTTTTGTGGAGGACAAATTTGTTTACAAAGACCTCAAAATCCATTTTATTTGTTGTTTTGTTCACTTATTTTGGATATTTAAAATGTCTTCCAGACATAGAATTTAAAGTGTATTAATCTTTGAGAATATGTTCTCGCGTTATTATTACGCTATTACCATTACATCGCTTAAAAATAAATGGTCTCAAAACAACAATATTATCGTTTATCGCAATAACGTCTGGAACAATATATCGCCCAACAGCATTTGTTACGTGACACATGCATGAGGTCAAACGCCATCATAATGAATTCTTCCACTTCCATTAAAGTCCAATGACTGGCGGCTCCTCTCTTTATTTGCCTCTCCAGCTAAAAGGAAGCAATTTGTGGCAGCAGTGGCCCCTGGCCGCCACCGCCGCTGAGCGCCTTTTTAAACGTTCACAGCGAATGTTTAAACAGGACGCTGCTGCTATCGGCGCCCTCCTCTCTGAGCCTCTTGAGCCCCTCTTCAATCTGGAGATTCAGTTTTTTTTTGTTTTTTTTTTCTGCATTTGAAGCTCTGTTCTCTGTCACTTTGTCGTGATATTATGTTTCACTTTCCTGACTCTTGACTAACTATCTCCAGAGGAAATTTGGCCCATTAGACAAGGAGAAGATCTGAGGGCTGTTTCAAGCCCCCGCAGTTGTGAGAACGTTGCGTGTTTAAGGTCTTCGTTTGTGCGCGTGTTTGTGTCGTTTGTGTGTGGGGGTTTTTCTCTACGCTTTCCGAAACACGAAGTGTTTGTAGATTTTAAAGCTGTGAAGCTGTGAGTAGAGATGTCTTTTAGGGCTATCAGCTTGTGATGACACTGTTTTTTTTTTCTAGCATGTTTAAGGACTTTTACATTGTAACATTGAGAGATTTGGATTTTAATCTCTTAGTGGTTTATATATCTTGTTTTTTATGTTGGCAAGGATGTTTTAACGTCACTTCTCCGACTGGAGACATTTGCTGGCCTGTTTTCCATATAAAACGTGGTTTTTACTGTAGGACTTTAGAGGATTCTTGTCTTGCTCTACCATCTCCAAGTTCACGAAAATGTAAAAAAGCCGTAAAAAGACAAACAGCTAAGTGGAAGCGTGTTTCAGAAAATGGTAAAATGCTGTCAGATGGGTGTCGGCCATTTTCCTTTCTCATTTATTTTATACCCAATGTTTTTTTGTTGTTGTTTTTTGTTATATTTCTGTTTCATGCAGGATGTTTTGCATTGAGAATTTGTCAAGCAGCACCTACGTTGGGAAAAAAAAACTATTCAGAGCCAATTACAATTTTCTACAATCAATTGTCTCCAATTAAGCTGCACCTTAAGGACCGATTGAGACTTTAGCAACAGTCTCAATTAGTAATAATTAAATCCTTATTTATTACCGAGGGCACCACTGCTGTTTTAAGTTCTACAAACATAATGACAAATAAAACATCTTACTTCTGAATCCACTGAGTCTGTTTCAATAAAACTTTTTCTTTTTCTTTTTTTTATAAATAATATCTTCCAGCAGGTCAATTAAATTGGTTTATTGCTTTAGAGTTAACAAGTCCCACAAACAGATCAGAACCAACACAAAGGGCAGTAGAGTGTTATGCAAAATATCCAGGACAACAAATCAAACACAGACACAGAAGTGGTGCTTGTGTTGCCGTCCCATTAGGGTTCTTTTTGTGAATTTTTCACTGGAACGTAGCTCTAAATTATTAATGGAAGATTTGCCTTTGTTTTTTTTTGTCATGGAGCATATGAAGAATATATATTTTTTTAAAATGCAGCTTAAGAAGAAGAAATACCCGAGTGCAGTGCTACTTGACATGTTATTGGCTGGTGCTTGCAAAGCAGTCGGCCATTTTCCTTGAAGCTGATTGGCTGTAGTGTCTCTCTGGTGGACATGAGGAAGACTTAGATGATAGCTTGTCTCGTAGCTATCATGAGACAAGACTGTTTCCACGTTGCATATTAATGCATCTTAACGTATACTTGGTGGCGCGCTGCATGGTGTGGTGGAAGAGCAGCCGCCACACATACAGAAACTAGTCGTCAACGTGGCCGTCCTGGGTTCGGTTCCCAACCTTGAGGCCTTCACTGCATGTCTTTCCAACTCGAGAGCATTTCCACTGACGTTTCCCGTCTTTCTCACGTGTAACAGATAAGAGGACCGACAAGTCTGCAGTGTCTGGTGCCATCAGACTCAAGATCAGTGTTGAAATGAAAGGGGAGGAGAACGTGGCGCCCCCTCATGGCCAGTACACGTGTCTACATGAGGTAAGTGGCAGAAGTGATTTTGTTTCTGCTAATTTTGAGCTCTTGCTCCGGTTCAGTCACTCTTGAGGCTTAGCTGGGCCTGGGCTGAGATGAGATCCCTGCAAAAACTCAAGATTTTACCATTTATTTTTTGTCTAGTTTCTAGTGTAAATATCTGAGTACACCTGAAGTGGACTGAAGTAAAATTTCAGTAAGATTTAGGAGGTCGTTCTAAATCAATATTTCTGTAATGTTGTTTTAAACAGTACTGGATCCACTGGAAGATATGTTCCCCTTACAATAAGACATTTTCCCCATAAGTGAAATGATCGACCAGTGGAATGAGCACTTTTTAAAAAAAATATTGTGAAGGAGTTATTGACTTAAAGCAAGGTAAAATAGCTTACTGAAAAGTTGTTTGCAAGTTAGTTTTGTTCTGTTTCATGTTTACTGAGATATTTGACTAAAAATTAAACAAGAATAATTTTTCCAATAATTTTTCTACATCTACATAATTAAACTGCTTTCTTTAAAATAAATATACCACAAACAACAACTATTGATATTGCTGTTGAAATAATATCTTTACTATTACAGTTTTGACAACATCTGACGCTTGTTTTTATTTTAATATTGACACATAGATATATGCAAAGACATAGAAACACACCATCTAATTTCCATAGTTTGTGATTTCTACCGGAAAATATTTCCAAATGGCAAAACTTACTTTCCTCATCTTTCTTGTAAATGAGGGAGAAGAACAGCAACCCTCTCTTCAGCCAGCTGACTGGCAGTACGCATTAACATTTTGGTTGTTTTGAAATCGTAGCGTTGTAAAACCTCATCACCGGCCTAGCATTGAAAACTCTGTTGCAAAAAGTTTCAAATCTCTTTTTCTCTTGTCGTTGTTGTTTTTTCCTCAACAGAACCTGTTCCACTACCTGACCGAAGTGAAGAGCGGCGGCGTGGTGAAGATCCCGCAGGTGAAAGGGGACGACGCGTGGAAGGTCTACTTTGACGACGTGTCTCAGGAGATAGTGGACGAATTTGCCATGAGATACGGGGTGGAGTCCATCTATCAGGCTATGACGTTAGTACCTCCCTGATCTATGGCCTTTTACCTCGTCAATCCGTCATTGTCTCATCGGGCAGAGTGGAGGGGAGCGTGGGACGTTGGGAGGAGAGCTGAAGGAACAGAGGAGCTGTAAAGATGTCTCCTCAGCAGAATCGGAGCAGGGAGAGACAATCGAGCTCCTCTGTCCGTCTGATTGATTAGTTGTTGGTTAGTGGAGGAGGGGGAAAAACTTCAAACCGGGCCCTGGTCGCATTGATCACGGGAACCCGTTAACGGCCTCGTTTCCCCCTCTGGCTGTCTCTCTGATCAAGCGTTACCTTGGCCTTCCACAAATGTCAATTTACTTTTTCTTTTTTTTCTCTTCCATTCCCACACACAAACACAAAGAGACATGAAAAACTCTACTTTAAGAAATAAATTATGGCTAAGCTAACTATTTATCAATAGCTAACTATATTACATTACACTACATGTAATAATTTTGTTGAAGTAATGAGTAATGATGCCGTCATACATGTACCTCATTTTCTAGATTTTTTTTTTTTGGGACTTGAATCACACTTTGAAAAGTTTGCCTCTGCCATCTGTAATGCGTCTTGACCATTTACTCGTGTGTACCCTTAAGTGGCTGATAAAATTAGTTAATTTAGAAGCAATCCTCTATTTTCAGACCACTGATCAGAACAGTACTGGAAGCATTTGAAGCATTTGGCCGTTTCCCTGGAGCTTTACGCTGCTCATTCAGCTGCATCACTGTGGCTACACATGTGGGGTTTTTTCCATTATTTGAAAGCTTAAAGGATGATTTAGGTCAGGGGTGTCAAAGTCAAATGGATGGAGGGCCAAATAAAAAATTTAGCTACAAGCTGAGGGCCGGACTGATCGAATGTTCATTGAAATTTTTTTAAATGACGCATATAGTCTAGTGAACCTAATTGAACCTACTGAAAACCTAACAAATATATTCCAATATGATCAGATAGATAAAGCAATATTTTCTTATGGCTCTGTCAGTAATCTTTAATTTTCAACAGACACAACTGAAATATTTTTAAAATATAATTGGATTGAAATACAATAAAATAAAGTGCAAAAATCTATTAATCCACATATGTCAGAGTCAAGGCATTTAGATGTGTCGCCGGCGACACATCTAAATTTGCAGTACCGTAATTCCGCCACACGTAGCGCTAAGTGGAAAAATTCCAACGGTTTCTGAAAGGGGAGACGTTGCACTTTCCAGCAAGTATCGGGTTAATACGGTAACTTCGCAGCTGCAGCTGCAGAGAGTGTAATTAATCCGGGGGGCACTCTTTAATAGACGGTATATTTCGGCAATAACTTGGTGGATATTGAAAGTTCCGGTTGTTATGGATACATGGGTAAGTACATCATCTCACAGAACATTTAAAGAACTACTTACAGTTCAAATAAGGAAGATATTTTTTTTCAGACGGGGTGCCGGCTTGCTGCGGTCTGCGGGCCGGTTCTAATAATAAATCAAGATCATCCCAGGGGCCGTAAAAAACCTTCTCGCGGGCCGGATGTGGCCCGCGGGCCTTGACTCTGACATATGTGATTTAGGTCCTTCAAATTATGACAGTAAGTTGGCGTCAATATCCTCCATTGTGAAGATTTGTTGTCTTTTTAAAAGTTTCTGTTTCTTCTCTTAGTTTTGTTGAATCTTATAGTAGAAGTATTGCATTTTTTAGTTTACATCAAATTTCTTATTTAGTCAGAGCACTTGTATTCAAACCTCCTGAAAGTTGAAGTGGAAGACTTTAATTTACTTAATTTAGCTTTCAATCTAGTAAAATACGACCTAAATTGTTATTATAAGTCTTGTTACATATGTGAATCAAATTTTTCTACACACAGTTTTTGTCACTTTAACACCTAAACTGTAGAGACCTGTAAGTTCAGGGTGCTAGTTTTAGCTAAATGCTAGCGTGAATGTTTTCAAGCCAAAAAGATATTCATCTATAATGAAAATAGTTAACAACACAGCATGACTGGTTTGATTTAAATAGTTTAAAGTCACAGTACATCCAGTTTCAGGAGTGTAACAGTAGATTTGTATGGAAAGCTAATCTTGTGACAGATTTCCTTTTTCATATATCACCTCCCTGTTACTTCTGTCACAAACAGCTAAAAGTTTGAAAGTTCACATCATGGAGCAAACTAATGCCAACAGTACATTTCTTAAAAAGAAAAACATCTACAAGGAAGAAGCAACGAAAGAACAAAAATATGAATTCAAGATGTAAATGTGACGTAAGCCCTTCTATATAAAGTGTAAATGTCTCTTCCTCTCCTTTTAAGGCCTAAAATTATGATAATTTGTTTCTTTTATTGCTTTCTAGGACTTTGTGGGAATCCTGTTCAGAATAGTGTTCAATCCTTAGTGCAGGGACAGACATTTTGAACTTTGTTAGCAGCCTTTTTTTCTAGTTTTCTCCTGGTAAAAACACTTGGTAGGCAGTACCAGCCACTAGCTTTGCAGTCAGTATTCATGAAACGTCTTGCTCTTATTTGGACTGCCATCAGAATTCATGTAATAAAAGTTTTTTAGAGCTAAAACTAAACAAATGAATGTTGGAAACGTGGAGCACTTTTCTCACCACAGGTTGACTAAAGATGTTGCATTAGCAGGTCTTTTAAAGCCTTGTGTACTTAACCATGTTTCAGAGTTTTATTGCCCATTTCCCATTAGACCCTGAGCATATTTGATTCTCCTCACAGCAGCTCCTTTATCAATCGGCCTGCTTTCCCTGTAGGGCCATCATGTCATTGGCTTTCCTGTTAGCTCTGCAAAGCTGCTTTTAACAATCTCTAATCCGTCTCAATAAAAACAAAAACAAAAAACAAAAAAACATCTCTCATTAATAGCCACAAGAAATGAGTGCAGCTGCTGCAGCATTACAAATAATAAGTAATCCGATATCACTAAACAGAATAATCACTGTTTTGGTAGAATTTCTGTTTTATTTCCCTCAATAAGAGTGGAAAAGTTTGCAAAAGTAACGTAAAAATTTTCTTAAACTCTTAAATGAATGTGTCTAAAAGTTACCAAAGTAATCCTAATTCCACATGTAATAATGAATAACAGATTTTTTTCCAAACTTAAGTATATTCTAACCGCCTGCAGAAAATAAACTGTCAAGTACATCAGTGAGCTTTACTTACATAGCACCTTTTACAGGTCAGAAACCACAAAGTGTTTTACAAAATATAAGACAGAAAATAAGAAAAGGAGAGATAAAATGGTGTACATGTGACATAAAACAAAAATAAAGCTAATTGAAAGGCAGTCTAAAGAAATGTGATTTTTAAAAGTTAAAATTCAACATAAATGGCCGCAGCAGCTGGAGGCATCCCATTTCTGTCAGTCCATGAATGCATCACAATTTAACAGGACAATATCCACAAACAAGCAGCGTCTGCATTCCCACTAATGATTAATCTCAGGAATCCTCCGATCTTAATCAGATAGAAAACTCATACGGTGTCATCAAAACCAAGAACCGCAGAGAACACAAAGAACCTGGTGATACCTGTTCACAGCTGGCAGAACTTGGTCGGCTTCGTAAGTCACAGAAAATGTCCATCTTGAAGCATTTTAATGTTTTTTTTTACAGTAAATACTTTACTTTGTTCATAAAACACAGTTTTTTCCAACACCTTTATTACTTTCCATCGCTTAGAAACAGATTTGCACATTTTTTCCCCTCGCATCATGATGTAGAACAGGATGCTTAGTGTTCCCAGAGCATTTACGTGTATAGAAATCGAAGCCAATATAATAATTGATGGTTTAATCATGTTTTTAAAATTCACTGCTTCGCTTTTCAACACAAACATACATCATCTCCTTTGCTGCTTCGGTACGGTGTGCAGTTTTTTTTTTGTTTTTTTTTTTTGAGGAGGAGTTGTTTCGGGTTTGGCGTTCGACGCATGCTGGACTGTTTTGTTTCTCTTACATAAAGAGAAGTGAGGGGATGGGGCGGGGTGGAGGCGCTTTTTACCGGCTCCATCGGGTGGAGTTAATGCTCCGGGCCAGAAACTTGTTCAGAATCGCTGTTCCTTCTCCGGAGCGTTTATTACGCTTCGTCGGGAATGCGTGATCGCCCTCACCGTTACAATTTCTGCTTTCATCAAAAAGCCTCGACTCCCAGTCGCTCCTAACATGACGGCCGCATAAATCAGAGCAGCTGTGAGGAGTCGCTCTCTCTCTCTCTCTCTCTCTCCCCCCCACCCACACACCCACTCATAAGAACTGCAAGCGCGCACTCCTTCATTATCCCTCATCTCTCTCCATCACTGCTCCCCACCAGCTGCCCTCACCTCCCAACCCTCACTCCTCATTTCATAATATCTTTTTCTCATTTCTCTCCCCCTGACCTCCTGCCGTCGGAAACCCTAATATCCCGTGCGAAGGCGTTCTCATTGGCCGCTGAAGACCGTAGCAGGGAAGCCACCGGGTTACACAATGCGACCCGTCTCGAAAATTGGCTCAGGAAATCCAGCTCTAAAAGCATCATGGGAATTCGGCGGATGCCATCATCACTCTCCCTGCATCACTCTCTTAGCTTGCCTTACCCCAAGTGCTGCTGGGTAATTTGGAGGCTGAAAGCAGAGTAATTAAATAGGCCTTCCAATGAGAGCATATTTGTGTTTGCGTGTGTGTGTGTGTGTGTGGGTGGGTGTGTGTGCATGGACTGCACTCAGAAAAGGGAAGGGAATCTATAATCGTTACCCCACATAACTCATGAGGCAATGACTCACTGTGTGCGAGATATTCTTGGTTTTGAAACCTGTTTTTATTTTCCCGTCCGGCACCTGGCTTCGCAGCGCCGCTTTAAAATATTTATAAAGAAATGTACTACAACAGTCATCGGGTGTTGTGTAAAAAAGATTCTCTTTCGTGCGATGAGTAAACGTGAGCCTCAAAATAAACTTTGCTCAGCCTTCGGTTTTCTGCGTTCAGTGTCTCAAACATTCAGGTGTTTGGTTGCTGCGGGTCATGCCGGAGGCTCGTGAGACGCCTCGGATGTGTGTTGTTTACTTAAACAATAAAGAAACTATTATCTCTGCATTTTCTGGCGCAGGGTGTTATCTGTAATAATTAGACTGGATTTCCTCTGCCAGGATTCATGAATGTGACATAAACAGGCGTTTCATGTGGCTTGTAAAGCAGCACGATTGTTTGGAGTTGTTCAGAGGAATCTGCTCTCTTCGCTCATTAAAGTGCACTTATCTGTTAAAGCAAGAAATGTGCCAGGTCAGAGTTTTTGCACAATTAGCGTGGTTCTCAATGCTAGCCGTAAACACCGGTTTATACCCCGGTTTATAAAATGTGGACTGTTACCGCAACTGTGAGATTTTCAAAATGCTGAAAACTTTTCAAACTATCGTGTTTCATGAAAGAAAGAGGTTGGAAAGTTCAGATGGATAAAGCAGAAAACCTTTGCCATGGAGCATCCAGCCTTCCTGTTATCTCCTGAACCCACATAGTTTTTGTTGGGGGATGGGGGAAGAGGCTTCTGCTATGAACCCAAAAAGAGACAAAACCCACTCTGAGATGCCTCTGGTTTTCCATAATTTTACAATCAAGCCGACGACGTGCATGTTCACATCAACTTTCAAAAATCAGGCTGGCACAGCCACATTTCATAGTTGAGTGTACCGATTGCAGACATTTCTTAAGACAGATTCCTTCATTTCCCACAATCCAAGTGGATACTCTTAAGCTTGGTGAACAAGTTGGGTGCCTAGCCCCATTTTTTTTCTCCACCTGCAGCCGCCGTACGCCTGTTAGTGCAGCACAAAGTTACAGTCTGGCTGATGTACGTCCTCGCCACTGGCTCAACCTCATCATCGTCTTGGTGACGCATAAAAAACAGTCTGATGTGAACACCATTTCCCGTTGAGCTGTTTATTATTGGAACACCAAGTACGCGGTCGTAAAACTTTACCTGTGGCCAGACAGTAAGTCTGCATTGAGCAAATGCAGACCTCTGCGGACTGAAGTACTCCTGAGTGTCTTGGTGGCCTTAAGAGTGGCTGATATATGAAGAGTTGCACATAGTTTGTGCGTTGGACACCTCACTTTCTAAAGGGTTTTATTTTCTGTTTAGTTCCTACTCTCAAACATCACCGCTAATGAAAAAAAACTCCATAGATTGTGTCTAGTGATGTGCCTGTATACTATCGTAGTGGCAAGAAATGATTTTTGTCCAGTAGGCTTAGTGCAGAGGTGTTTTCTGTGTGTTTTCACCTCAAATCTGTCTATAATCAATACATCACGCAGTCAAGCTTCAGCGCCAGTTCACTCCTACACAATCCAGCTGATATGGGGGCTTTGACTTCCTCGCTCAACAAGTCAGAGGCCTGTCGATAGAAAGTTAACTTCGGACACGCTTCCCACCTTTGCCGTTTCACCCAACGCACATAAACACCAAAACGTAGCGGTCTAAACTACCTGTTATCCTGTCTTTTAAATAGCTTCTCCATTAACCTGGGTTCGTTTTGAAGAGCCAGAGAGCGTCAACGTTAGCGCATCCGGTTAACGCTAGCGGGCACACCAGTCCTGGCCGGTCAGGATGAAAATGTCCCACTCATCTCACTGAATATCTCTTGCTAAAACATTTTAGCTTCAGGAATCCACATCTTGGTAGAAATCTCTGACAGGTTACTTTGAGAAAAATAGCGGCGATAATTGGTTTAAAAGTGCTAATTACAGCTTTTGGAGTTGCTCTAATTCTTCAAAAGACGCCTCAGTCCACTTGCACAAAAACAGCCTTGAGTCCTCCCCGCCAGCCCCAAAAATAAAATAAAAACCGTTTAGAAGGTGTTGACTTCCAGAGAAAACCTGAAATCCCTCCCTTAGACAGCTGAACTCTCTTCACACCTTGACATCCTACTCTGACAGCTCACATATGACCTTGATGGGCTAATGACCCCACAAGAGGTTTAATGCTCAGGGCTCCCTTTTGCTATCAGTTACAATAAAAAAAAGAAAGACAAAGGCCTCTTGAATGGAAAAAAAAGATTTGTCTTCAGTGAACTCGAGTGTGTCTGGTTTGCTTTGTTTAGCTCTCAGGTTGACTGATTATCTGCACAGCGATACAATTCTTCCCCGTACAGTGGGAGGTCTGAATGTCTCCGAGTTAAAAAGCAGCCGACACGGAAGAAAGATTAAGCGTTTGAATGATAAAACCTCTTTCAAGATGCAACACTGTGTGAATGTCTACATTAATACAAAGAAAAGGAAACTTTTTTTTTTTTTAGCCTTCAGCCCTCTTGGTGTTTTGGTTCATGCATTATGCAGCCCCCTCATGTCATTACCAGTATTTGACAACATCTCTGATTAATGATATGATTTGTTTTGGCCACTGAAGAGACTTTTTTGGACTCCTGGCATTCCACCTCTTCTGGCAAAGGTAATTGTTCAGAACATTAACAAGAATCCTGTGACAGTCGGCGGTGTGAAGGTGAAAATACAGCGCTCCAGGACTATTAAGCAATGCGTCTTGTTGTTTCTTTGCCTTCAACATTTTCATGCATTATGAGGCTGTGACATTATATTTTAGAAATAATAATAATAATAACAAAAAACTCCCACAGATATTTAAAGGTATATGATGGTTTTTCGATGCAGATGTATATCGCATCTAATCAATGCTTTCTAGAACAAGGTTTTGCTCTAATTATTGCTGCAAGTACTCTGAGAAAGATTGGAGTTAGGTCTGGACTTTGACTGGGCCAATCTAAAACATAAATATGTTTCGATTTCATTTCATTAGGCGATAGAATCAACAAGAGTGATTTAACAGCGTACGATAATCCTCCGAATTGAAAACCTCTTCTTTCCCCTACGTACCTGCCAATATGACTCGACGCCGATGGCATTCATTGACGTTTGCGTCTGTAGTTTGTAAAAAACGTTGAAAGGGGTTCATGAGATGAGGATGACTCTTTCAAGGCGCTCTGCGTGCGTCTCCCTGTCCGGTATTTCTGCACGTGGTCGTCGTCTATTTCTTGGCAGCCAACGGATAAAAGCGTTTCTCTTCGACTCTCTGAGACTCTTACAGTAAGCTGATGGCTGTTTGTTCTCCTCTGCAGGCATTTCTCCTGTCTGTCTGCCAAGTACATGTGTCCCGGCGTGCCCGCCGTGATGAGCAACCTGCTCGCCAACATCAACGCCTACTTTGCTCACACGACCACCACCACCATCACCACCGCCTCCGCGTCTGACCGCTTCGCCGCCTCCAACTTTGGGGTGAGTGTTTTTTTTTTTTTTTCTGCCGCTGAATTGTCAGTTGTCTTTTTTTTTTTTTTTTTTACAAGCTTGTTAAACTTTCTGGTCTTTTTCTGACACCTTTGTTATTCCTGTGCTAGTTTACGTTCAACGTTCTTAAAGGAATTTATACTCCTTCAAATCAAAACTATTTGGCACGCCTCCCAAAGTCATTCATTCAAACTTTTTAATAAGCTAATGTTGCAAGACCCCAAATAATATTTTCGGGCTCCGAGCCGAGTCTGGCAGCATCGCTAAACAACTTCATTTTACTCCAAGAAGTAAGAATGAATCACTGCAGAAAGGCAATACCACAGACCAGGCGGTGTTATAATTTTTTTTTTGGCATGGAGCTTTGGGTGGAAGCTGAATTATTCAATTCTGATCCCAACAGAGGGAAAAATTCGTCAAATTGCTGGACCAGCTGCATAACTCTCTGAGGATCGACCTTTCGAAATACCGGGTATGTAAGAATTTTTTTTCTTAAAAAAAATAATAAATAAAAGTATTGGTGTTTACGTGTGTTTGCAATGAGATTTTATAAAAAGAATTTATTGAAAAATTGTGAGATTTTTGATATTTTCAACATTTAAACCTTGAAAAATGACAAGCGCCTGCTGTGTATTTCTATTATATCCAACTGTTCATTCAATGCAGCCCTTTGCGAACGTATTCATGTCCATTTATGTTTTTATTTTTTTTCCACATCTTGTCTTAGAACTGTGCTGTGTTTGTATGTATTCACCCTCCTGCGTTGTTACTGTGTGGAGCCGCTGCAGTCACAGCAGAAAGTCTTTGTCTGCGTCAGATTTGCAGAGATTTTTGCCTTTTATGCAGAATTGCTCCAAATCAGATCAGATTAGAGAAGATTTGCAAACATCCATTTTAAAGTCTAAACATTATTATCCTCTTCTATGATTAAATAGACTTTCTCTGGTTGTTGATTGGTTTTGTTCTGCTGGAGGGTGAACTTCATCCACATCTTTTGATATTCAGCTCCATCCATCTCATCAGCTTCCTCATCCCCACAGCACAATACTGCCACCACCGTGTTTTCCTCTGGCGATGACACACAGTAATTTACAGATTTAGTTTTCCTCCGTATGTTACTAAAATGTATCCGGATCACCATCCTATACCTACTTTTTTTCTTCTTTTTTTAAATAAAATGCATAAAAAAAATACCCGGTTGCTATTCAATAAATCTAACTCATAATTAAATCGCCATCTGATATATAATCCGACACAACCCGTTTAGTAACAAACTCCCAAGACTTTGCCATAGATGCTGCTTTTTCACATCCGCTCAAGTTTTAAGTAATAATAGAAAAATGCAATAAAACAGTAAAATCTATTCCTGCCTCACTTTTCAGGTTGTTTCTTTTCAAAAGAAAATGAAAACTATATGCCGTTTTATATCCACACCACTGTTAGATGTAACCTTTAAAAGGATTTATCGCGATAAAGCTCAATAAAAGAGAATAAAATATGGGGCTACGTTGGGTGTAAATGTAAAAACGCCCAAGAGGTGTAAGTGCTTGAATGTGCTGCCTTTGTTTGTTTTTTTTTGTTGTTGTTTTTTTTTTTTAGCCGCTTGGAAAAGTGGAATCTGTATGCTTACATTACTATATATATATATATATATATATATATATATATATATATATATATATATATATATATATATTCATGTCCATGAATATATATATAATATATATATATTATTTGTTGTGCTAAATTATGACGTGTAAGACAGCAGCACACGTTGGTAGTGCCGGTGCATGATCGTTGCTAGTTATGGCTCGTCTGCAGAAGCAGAAGGTGTGATAAACGCGGCGGATAAAGGTTGTTGTTTCAGATTAAAAATTCAAATTGAGATGAATTGCTCCGCAAATGCCTCCGCAGACCCACCGGATGCCGTAAATCAAACGACATCAGCTGAAGTGTAATTTGAAATATTTATGTCGCTGAAATGCTGATAAAAAAACAAAAAAAAAAAGGAGATTTTGCAACTACAGTGTGGTGATGAGAGGCAGTCATGTTTCCCTCCCAGCCATAGGGGCTCTTCTGTTTGTGGTTGAGCTGCAGTGTCATCATCATCATCATCACACCGTGCAAGAGCTGTAAACAGGAGCTGCTGCTGCTGCGAAGTTGGAAACTTTAACGTCCTGCAGCGGCGAAGCAGCTCTTCCAGTGGGAATCGCCCGCCGGTGATTATCTCAAGAATATTTACCAGAGCAACATATCACAAAGCAGCTCGCCGTGTGTGTGCGTGCGTGTGTTACGTGATACCTGAAGTTAATCCAGTGCAATAACAAATCTTTATTGGAGATAACAGCTTTTATTGAACGGGTTATCTGAAAACAGAGATGTATTGATCCACGCCTGCAAAATTATTCATTTGAAAGTCTGTGGGGGCATTCTCGAGGCCGCCCGCGCTGTGCTGTAGGGAAACGCGCGTGACCTCACGCTCACACCGACTGACTGGGAGAAATATTGTCACTTTACAAGGTGTCGTAAAATGCCGTCGCCCAGCGGGGGGCACTCTCACTTGTTAGCCCATATACGGGATGACACGGGTTCATTTGTCATGGCCATTACTTCAGTGATTGCTGCTGAGTGATAAGCCTCGGGGAGCACCTCTCTGCGCTTAATTATGGCGCTTTATATAGGATTTTCTGGTTGACTTGTTGCAGAAATGGCACAAATGTGTTTGATTTAACCTGCTGTCACCTTCATGTATTAATATGATGAATGCTCAGGCTGCGCGGCGTTGCCGCCGCCCCTCGCATGACATGCAGCCTTTATTTTTTATCATCTTGTTCGACGGCGGATAAGATCCATCGGCTGAGGTTAAACGGTGGCGGGATGTTTTATGCAAACAGGATTCCAGAGCAGCCAAGTCTTTATGATGTAAGAGGTGAGAGGAAGTTCATCGTTTTGAACTTTGGAAGTTTTACTTTACGAGAGTTATGGAGAATCTGAGGATTTTTTTTTTTTTTTTTACACGTGTGTAAAACTAATATTCACGTAACCGAGAAAGTTTTTTATTGCAGAGACTCGACGCTGTAAATTGCTGTTGAATATGTGCAATTTTTTTTTCCATTTCTATAATAAATCACTTCATTTTTAATAGCAAACTCAGGCATTTACTATATATGAGTCCATAAATTATAAACAAAGGTTTTCTTGATAAAGAATGAATTAAAGATTTATTGTGCCACCTCCAGAATGAGATTATTAACAGAAAATTGAAGCTCCTGTTATGTGGAGTTTGCGGATGTATAATTTGTCCATAATCTTTATCCTTCTTTTAGACATTAGGTAAAACTGGAGCTAAGCAAGAATCAGACTAATTATGGTTAT
The DNA here is from genome assembly GCF_051168715.1 of Poecilia mexicana. Taxonomy (NCBI): domain Eukaryota; kingdom Metazoa; phylum Chordata; class Actinopteri; order Cyprinodontiformes; family Poeciliidae; genus Poecilia; species Poecilia mexicana. The sequence continues at coordinate 10,683,529 of NW_028263372.1, forward strand.
AAATCCAACCGCAAAAAGTAAAAAAAAAAAACTTTTCAATTTTGGACTTCATTAAAATTATGAGACAATCAGAAGTAAAGTAAGTAGAATATTGTAGATATCAAATAACTTATCAAATCAGTCGCTGATTGGTTTTCCATGACATAAACATTTGGGCTTAAAGAGACAGTAATCATTTTGTAGATACACATCTGACTTCAACAACTTTAATGACTAAATCTGACATATTGTTTCTCTTATTACTGTGAGATTTAGCAAGTAGAAATAACTTTGGTAATCCTTCCCAGCCGAATACAAGTTTGTACTGACTTAACTTCAAACAGTGAGAAGGAAAAAAGGTGCATTTGTCTCTTCATTCAGGAGACAGAGAGAAAAAGAGAGAGAGATTAATCGCACTCTAGCGCTGTGATTAATCACAATTAATCACTACGCCTAACTTTGTAAGCTTGAAATGTAGAAAAATGCACATAAAAAAAGAGCTTAAAGCCTTACATCTTAGTTTCCCAAACTTTCACCCTCAGGAAGGTTTAAAGAAGCAATTTTGCTTCAAACTTAATTTAGAAACGTTGAGCTTCACCGGAAGGATATTTCATCATCATAACAAGTCAGCTACGAACTACCTTGATTTTATCCAAACATCTATCGCAAGTGAAATTTACCTCTGAGTACATCAGTCTGACTCTCCTTACTCCTCCTTTCACACCCATTTTAAACTCTGCATTGTTGACCGCAGTACAAGACCGTGTAATGTGCTTCTGTGAACTAGTTAACTAGTGTTAGCTAGTCTCTCTAGCTAGTTAACCCTTGTCTCTGTAGCTAGCTTACCTTGAGGTTAGCTAGAGAGGTTTTTAAGTCAAAATAGGTAAACGGTAACACATTTATCATTGACAGCCCTGTCTGCTCATGACAATTAATGTAAAGAATTGATGTAAAGAACTTCATTTCCAGAATAATCCCTAAAGAGTTAATCCTGTTAGACAGCCAAACCCGTCCCGTATTCCTCACACGCTGTTTTATATATACACACACCGTCTGAATTCATCTCCTGCTCATTCATTTGTTGTTGTGAAGAGCAGATATTACAGTATGCGGGCACAATCCAGCGCACACTGTGTGCACAGCGTTGTGCATGTTCCCCCGCTGACAGCATGACAGCGTGACAGTAAGCTGAAGCTGAAGGATGACCCATTCACCTTTAACATGGCACAAAAAGCAACACGTTGTCGACTCGGGGGTTTTTCTGGGGGGGTGGGGGGTCGGGCATCGCTTTTGTTCCTCTGTTTTGCGCAACAGTGTGAAGTCCCCAGTGATTACAGAGCAGCAGGTACGACGTTTTTTCCGAGGTGGGCTGAAGTCACCAATAGTGAGGGGTACGACTAAGAGGATTTGGCAACGGAGGTGGATCTGAAATGGATGAAGAAGAAAAAACAAAAAGTGTGGAAGGATGACAGGGAAGGAGAAGGGGGTGAAGTGAAGGAGAGACGGCCCCTGCTATCGTCACACGGCCCCGGCTGTCTGCCTGCGAGAGAAAAGCCTCGGCATATCACGTCGCGTTCACCTGCCAGCCCTGCCCTGCTCTTGTCAACGTCGCCACAGACCAGCGGTTCACGCACACCCGCCAATCCACAAGGCGTTCCGTTTTTTTTTTTTTTTCGTGGCGTCCCGCAGAGCCGACCTGCCACTATTCCTCTGTAATAAGATTCAGATCTGGCTGCTCCGCTCACTCACCATATGGATTTCCCTATAATGTCATTCTGAGGGAGATTGAGTTTGCTTTTGTAAAACAGAGGGGCTTGAATCAGCAGAGAGAGGGAGCTGGGAGTGCAGCTGTCGCTCCACATTTTACCACATATGCATTTTTTTTTCCTCCTCCTCCTTCAGCTTTGCTTCCGACGGCGCTGATGCATGGTGACACCTTGTATAGCAAATCTCTGCTAGCTGGGATTTTGCAAGTCTCATTCTGGGTAGAGCATTAAATCGCTGGGTGTGTGTGTGGGGTGGGGGTGGATTCACGAAGCAGCGTGGTCTTTGCCAAGTTTTTTTTTTTTTTTTTGTGGTTTTCCACGAGCCGTTTGTTTATTTCCGCACTTGGAAGCAGATTTAGATTCTAACTACAGGCAGAAGCAAACACGAACCAATAAGTCCAGGAAATGAGAGCAACTTGCACGGACCTGGTGTCAGGTCACAGTTCTTTAGCCACAAACACAACAAATGGAATAAAATCGTTAAAGAAATATAACAAAAAAAAGTTACATTTTTAATAACAAACAACTCCAGGTACTAAACTGACCCTCGTTAAAGGAGGAGGAACTATATATTTTGCTATATATAGACAGACAGATACTTTTATTCCCCATTGGGTAATTGATTTGTGTGCCTCCATCACACCCTTCAAACACAATTTTGATAATTTATTCCTCCAAAAAAATTATTTTGCAAAAATATCAAGCACATTTACTGCAAAAAGGTCATTTATAGCTTCTGTTTTTCATGAAAGTTTCTCTCTTCCTTCTGCTGTGCTTTTAGCCGTTGGTATTTTTTTCTCCTGTGCCATCTACGTAACAGATATGTGGCTTTGGTGTTTCAGAAAGTAAGACTCTCTTTCTGAGGCTTTAAATTACATTGACATAGAAAGACTTTCCTTTACATTTAAACGCAGAAAAACTCATTTAAATGTGGGCTAACCGAAAGTTGCTATTTTACGTCAGATCTGTATGCACACCTTGTTTCAGATTTAAACAGATGCACAATGTTTGCACACATTTAGCGCCTTTAAATCGACCCAAGAAATATCAGTGTTCAGAGGAAACAGTAAGGATCTGTCTTCTGTTGGTTTTGTATCTGCGACATTTTCTTAAAAAGGAGTTCAATGATTTTTATTTGCTGCTTTCAACGTTTTCTTTTGCTTCCTGTACTGACAAAGAGAAAGCAAACCACAAGTCATCCCAGTTGCACAATTATCCCGGTTTTCTCATCCTCACAAGAGAGGCGCACGAGAGAAAACATCATTTTATCGTTTCTCGAGGAAAGAATTGTTTGGGAAAACAAAAGCTTCGTCTGCACAGTAAGTATTTGGGATTATCTAGTTCTTTGTTGAACAAAACCTGCATAATCCAGATCTTGCCTTTGGAAATGCATGACAGACAATGTGGAGAATCCCACCAGTGTAGACGGGTTTTTATCACCTGTCACGGAGGGCGGGAGATAAGACGCCTTCCCGGCAAAACCGTCGAGAAAAACGTGAAAACCTCAGAAGTCGCTGAAATGATTGAATGTGTAAAGTTTTTTGAATGTGGAAAAAGAAAAGAACGAGCTACAGAACCATATTTACGGCGCCATTGATGAGTATTTGCAACGAGAGACGAGGAATTCTCCGCTTAACGCAGAAGTGGGTCACGGTGGCTGCAGCTATTTGCATCTGAGTCATCACGCCTCTCTCTGTATCCGTTTTCCTTTTTTTTTTTTTTTTTTTTTTGCGGGAGATCCCTTGAGCTTCCCGGTTCAGATGAGACCACCACATGCGCACGCTGGTTCTGCTTTGAATCTGGCAGTTTTATGTTGGTTGAACAATCTTATTAACCACAAAACACACAGCTATCAGAGCGCTGTTTCAGATCAAATATACCCATAAACACTCAGTGGATTCAAGCAAAAACACGACTACGTAAATGTTTGGAAATACTACTCAGCAGAAAATTGTTACATGTTGCATTTCTGGGTTAAAAACTTTTTTTTTTATAGCTGATATTTTGAACGATTGTTCAGTTCAATAACTTTTTTTTTCAAATACCACTTCACAACAAAGTAAATTAAATAAATAACCAACTAAAACTTCAACCTATATTCAGTAGTTTAATCCAATTACTACTTAATGCAGCGTGTTTATTTTTGAGACTAAAAACTGTGATTTTGTCACATCACAGCCACAAACTTCAATCTACATTATTGACTGAAGAAGACACTTTGGTAAAATGAGACCAAGCGTAACTTTTTCTTTTTGGTCTACAACAAACTTCTCTTACTCTTTATGCTCATTAAAATGACACATCTGTGGCATAACTTGGTAACTGAGATATTTTACAGTCTGTAGTTGTGTAAAACAATGAAGGTATGCACTATTAAGAATTGATTCAGATTATAATTGTATATCACACTTTAAAAAAAAGACAAAAAAACAGTCTAAACTGTAGATACCTTACCTTACAATTACCTGTTTTGCACAGCTTTTTTAAATTTATTTTTTGCATTAAATATCTTTTAAACTTCTGAAGGATTCAGTTTTAATTGAAAAAACATAAAAAAGTTCAAGTTTTAAAGATATCTCAGCAAACCACTGTACAGACAGCCCTGATCTGATCATCGTAAATTAAGATCGAATTCAGGGAATCATACAGTGGCAGATGTTTCCGCGCCGATATTTAGCATGCTGTTTAAATTACAATGGCCTGACTAAGAGTCGTTTCCACACATTAGCTTCAAAGCTCCATATGGTAAATCGCATAGGCCTGCATAAACTCTGGAGGTGGAACTGTGAAACAGTTTGAAGTTGGTGATGATTTGCTTCCTCTTCCTCGCTGTGTGAACTGGGTTTTTTTTTTGTTTTTGTTTTTGATGATAAGCAGTTGCTGCTGCTGCTGCTGCTGCTGCTGCTGCTGCTGCTGCTGCTGCTGCAGAGTTTGGGCGCTGGTCCAAAATAAGATCCGGCGCCGACAACACCAGAGACAAACACCTCAAAGCTCATCAGCATCACTTGCTCCCTGTCATCTTTCTAAGGCACTGATGATGTTTGTCTTGACTTTTGGCTCACAGATGGATTCCCTGCTTTAGTTTACTCATCTGCTGGTGCCAAAAAAAATAAGTTATTTTTTTCTCAATCTCTCCTGTGTTTTTGTTTGTTTGTTTCTCTTCCTGTTTCTTCTACTGAGGTTGCTTCTTGCTGTCACCGTCTCTTTTCAGACAACAGCTCAGATAGCTCTAGCTCTCTTTTTGACGTTATTGTTAACATCTGGAAAAAGAACCCTCTAATGTACAGCGTTTTTCAGACAGCATATCATTTATTCCCCTCTAGCGTTTTCACATCATGTCAAGTTGCAGTCAGCTCCATGAAGTTTATCAGAAATTGTAAACCAGTGCTGTAATAGTTTTTCACTGTAGTTTAGTTTTATTTCATTGTGACTTTTTCTTTGTCTAATTCAGTTTTTAGGGTGGGTTTGCTAGTTTTCACATTATTAGTTAAACGTTGCTTAGTTATTGTCGTAGTTTTAGTTTTTTCCATACTTTTATCACAATACTTAATACTGAAAGTATTGGGATGATGCATAATAGGGTAGGGTTATAAATACTCAGGAAAAGATACCAAAAAAAAAAGTATTAAATCATTGATGGGACAACATATCCCAACTATAAACTATATTTGTGGCCATTTTGCGGATTAGCATAATCAATTTCACATCACGGAACCAAAGGATGTTGTATCTATAATTTCAGTATGTTTTAGTTAGTTTTATAAATGCACAATATAGTTGCACCTAGTTTTGTTTTTGTTTTCTTCCCATTAATTACTGTTTTTATTCATTTCAGCTATTGGAAATGTTTTCTCAATTTCAATTTTTGTTATTTCATTAGCGTTAGCTAACCAGTTATCAGTAAAACTTGTTTTCCTGAATCTATCACACTTTATGCACACACTTAAAAGCTAAACCCTGAGGCCTTTTTTCGTCCAAACGGAAGTAGAAAATAAGACTTTATTTTTAGTGCGTAGATTTAAATTCATCGTTACGTGATGGGTCAGATGGAAGGCAGAGCGAAAAATGTGAAAACCACGTATTTTGGAGTGCGGCTTCAGCTCTTTTCGATGTCATTTCTTATTTCATATAAATGCTAATGTCACCATCAATATATTCTCTGTAAAATCAGGAGAGCTTTTTCTTACTTTACATGAAAATGCTCCAAACTTAGAGAATTACCCTATCATGCCTCTTTGAAATATGCACAACAGACTTAAGTCAGTGTATTAAAGCTGCACTGAGTGTGATACTATGAGTGTCTCTGACGCGTCTAATATTCAAATTGTTCATTTGTATGCGGAAAGGGAAACAATGCAGTTCTCTCCATCTATACTGTGTCAATTTCTAGGTTAACGAGAATTTCTCTTGAATACAAGCTGACCTAAAAGTAATTTTTTAAATAAAAAACAAAACAACCAGTATGGTTTTGCATGTTCATAAATGCAAAACCATATTTTCGGTGTAATCAGTCAGTCGCATTCCTTAGATCTGTTAAAATAATATTATATTTATATATTTTTTAAAAACAACCTTTATTAGGTCTTTAACGCCCTTTTGGATTCAGCTGCAGAACCAGCTGAATCGTCTCAGGCTGTTTTGTCTAAATTAAGGGAATTTAAAAAGACTTGCAGGCAGCCACATCTGGCTGGAAATGATATGATTGGCTATTATTGTCCCTTTTTTTTCTTTTACTTAGTGGCTGGTAAATGTACTATTTTTTTTCTACACTTCGGAGAAGATGAAAAGTAATGGACGATGTGGGAATAGCTGTGTAAATCATTTGTATATTTTATAGTGCTTTTGATTTCACGCTCAGATTTTGACAATGCTGCAGTCAAAGACATAAATAGTCCTTGTTAGATATTCAGTAGTGAAAAAAAGAAAAATCCTCTTTGAACAGATATAGCACATATGGTCTCTGTGGCAGCAAACAAAGACTGAGGAAGTGGATTATATGGAGGGCAAAAAATCTAATCTTGCCATTTTATAAAAAGACATCAGCTATTGATTCTTGCAATAAATAGATTTTTAGTTTTAATCTTCTCAATATTAAACTTTCCACTAGGAAGAATCAGCAGAATAACAACTCCTCCTCTAACAGCCTAGCAGTTAACGTGACGTAGCTTGACGTTTAGCTTGATGCTAACATTCTTCATAATGGTTTGGTTATTCTGCGTAACTCGTTACCAGCTCGTCAGATTTTTTTTAATCAAGTGCTATTTTTTAAGGGGTCGGTGTATCTTCAAGAAAAAAAACAATTCATAATGACATTATTTTTGCCTGAAGAAAACGAGGTTGCTACTTTATAGCGTCAACACAACAGATCAACTGAAACATAAATATATGCAGCTCTGGAAAAAAATTGAGAGACCACTTTAAACTAGAAAATTCCTGAAGGAATTTAAATGGGGCCTGCAGAAGCTACAGCTCGCACATCTGTGCAGTACTGACATGCTTGACACTGTTCATCACCAAAGTGCAATGATTGAAACTTTTGCCAGGTCCCTACGACTAACCAGGTTCACTGTTACGATGTACTGATTGAACGTCATGCACAGCGAAATCCACTCCGACTGACGATTATAAGCTTCCCACATGTGATTCTCACTCACTGTCCGACAAAAAAATAGAGAGTGGGTAGTTGTTTATTTCTAGAAGTTTTTCAACCTTCATACTAAGGATTTTTATTCACACTCAAAAATTCAGAGGAATAATAATTTTATGTAAGCAAAATATGGATAGTCACAGGAAATATGTATTCTTCCCAAAATGCATTGTGAGACCTGTCACTGCGCCTGCTTGTGAGACTACACACTATACCGCTCTCTGGGCCCCGTTGCTATGGTAATTAATTATCTGCACCTGGGCTGGCTCTCTCTGTCAGACAGTATGTTGGAGACAGTTTCTATACTTGTGAGACACCCAGCGTTGGTCTCAAGGACCCTGACACAAAAGCACAAGGCCTAGCAAAATTTTGAAAACATTTTACAGGAGCAGGCATGTGTATCTATGTCATGACCGACTTTTAGACCAATAGGGCGATATTTGTGCCTGTGAGGGGGAGTTAAAAAGAGTTTTGGAGTTAGAAATCCACTGTGCTGTGTGTGTGTGTTTCAGAGATAAAGATTACTGATTCTGTGAGACACTCAGCCTCGATTTTTCTCGTTTTTCTCAATTTATTTCGTCATTTTAACTCAGAATCCCACTAAAAGTAAAGCTCCCTTCTCAGGATCAAGCTGAACGTTTTGATACCACTTTTGTGGAGGTGCACGCAGCGGTACGGGCTGCATTAACGGTGATGGGGAAAAAAAAAAACTATAATAATAAAGAGACATTCTATTGGGTGTGGAACAATAGGTTCCTGCCATGCATTGCATAGCAGGACCCAATGATCAGTTTCTCTGATTTTACTTTTTATAGATCATTTATAGTAAAATGAACATTGTTCTTTTATTCTATGAACTACTAACATCGTGTCTTCCAAATACCAAGCAAACATTTAGTGTTTATTTGCAGAAAATGAGAAATGGTCAAAATGGCGAAAGAGATGCAGCGCTCTCAGACCTCAAATAATACAAAGACAACAAGTTCATATTCATTTAGAAGCAACAATCCTGATGTTTTAACTCAGAAATGAATATTTGGTGGAATAACCAGGAGGTTTTCAATGGGGTTCAGTCCAGCGGTCTCTTCATTTTTTCCAGAATTGTTGGAAAAAAAATATGTACTCCCCTATGAATAAAAATAAATTAATGTTGGGTATGCGTTGCTGTTAATAGGGAGAATCATAACACAATAGCATTTACGCTTCTGGAAAATGGGAGCAGTACTACTGGCTATAACCTCATTTCATAATAATGCCGTTTGCATATTTTTAACACGCTGATAACCATGACGAATTTTCTCACAACAATCATGTTGTGCAATTTTCATCTCGCTACGTCTTCACCAGGGACTCACAGAAGCCTCTTGCAGCGTCTTGCAGACAAACCATGATGAAACACTTCAAGAATAGAGCAGTTCCTGTAAAAGCGGTGATGCGAAACGGCATCAGTAAGGCAGAAAAAACAAACAACAGCAGAAGCCTCTATTGATTTTTCCTTTTCTTTTCGACATCAACAGCCAAATATAGCATATTTGCTCATAAGGATGCGTGTTGTGCTCGTTTGCCCGGCGGCTGTTTACTACTCTTTCACCTCTAAATTCGACTCTTCCTATTAATCATGAACACGGAGGACAGAAACTGTAATTTCTCAGCAGGCCGCTGACTGTTTGTGAGACATTTAAAGGGCCTGCGCACTGCTTTCTTTCCACTAGCTTTTTTTAGACCCTTCTGCAGTTGTTGTCAATCATCTGTATCCGTTTCTTCCGTCAGCTCTCGTCCTGAAGACGTCGGGGCAAGTCTGCCTGGGCTGCTCGTCGTTAATGTCAGATCTCCCCGGCGCTCCCGTCGTAGACCTCGGAGGCCACTGTTGAGATGGGGCGCTCTGTTTTCCGAGCCCCTGATGTGAATTTATTGACGCCGTCGAGGAAGAGATGCAACAAGAACGTTTTTATTAGAGCCCGGTGAGAGCCGGAGAAGTAGGATAATGCATGGAGCAGTAATGTGTTTCCTCTGAGCTGTCAGAGCTTTATATGCTCCCCCCCCTCCCCGTCACGCTGCTCTGCGCCGCCTGATGACTTCATGGCCCTAAAATAGGGATTTTCATCAGTAGAGGCCTCCCCTGTCCACTAAATGATTAGACAGACTGTCATGTCGCCATGATTGCTTGGCATTCCTCGGTAATCAATTTTCCTGTTTTTTCTTTTTGGCCGTCTAAGTGATATGACGTGTCAGGTGGAGTTGTGTGACGGTGCAAGGCTGCTTCCAGAAAGATGTCCTCCTCCCCTCATGTTGTGTGTGTTTTTTGCTCTCTTTGCTTGACTGCAGGACAACTTCCCGGCAGGAAACCCGGAGCGTCTCCAGGACCTGAAGTCCACTGTTGACCTGCTTACGAGCATCACTTTCTTCAGAATGAAGGTAACGTCCACATTTGAGAATCTAAAAATCCAGACATTAAGGGGGGCAGTATTGTGTATTTTCCAGGTATCATCATTTAGCATCATTTTATAGCACAATCAAGTAACTGTGTTGCCTTCAGTTGTTCTAGAAATTTGACTTCATGGTTTAACACCTTGAAATTGGCCCTTGGTCGCTTTAGGAAGTCGGCACATCTCTCCTGCTTCAACAACATTTTTTACCAGTGTTGCACTAAGAAGTAGCTCCTATAATGAGCTCAGCAGAAGCGTAGTTCCACTGGGTGTTTGCTAATTGCTTCTGGCTAGTCTGAAGGAGCTGAGTGGGGGAACAGCTGCTCTTGGAAGCTTGGGAACTGCAGCTACTCACAGCATCTTCGTCTCAAAGACAGAGCTAGGTCCAGTGATGCGTTTTGCTCAGCTGAATGGTTGCCATGGGAGATTAAAAGGTTTCTCAAACATGCATGAAAGAACCAAGGCAACACCCCAGGAATTATTTTGATGAGGGAATAACATTATAACATGAAGTAAAGCTAAAAAAAAAAGTCGATTTTACACAATACTGCCCCTTTAACACAGCTTGTACTTAAAATATGACAGGAATGTATGTGCTGTATGTTATATTTGACTCTGACAGTTCCATTGCCATGACGATTTCTTACATTTTCTGACACAAACTGATTGTGTTGCTCCTCTTGAGGCGAGTGGTGGTGCAGGGGCTAAGCAGCGTTGGCACACACACAAAACTGTCACAGTTTTGTGTGTATTCTGCAACTGAATACTTTCTGTTGCAGAAAGAAACCAACTACGATTCCAGCTAATTCTGAATAAATCCATTTAAAATCTGAACATTTATTATCTTATTACTTTGTTGTTGCACAAAGCTAATAAATTGAGCGTCTGCTCCAGAGCTGCTGTCTTTCTCTGAGGTGTTGACCTGTTTTCAACAAACAACCCTCATAGTGTGTTTAAAATTATCCCTGCCATGGTTCCAGTGGCCCTTTGAAATGCCAGTGGAGGTTATTTTGACCCAGTGTCAGAGGAGCCTTAGAAATGACAAGTGTGACATTTAAAAAAGGGCTACTCTTGCTAAATTTCTCTCTTTGTTTTATGTATTTGTAGTAGAATAACAGTGGAATTAAAAAAATAAAAAATAAAACAAAAACTTCCCATTGAAAAGTTAATCTCACAGCTACTTCTGGCTCGTTGTGTATTGTACACAGAGGTACTAATGAGTTCCCATCATCCATTAATGTTATGCCTGGATCCTGGTGTTTTAATTCATTTTAATGAGACCAAGAAAGATCATTTAAACCTGAAAAATTGTATTCGATGATACAGGATTATTCTAAATGTGAAAACCACCACTCTCACTCACATATAAAATGTAATTATTTAAGACCCATTTCATTTATTTTGCTAGTCGAGATCGAGATGCACGTCCTCCTTTAAAACAGCTTCACAGTCCTACAGATGCTCTGCGGGTCGTAGCGACCGCTCGACCGCTCTGGAGTCAAAACGTTCCCACCCTTTCCTCATTCCTCCTCCTCCGGCAAACTACAGGATGCTGACTTGTTTCCAGGCTACAAGAAAAGCTCGGCTCCTTCCAGCTCCTTTCTGTGGGTGGGTTCGGCGCACTGAGGCAGAGCTGAGATGGCAGCTGTGAGCGGAGGAATGAAAACTGTCACTTTAGGTCATCAGAGCCTTCACTCCGGGCCGTACCAATGCTGAGCCCTACTGTGTGTACATGGTGCACCGCTGCTCACACACAGCCACGGCCTCTGCCTATATGCTGTGACCCGCAGATGCACCTAAACGCTGGAGCATCCAACACTGGTTGGGGTTCATTTATTAATTAGTGGATCAAAAGACTCCCGATTTGTTTAAACATTTAAACAAGAATTGTTGCTACCGCTTCAAAATAAGGCTCCCCTTAGAGAGCCTTAATAAATAGCTCATGGATATGTTATTAATTCACTTCTAGACGCATTATAAATCATAAATAAGTGTTTATTATGCATTAATTAAGGGCGAGAAGGTGAAAAATCTACTGTTTCTTGCCAAATAATGAAACAAGTCTATTCACTTCTTTATTTGACCTAGAGTTGTCATGCTAAACGTTTTAGACTACATTATAAGCACAATAAGCATTTGTAAACATTTTTTTTTTAGCAGAAAGTCTCTTCCTCACTGTTGTAAACAATTATTTTATTAAATGAGTATTCTATTGGTTATTCTGATGATTACTTGAGTAATCGAATAAAAATTTAATAAAAAGAAAAATATTGGTAAATTCTTTAACCAGTTATTTTAAGGATAGTTATTGGTCCCCAGAAAAACAATACAAACCTGGACATTATTATAAATCAATGAAATTCCCCTTGAACTTGAAAATTGAACGTTATGCTGCTAACACTTAGCTTTCGTCAGCGGCTCAGAGGCGGAAGTGAGAGCTCTGCGCAACATAAATAACACGGTGCGCTAAATAATAAAACGGAATTTGACGAAGCTTCGAGGCAGGTAAATTCTCCTCGAGGAATTTTAATAATTGAGGTTCTCGAATCATTCGAGGAATCGCTACAGCCCTAAACCATTATTAGTGATTTATAAACTGTTTATTCATGAATGGATAACATATCTGTAAACTATTTATTAGCGATGAATAAGGAGAGCCTTTTTGAAAAGTGGTAATGAATTATTGCACTGTTAATACCTTGTTATGAAGTGTGAACAGTGGCACAAAAAAAAGTCCTTTAAAACTGCTTTGTGGTTGTGCACACCTTTAATAGAGAAAGAAATTAGAATTGCATCAACCAAAACCATGTTTTTATCAACTTTTATCTCCTGGACCGAGTGATTAACTTCCCCGTGTTTTCTGGATGGCTGTCAAACCGAACCACCAGGTGATTACTCCTCCTACAGTGACTCTCTTTTATCATCTCCTGATTGTCTCTGACGTAAATTAAAATAATTCTGGCCACTGAGCCGCCGCCGGAGTGATTTTAGCACGGCGCTCTATAAGCCGTCGTGTCACTGCCCCGAAGCTGTTGCTAGGCAACTGAGTTGCACTAGGAGCAGGTGACACAAAGATTGGCCCCAAAAACATCCACAACAAAATTTTTCCGGTTTAATCTGTCGAATGGATTTCGATAAGATTTACAATGTTAACAATTGAAATGTTTCACAGGTTAAATAAAAACACGTGGAACCAAATAATGGATGAAAAAGGGTAGTCTGAGCATAAACACATAAAAAACTGTCGGGCCTGTCCAATGTGCTTCAAACATTTTTGTTTTTATTTTGGGGTAACCAAGGAAAGTGTTTGTCCCCCCTGTCAGCGCTGCTTTACACTATATAGCATATCTTTGAAAGCTGAAACAAATTACAGAAAAGTTTCCCACGATACAAAGCCAGCAGAAAGTTAATACTTGCTGTTCTTTCCCACGTTCTTTCCAACTGTGTTTTTTAAATGATTTCAATCTTGTATAAATTCTTCAGAGACCGTTTTGTATTTATGCTTCTGCAGGTACAAGAGCTCCAGAGTCCACCCAGGGCCAGCATGGTCGTAAAGGACTGCGTGAAAGCTTGTTTAGACTCGACGTACAAATACATTTTTGACAACTGTCATGAGCTCTACAACCAGCTTCTCGACCAGGTAATCCCGGTTTGGTTTTGTGTTTCTACCTCGACATTCAATGACAGAGATCGTCATGGGAACCAAGCCGCAGTCTAGAGACAAAGATCAAGTTGTGGATCTTACGTTTATGGAGGAGAGAAAACACTTCCTGTTTAAAGTTTGGTGAAAAATGTTTGTCTTCAGTTAAGGAAAATGAAGTTTTGATTGAGCTAAGTTGACAAAGTAAAGAAAAGAAGCTGCAAAAGATATGATGGCATATGTTGACGAATCAACAAAGTAATCACGTTTCTTTATAAATGTAATGTATTACTTATAAAAATATTCCTATTTATCCAAATGTTTTGATGTTTCCCGTGATAGTTTGCTTCAATACTGGTAGCATTTTGCTTCCGTAAAACTTGGCAGTCTTATTTTACCGTAGCCGTAGCTTAAACCTGACATTCGCAACAAGTCCAGGTTGTGCTTTTTATACGTTTTTGCAGCCGCTCCATTTTTCCCAAAGTGGAATCAGCACTTTGCTCGACCTCTTTTGATTTATCCTATTTAGCTGCAGTTGGCACTTTTTTTTTTTTTTTTTTTTTACAGCTGAGACTTTTGGTAAGTGGGTGAGAAGACAGCTTCACTGACACCGGTGTTCAGACTGTTAGAAAAAAAAAGGTTTCCTGCTTGTCTTTTGACAGAAGGGGGAATGTCCCTTGTTTTAATACTATTTCTTATAAACAACGAAAAATGAAGAGAAATTTGTCTTTAATAGCTCGCCGTCGCGCTCTCGTCAAAATACTTTTATCAACATAAACCTTCACACCGTCATAAAAGTTACATCTTCTCTCTCAGTTTCAGTGTGTTTGTATTGATAGGTGGCAGTGTTGTGTGGGCGGGGGGTATAAATCCATCCCATCATGGCTGGAAATCAATAGTCTGTATGTCGCACCTGGCATTTACCAGGCTGTAAAATGTTCAGCGTTTATTGCAACTTTGACTTGAAGAGTCTGGAGCCAAGTTGAAAGCAGGTTGGGGGTGGGGAAGCCTTTCTCAGACAAATTTATTTAACTGATTTCATCCTTTTAGGGACCATGTTGATTTCTCAAGAGCACAAAAACTTCTTTAGGAGTGATCAAGGGCCATTCCACCATGGCCCGCATAGCTCCCAGTCATATCTGTTTCCATCTGTGAAATTGAGGGATGTGCAAAACAGTTTGGGAGAAATGAAGTTAGCAAACAGAAGCTATGAAAACAAGTGGAGGTTGCTGAAAGGGGGATGAAGCTGCATTTGGAATGCTGAACTCTGGCACCCTAAAAGAAAATTGGTGATAAGTGAGGATTTATGTTATGTTTGGAGGAGAAAATTTAAAAAATCTGGTACCACAGAAAAGTAGCTCGGAGACCAGCACCCTTCCCAGATATTTAAAAGTGGTAAACCCATTGTACTTGTCCCTCACAAAAGTAATAAATGACCTTTGCTTAATACGACTGTGACGGGTGGGAAAGGCTTAAATACTGACATTGCTACGCAATAAGACAAAAACTGCTAAATATTATTGTTCTTGTTTGTTTTGCTCATTTCGACAAGGTACTGACAAAAAAAGAGAGTTGTGGCTGAAATTATGTTTTACGGAAAATAATGTTTGTTTGATACAATGTGTGTACATACAACCAGATGTTCTGTACTGACAGAGGACACATAAGGAAAATCTTTCAGCTACACAAATAACAACTGCAGTGACCTTGGTGGTGTGGCTGTCGACTCCCTGCCTGAGCTGTCTGCCCTCGCAGTAGCAGAAACCGTAGCAGTTATGAAAGATAAAAGGAAAAAGTGCAATGAAGAAAACAGATTTTGATGAGTTGGGATAAATTCATTCTTCTCAACCCCGTTTACTTAGCTATGTTTCCTGGATTCTTATTATTTTCCACTGGACATGTTCCGATTAGAAATGTTGGTTTTGTCAAAGGAAAAAAAAAGTTCTCTTTTTACAGTCTTTGATTTGATAGAAATTTTTCGTAACCTCCTTTTTTGTTGAGAAACGTGTATTTTATAATTACTAGTATGCTTAGATAAACAACAGCAGAGCAGATTTAGTTATGTTTTGCTCTAAATCAATTTTGCAGGGCTTTTAATGCTAGGCTTTTAAAACGTTAACCACCACTGATAGGGAAAAAAAAAAAGGCTTATTAAAACATCTGAATGATCTGAATGAGAGCAGTTTTCAGATTATGTTGTTCAGCCGCAAAATGCTTTTTGTCACCTCGGTTTCCTGCTCTTTTGGTTTCACTTCAGAAAGTAATCAGTCAAAACGCAGGGCCGCCCAACTAGTTTTACGGCTTAATTCTTAAAACGAATAGCCTTCGCAATGACAGCGATAACGTCGTCTTAGGTTGCGAGAGGCTGGAGTCTCCTCAAAAGCTGAATAATACGCTTCCTTTGTTTAGAAAAGCCGAAGGGGTTGTAAGCAATTACCAAACTTCTGCGACAGACACTTGTACTAATTACATTCTCATCTGCCGCCGTTTCACAGTAGAGAGACTCTCTATCAACGTTTTACTGCGTGGATGAGAAAATAACACATCAGCCTCAACCTACAGCAAGCCCCGACGATAAATGATTATGTTCACATATACTAGGTAGCCTCTGACACGGCAGAGAAAACCCATTCCAGACCCCAATTCCCAAATCGCTAACTGTGACTGAGTGTGGCGACATGAGAGCAGACGTCCAGGCAGGCGGGGAAATATCTGGGCCAACAATGAGGCATCTTGCATACCAAAACAGCGAAGATGTGTGCCATTTGTGGACTGCAGGAAAGGGGGATGTAGTTTAAATCATACAGAAAAGAGAGGACTTGACAAAAATGACAACAACAAGAATGAGAATGGAAGCAGACAAAAGGAGCGCATGCTTGTTTTTATCGGGTTCACCCACTTCAAAAGAGTCAAAATGACAGAGTATACAACAGAGAAACGTGGAAGAAAGGCAGCATGTGCATTTCCTAAGCTTTCAGAGGCAGTTGGCTGATAGATATGCAGAAGGGATCCACATTTCTTCCTTCATTCTTAAAAAATGAATAAAAGAGAAAGATGAAGACTTCTTTCATTAGAAAGTCTCTTTTTCTTTCTTAATCCTCCTGTGGTTTTAAGAGATGGGGTCGTTAAGACCCTACGAGCTTTTTACTCTGTGCGCAGTCTGGCAGGGTTGCGCTGACCCCATGTGTGCTTTTACGAGTTTTTTTTGTTGTTGTTTTTTTTGTTTTGTGAGTGCGCGGTTTCGGAAGTTGACAGTCTGACGGGACAATCACACCACTTCCCAGCTGTCCGACTGACATTTTCCGCGCTCCTGGTGAGCATTGGGCGAAGACCGTGGCAGGGTTAAAGAAAAAAAACAACATAAAATTCCTCAAAGAAGTGTTAAATCTGGTAGAAGAAACAAAGCTTTGTATCCCTGACAAATTAATAAAACTGGAAACATATCATGAAGGAAATTGGTTTACTGATTCAGTGTTGAGGGATAGTTTCACATCATTGCAAGATCACTTCCAAGCCAGGAAGTCCACCAACACCCAGAGTTTGAGGCAATTTCTACAATTTTCTGCAACAAGTAATGTAATCTCCAGATCAATAGCTATGGAAGAACAAACATAACAAAACGAAGTGTAACACGCCTCACTCTGACGTGAATTTGTACTTGAAACCACATTATTTATTTATTTGTTCGTATTTGTAGGCTATGTTCTTAGATGTACATGGTGAGATAATAACAACAAACAGTGCATAGTATAATATTTAACACAACTACAGCTATATAAATCCAAGCAATACACATTTAATACATCAATAAGACAACTTGTAGGAGTTTCAGTTCTACACATTGCCGATGCTCCTGGGAATTTGATTATACTCCGTGAGACCAACCTTTAATCAGAAATCCAATATTTCGTGACACGTTGGTAGAATTGATCAGAAGCTCGATGTATGCTAATGCCGAATCTTCCCACTCCAGGAGCCTGAACAAGCAAATAATCATTTTAAACCGCTATGTACGCAACAGAGGAGTTACAGACAAGGACCGTTTCGACGTGCCAACACTACCCACTAAAGTGTGGAAACTTAGCTTAGACTCTGTGCTTTTTTTTTTTTTTTGCTTCCTACCATAAGTGCAATTGGAGGTGGTGTATTCTTGGCTGTATAAAGACAGCAGACCACTCAATCACCCCTGACAATGTATGTGGGCTTGCCGCAAGTGAATACCAATGAGGGAAGGGATTCTACTGCACATTTTAGTGGGATGTACACTCTGTTCCACTTAATGGCGATGACACGACCTTCAGTGTCCTTTATGTATGCATATCATTAGACTAAGATGCTCTCACACACACTGGCAAAGACACTCACCTCCTGGAGAGACATTATTTTACTTTCTTTCCCCTAATCACATGGGATGGAAACCACAATTACAAGTTAGAGCTCTCTAAAGTAACCACCTGTTATTTATCATTAAATTATTTGTTTTCTTCTTTTTTTTCATTGTTATTTAAAAGGGACGATGCGGATTACTTAGCACTTCAGTCCACTGTGTAAATATGTCACGTTTAGTTATAAGTGCTCATTTCTATATGCGTTCTCTGGCAGTTTAAACGTATAAAAATTGCATGTGCAGTAAGTTAGTGTGTTGCACATGATCTATAACGATTGAATTTGGAAATTGATTGACGCAAATCTGATTCTGGTTAATTAATTGCATTTTGGGTGGTAAGTCATTACATTTGTATTCCCTCCTCCTAGATTTTTGTAATTTTTGATGACCACCATATGTTTTACATATTCATGAGGCTGGTATGCTGGTCGATTTTGCAATCTTGTTTTGTGTGTTGTTTGTAGATCAGGTTTGCATGTGCTATCAAGTTTGCACCTGTTTGTGTACCTGCAAACCTTTGAGAGATCAGGACCAAAGTGAATATAGTATTCTTACATGGTTGCTACTACAGTTTTTGTGTGTACAGTATGTCCTCCCTAAACAACATGCATTTATCAAACCTTATAAATTGCTAACAGTCTTTTTTAAATTTTTTTTTTATCCATGTTTACAATTGCTTCCACGATTTTTACCTCTAAATTCTTGCAAAATTGTGCATGGGTCAAAAGTTCAACACAAGCTATCATGGATCCACTTGATGTTGTGATTGTCATTTTCATCTTTATTCAGGAAAAAAAAAAATTGGAAAATACAATTGTTGGTAAATAAAACTTGGATGAATTTGATCCTCTGTTGGAATGGAGTAAACTCACTCCAGGTCATCAAAGAAGAAGAAATACCTAACCTGCTCCGGCTAAGGAGATTAGTGAGGAATGTCTTGACTTTTGCAGAATCAGCTGTGAACTCTCTCTCTCTTTGTTTCTTGTCGGTGTGAGATTGAATTCCTAAATGCAAAGTCAGCAAGGTAACGTATCAGCATGACGAGGTGGAATCTCCATATATTTAAAGCATCAATCCAGAGACTAGTTGATTATCTTGGGAATCAATTGCAGTCAAAAAGATTATGTTGAGATTAAATTAATTTATTTCACCAGACACACACAGACACAGTGTCAGTGTTGTTGGTATTGTCAAATAACATAAACATGGGTTATTCAAGAGCTAATTTGAATATGTTTTGTTTTAATAGAATATATCTGCCTCCAGAAATACAATAGTCACCGCCCTGTCATGTATAGAAACAAGAAAACTCACCCAGGATCCATTTGAAGGGTTTACTCTTAAAGTCTAGATGGTCTATAAATTTTATGTTCTCCAACTAGTTTGTGCAAGTGCATAAAGTGTAGTGATGTGCTTAGTGAATGGTTCTGTTCAGTGTGCAGAATTAATTATGCAAACCAGTACCTGTGTTTTCTGCAGAGTAGACTTTTCCCTCTCTGATATGCAACCTGCTTATGGCAGATTGAGCGACTGGGATGGTTACTTTCTAATTGGGGAGCAGTGCAGTCATACACAGTGTGGGGGTGACAGATGGCAGTGCCAGTGAGCGGTTTTGGATTTCACACCTTTCACCGTAACGTTGGAAGAGAGATTTCCGCAACAGGCTGTGACAAAACATCCACATATACAACGTACAAATACAGCATCGGTGAAAATACCTTTAACAGTCAATAAAAAAGTTATAATCCAGAAGATATTAGAGCTTATTGATTTAACAACAGACCATGTCTATATCTAATGTAGGCAAAAAGTGTGTTGGGGTCAGGACTGCATCAGAGTGTGGTTTGTTACCTTTGCTGTGATGTCACTGTCTCATTGACTTATTTATGTATTTATTATCTACAATAATTGTCTCGAGAATGAGATTCCAATGTTCTACCGTTTCCCCCAGTTGGTCAGATGATCGTGAGCTGAATTATTCAGAAAACAGGTCAGGCTGTCAGTTTCACTTTTAGTTGGACGCATTCTGCATCACTGTATAAAGACAGAACAATGGTATTACTGCGTTTTTGCTGTCATAGTTATGTGTGTCACATTAATTCTGTAGCAGTGTCTCAGATTTGCATCATACATGGGATGTGAAACCTATTGCAGTTATGTGTAGGAATTTTGTCTAAAGATTGTAGCACTCTGACTCATGTAGTGATCAAATTGTGTATGCTAGTTTCAGCTGCATTGTGAGGTGATTCCAGAATTTTATGTTCCCATAGAAACATGAAATGAAAGGCATATATGCATTAGCATAATTGGGATATAATATGTTGCTTTCTATTCAGCCGGATAGCCTTATTATAATAGCAGAGATATAACAGGGGTTTTTTGTTATGCAGCTCTTCATTGTATAACTCATATGTCACTCAGTGAAGCATTTAAAATCAACCTCTGTTGTAAGACCATTTTCATAAACTGTGTTCTTTTGACCACGAGAGGAATAGAATAGAGTTTATTTCTACTTTAAGATATTATACTTTTTTGGGTCCCCACAGTGTACTGTAAGCCTGGCGGGCCACCAGGCTTCACTTGTTCCCCCACCAGGCCCTAGGCCCTATATACATCTATCTATCTATCTATCTATCTATCTATCTATCTATCTATCTATCTATCTATCTATCTATCTATCTATCTATCTATCTATCTATCTATCTATCTAGATAGATAGATAGATAGATAGATAGATAGATAGATCTAGATAGATCTATCTATCTATCTATCTATCTATCTATCTATCTATCTAGATAGATAGATAGATAGATAGATAGATAGATAGATAGATATAGATATAGTTTGCATAGGTTCAACCAATAAGTGTCTGCAATGGGTTAGAAGGCAAGATGCAAAATTTTGCTTACAAACTGCAGTAGGAAAAATACATTCAGCAATTGTGCAATTGAAATATTATAAATTTTTGTGTTTCTCCTAACTAGTTTGTGGGAATAACGTAGCCAATTAATCTGGATGATCTGTTAACGTCAAATCAAGTCCGACGATCCCATCTCGATGTTTCTCATTATCACTGATGTCAGACTTTCAGCACACCAACTACCTTTAACCCAGTTTTTTTTTTTTTTTATTTTAGCAATTTGCATATGAATGTCAAGTATCAGATACATGCACACACCCTGCAAAACACTGCAATTACCCATGCAATTCCATTCTTTGTCTCTTTGCTAATTCGGTGCTCAGTGAAGCACTGCTTCACCCCTCTTTATCTAAATTTCCTTCTCCACAGAGCCGGAAACAGGAGCTTCCCAGAGAGGAGCAGGGTCCGTCTATAAAGAACCTGGACTTCTGGCCAAAACTCATCACTCTTATGGTATCTGTAATCGATGAGGACCGCACAGCCTACACACCAGTCATTAATCAGTATGTACTTCTTCATTTTATTTCACTTTGCTTTTTCTTTTTTTCCTTTTGCCAAGGCACCCAGTCATTGATTAGTATTGTGTTTAATCAAATACGTGTTCAAACTGCATTTAGGTCGATGCCGACGTGTTTTATGGGTGAATGCTAATCTTATTTGGGATTAAACACCTTTGTCAATTTCACCTGAGATCTGCTGAATACTTCCTAATTGAAGAAAGTATATAAATATGTATAAGTTGGTAAAATATTGACAAACATGTCAATAAATTTTACCATATAAGTCTGATTTTTTTCTTACTATATGATTAGTAAACTAAAGGACAGAAAATGTCACTCTAAAAAAAATACAAGTAGGCCTGTCACAATAACACATTTTACTGGCCAATAAATTGTCCCAGGAGTTATTGCGATATACGATAATGTTGTTGTTTTGAGACCATTTTCAAGTAACATAATGCTAATGTCATAATGACGCAAGAAAAAATGATCAAAGATCAATAAACTCTCATTTCTAATGATCATTTAACACTGGAACCGGAAGACATTTTAAATGCCAAAATAAATAAACAACACAGGAACAACAAATAAAACGAATTATGAAGTCTGTGAACAAAATTGTACTTCAAAAGAAAAAAGTACTAGTTGAAACCAATGAACTAGACTGAAGGATTTTGTCATAAAATTTTTGGTAAAAAGGGAGAGAGAGAAAAGCTATAAATAATGCAAAAGGAAATTATTGAATTTCTTTTCATTTATGATGCCATTAATTGATTTATTTCTTATTGCGACGGGCCTGTGCACAGTCTGTATTGGAAGGGGCACAGACTGGTAGCGGTGGTCCCATTTTTATTAAACAATGCTCTGTGGAGAAAACCTGCATTGTGACATCCGTATGGATATCACTGCAGCAGTTGTCACGTGCAACGTATGACAGAAAAGAAATGCCTTGAAGAAATCTGAGCTGATCCCCTGGACCGTTCGCCACTCCGATACCAATCTGATGGGATATGATTGCATCGGCAGGAAATGGGTTCGGCCCACAGAGAGCGAGCCTCTGAAACCACAGGGCCAAAAGGAACTCCTGTTAACATCCTGCCTCTATCAGATGCTTTATCACACCTCCCTTATGCTTGTTGTTAATTCTCCGACTGGTCCGATGTGTGTTGGTGGCAACGCATTCAGTACTGGGTCTGTTGTTAAAATGTAATGGCTGATGGTCGTATGGTATTATCGGGTTAATGAAACGTGGCCAATGATTGTGTTTCTAGTCACTGCTGTTTTTTTTTTGTTGTTTTTTTTTTTTTTAGAGCTGAACTATTGTAAAAGCAGTAGTAAAAACTGCCCAGCCTCCATGAGCATTCGTTAATTATTTATATTTGGAGCAGAGTTGAAGTTGCACCATGTGTGTGACAGCGGTTGCTGTAAAACAGGGTTTTACTGGGAAAGGTGAAATGACCTCAGTGCTCTGAGAGTTTTGCCTGTCATGTTTGTGATTGTTGTCAAAGCATTTCCAGATGCAACATGTTTCATGGCGGACAGGAGTCTGTAGCTCAGTAGGATAAAACAAAGCATTTTTCTGTAGCTTCGTTCGTTCGGTGAGGTGTGAATGCCCAATCAAACTCTGACGTGGACCAAAAAAGCGAACTCTGCCTAGAAACCTTAGTCTTGATTCGGTCAAAATGAACTCCGGCACGGTTTGAACATGTATGTAGATGCAAGCGAACCGGAGACCGCTCCAAAAGCAGGAAGTGAACGACAGCCGTGGGGCATTTTGGGGTCAACGGAGACTAAATAAATGCACGAGTCTTGCACTGTGGGGAGAAATAGCTTGTGATCTTTAAACTTGAGATAAAAGAGAAATCCTACAACCGCTAAAATTTGACTCCACTCCATAGATGTGAAGAAGGAAGTCGCACTGGTCTTCTCCTGAGGTTTCTGTCTCGTTTCCTTCAGTAGTTCTTGGTGCAGCGCCACCACAGGCAAGGAGTTTGGATGGTTTGACGCAGTGCAGTGTCAAAGCAAACCGCACCTGCTGAAAATGTAACAAAATGTCGCAATTTTGGTTCCCAGTCCAACCGAGTCTACCAAACTGTCAGGTGTGAAAAAAGCCCTGAATCAACAGCAGACATTTCAGACGATGCTGTTTCCTTTTAAATAGCTCTTACACCCTAATTATAATATGTTTGTTAGCGTTTCGTTTTAATGACACGGGAAGTTATCAGGTAAATAACACTCTCATGTCACTTTCCTGCAAATCTTAACATTGCAGGATGCAAAGTTTGATTTCAAGACTTCCAAAAATTCCCAACATAAACTGTAACAGCTCTTATGTATCGTATACTCAAATGTCCCATCTGTACTCTTACACTTTATGCAGACAAGTTAATTTTTCCACTAATTAGTTGACCTCTGGTCCTTTATCATACACAGAACAAAACTTCATGCTGCAATATTAATTGTGAGTCTGACCCGGTAGCAGACATGCGTTGTGCCGTCGCTCACTAAATGCAAAACACGTTTCATTTTCCAGTGCAGGCCAGCTGATCGCTGGTCATCAAGCTAGAAATCATCATATTCAGGTCACCAGCTGATTTCTCTGGGCAACTCTAAAAATAATCTTATTAGGACCACAGCGAGCCTCTGTGTTATTTATTAAAACAGGAGGGAGAAAATAAAACTGTTTCCTGTTGTAGGGAAACAAGTCTTGTCCTATTCATATGGTTTGGTGTAATGTGATGAACAATTTACATGGCTTGGGAAAAAAACAAAACAAAAAAAACCACATTAAAATGTTAGCATGTTTGTGTCCCTCGTACACACGCAGCGCCGCTCTCCTTTTTCCTTCTCCTTCTTCTCGCTGATTTACGATGCTTATTAGGACTTTGTTTATGCCTTGAGCTTTCTTCTGCTATACCAGCTAATGACAGCTTTGCAATATTCATGCTCGGTGTATCCACCTTTTTTTTTTCTTTTTTGGTCAAGTTGAAGATTGACAGTGAGTGTGATGCTTTCCTTTTTTTTTCTTTTTTTTTTTTTTCCCTCCACAAACTTGTGAGTGGACTTGTTGCCTTTAAATAATAGGCTCTGCAGCCAGAGGGAAATAGCTGTCAGTCTGTTGCTCTCTGCTGAGAATATTTATGTGGGAACAAAGCCGCTGGAAATTTGAGGCAGTAAACTGATCCGCAGAATTGATCTCATGATAGGAAATATAAAACAGAATGCTGCAGTTGTTTTTCAAAGTTAAAGAAAGAAGAAGAAGAAGCTGCAGCATGCCGGGATGTCCTTAAAAAAAAAAATCTTGCTTCAGATAATGCTTCTCTCCGGCAAAAAGTAAATTGTGAAGCAATTCCAAACATGTGCACTGACTGCAGATTCATATTCATTTCCACTATAAAGCGTTTTCATTGCATGCCTCAGCCGTAATGCGCCCGAGCGGGTGTATGACGAGACTGAGGAATAATATCGGAAGGCAGAAAGGTTTTCGAAATGGTAGGAGAAGGACAACACCAACAGTGACTGGCAAAAATAAATCAAAATTGTTTATATTTAGTTTCATTAGAAGCTCAAACTTTATGTAGTTTATTAGGATTTTAAGTGGTAGGTTATAAAAATGAAACGCACGATTGGCAAGTAGAATAAAATTAACTCAGGTTTATTTATTTTTTTAACCAATAGCATTTGTCGTTGTGACATGTTTGTGTGTTTAGTGTCCCTGAATCAATAAAACCCGAGTCAATAATTCAATCACAGTAACACCTGTGGATATTTCGGGGTGAGTCTCCATGACAATAAAGGCTTACCCAGTCTTTCTTTCTAAGATGTCTCAAACTTTGTCAGGTTGGCTGTGAAGAGACCTCTTCAAATCGTTCCACATATTTAGAATTTGAGTTAAGTCTGGATTTTTATTGGGTCAGTCCTTCCAACAACGGATTTGAGCGCTTCTTAAAAGGTGCACCGCTTCCAGTCTACGCACTCTCTCCCTCTGCCAAAGCGAGTTGCCACAGGCAACTCCGGCAGGTCAGTTTGAGTGAAAGGCCGCGTCTTGGTAGGTTTGAAGTCCTGCTGTCTTCCCTCGCACTTTTTTTTTAAGAGATGCTTTGAATAATTCCTCTTGAGGCCTTCAAATATTAAACCGTCCCGTAACCCGGTTGTACATTTGAATGCAAATGTACAACACAGTTTTCAGATCGTTGTTAAAAGAAATGATAAGGTTGTGTTTTCAGAGTGACAAAATGTGACAAAATTTCAAGGATGTGAACACTGTTTAATGGCACTTTATGTACACTGTAAAAAAAAAAAAAAAAAATCTGAGTTATGGTAAAATACCGGCAGCTGTAGTTGCCAGAATTTTACTGTATTTATACAGTATTTTACCATAAATTCTTTACTCCTTCTCCATATGACTTCTATTAGATGATTAATCTTGCAAGAGGATTTTGTTCTTTTTTTTTTTTTGGCAGGGGAGGGCATTTCATTTGCTGTACGACACAACATAGTCTCCATAAATAAGTGAAATATTTCCAGATAAAATCACCATCTTCGGGGCCGGCTCGGCCATCCATAAATGTCCTCCCATCGCTTCGCCAACCCACGGATAATTAAACCGACGACATCTCGCATTCAAGCTCTGACTGGAAATCCATACACATTCAAAACAGATTACTTGCCAATTAGGCCGCCGCCGTCTCTGTCTCTCCCTAAACGCGTTGATGTTTCCTCCCACACTTGCTCTCACGCCTCGCCGTTTCTCTCCCACTTGCCCCTCGGCTCAACCAAAAGTTTTGGGAGTGGCAAAACGGGGGTTGAGACTGAGAGACAGAGAGACCAAATCCACTTCCACATCTGCTAAGAGAGCTGCTGGAAAGCCGGAGGAAAGGGGGGGGGGCAGGACGTCAGCGTCGTCCGGTGACCGTCACGTGGAAGCATGAGGCTGATTGGAATTTCTCTCCATCCCGACAGGTTTCCGCAGGAATTGAACGCGGGGAAAATCAGCGCCGAGATCATGTGGAACCTGTTTGCACAGGATATGAAGTACGCGATGGAAGGTCAGTAAATCTGTCAATCCGTTATCACGTGTGTGTGTGTGTGTGTGCAAGTCTGATGGAGCGAAAGAATCAGATAAAAGAGCTCCACCGAATGGATGTTGGTCAGGAGTGTATTGTGTCAGCTAATTAGCAGCTTTACTGCCATCTCATTTCACTCGGCCCTGCTACGGTTTGAATGTGCCACTCTGCTGTGTTCCCTTAATTGGCTGCTGCTGAGAAGTGTTTCTTTTTCTCGGCTTTGTCCCGCATGTGGTCAGCTTTACTGCCTATCTAGATTACACTTCCCCCTACTTATCGATCCCTGCAGAGAAAAAAGGAAACTTCTTTAAATCAAGATAAACAGTTGATCAAAGGCACAGCGAAAAACTGATCCGACGCTCTGCTTTTTTCTTTGTTTCCCTTCCTGCGTATTTTTGTGCCTGTGTAGTCCAGCAGCTCTTGCAAGTAATTTTAGATGGGGAAATAGAAAAAAAAAAAAATCAACAAAGAAGAACCGTTTTGTGCTTGATAAGGGGACCTGGGTGAGATTTGTGTTGTTCACTTTAACTGTGACGAGAGGGCTATGTGAAGCGTCAGTGGGTAACAATACGTCGGTAGTCATGAGTCACGAGGTTTAAAATCCGAAAATGTGTGACAGAAACGCAGCAGCCATTGCAAACAGTTCCCCTTGCATTGTCCTGTGTGTTGTGGAGATGAAATAAGATATTTAATACACTATAAAATGTTGAAACTTTTTTTTTTTCTTCACCTTCTGAGATGAAATTACATTCAACAATTTCTGTTTTAAGTCAGTCGGGAATACCGACGTTATTTCCATTTGCCTAATTCAAGAGGAAATAGAGAGAATTTTAGATTTTTTTTTCCCTCAGTGTTGGGAAATGTACATAAACTGATACTTCTATGCATTTAAACAACTTGAGTTTGTGTAGATAAAGTCACAGCTTTGTGATCTTTCACGTCAGTGAACCTTGAGCACACTGCATCTTGAGTCAGCATCTCAAACACGCTGCTTGTGTTTCCGTACAGTAAACACTATTTTTGCTTCGGCCGTAGCGATTTAATACCAAATTCACCTTACATAAAATCCACTTTTTTTTTATATGCCTCCCTCTCATAAGCTTTGAAAGTTAAGTATTGATTTTGTTTTAATGTCTCCATCCCGAAGAGAGCAGGGAATCAAACGCTAAATCTCAAATTGCTTTGCTGCTATGAGGGTGTTTCTTTTTTTGTCGTGAGCGTTGACTTTAATCCCTAACTCCTACTTTTTTATTTTTTACTTTTTTCCAAACCCAAACTCCCAGAAGTCGTTTGCCTCCTGAGTTTGGTCTTTTAAGTTGCTCACTTCTGAATGTAACTTTGTTTAACATGCAGTGTGGAGGTGGAAGGCTGAGCCGATTTATTAGGATTTGGGCTGCGAATGTATGAAAATAGGCGTTTATCCAACGCAGATAGAAGATCAGTTCTTCAGTATGAGCTACTAGGGTAACATTTGTGAAACTGAAATTGTCACTTTATGAGGACGAGCTTCAACATATGATGAATTACCATGAATCATGGCTGTCGACGTGAATTTTGCGGCTTCAAGAAGGATCGAGAATTCACATCGAGAAAGTCCATTTTGAATATCTTAATGTGGCTGAAGTTAGTTGAAATCCTTATTTACATCTTGAGTGTCTAACAACTGAGTTACTTTGACAATTATTTTGTTTGGTAAATCTAAAAACTGGCTATTTTTTTTACTGATCATTGTGAGGAGAGATGAGAAAGACTTTGAACCAGTTCTTTCTAATGTAGTTGTATAACAAAGAAACAAAAAAACTGACTCATACAGAAGAGCTAAAACCTTATCATCATTTATTTATTTCTCCTTAACATCTCAGTTGTTTGTGTTTCTACTATATTTTATGTTTATTGAGATATACTTAATTTCTTAACGTCTTATTCAGTTATTTGACTTGGCTTGGAGAGTTGCTGTTTTTTGTGCAACAAAATTCTGATTCTATTTGGAGACCCGATTCAGAAGCCTCACGTTTTGTTTTCATGAGTCTCTTCTTCTGTTCTAACGCCAATGATCCTAAATATAATGTAACAAGGACGCCTCAGCGTCATCTTGGAATATTTACAACTTTTTTATTTATTTATTTATTTTTATTTTTTTAAGTCAACCAAGTCTATGCACAATTTGGAGACGTGTGCTCCACTCCACGGAGTGCCTTTCACATACTGACGTCTCTTCACCGTCGGCCCCTTTGTTGAACAGTATTTATTAGAATAGATTTATGATTCGCTCAAAATTAATTTAACCGTAATGTCCATAGCATCCTTGCTGCCGAGTGTGTTTAATCAATTTACTTTGATTGCTGCCAGCCTAGTGTGAGCTTGATGAGGTTGTAGCCTTGGTAGGAGGCCAGCGTAGCTAATCGCCACAGATAAGCTGCTGCTAACAGACACCTAGGAACAGTGTGTTCCAAGCCATGATGCCGCCACAGTAATAAACCCCCACAAAGCCACAGCAGATGTTGTGTGCACGCAGAAAACAGCAGGGGAACTATCATTGTTAAGACAGTGAGCTGTTAATGCATCCCCCCCCCCCCCCCGTACCCCGAAGACTTCTTTATGATTCTGCAGAGACCCTTAATGTTCTGGCAGACTCCTGATGTTGTGCTGACATCTTTGTCTGGCAGGAATGGGAGCCAAAAGAGAACAGAAACCATGTTGCTTCTCAGAAAACCAAAACGCAGTCGGTGATTTGTGGGTTTGGTTGTTCTGCTAATTGAACTCATATTCGCCCTCCGTGCCGACTGAAGCCGGACAGAGAGCGTGATATTTGATGCCTTGATGGGTGCGTAGTAGAAGGGGCAGGAGCAGGTCTGCGGTGAGCGTTGATGTTCTTGAAATTGCTGTTTAAACCACCAGGAAGTGATTAGCAGAACCAAGCAACCGGCTCGTGGTCGGCGCTCTAAGTGCTTTGCCTTGAACTACAGCGTTGCAACGTTTACATGTCGAGGCAGCAAATGAGATGCTTATCAACCCCTTACACCTGCCGAGTTTTCTTACAAGGTTTTAAATGTAATTCGCTTTAGGTTAGAATGAGAGGGTAGGAGTCAGGATGCAGATGACCTTCTTTTGCGTGTAATTTATGTGTTTTATGAACTCCAAATTTGGTCTGTGGGAATATTTTAGAGCACTTCCTACTCCCTCTGCTGCCAAGCTTTATGAAGATGCTGATTTCCTTTTTGCAGTAGGACTTGGCACCTGCCTGCACAGCTGATAATACCAAGACCTGCTGTAATGCCAGAGGTATGGAGCGTTATGCTGTAGAACACATGGACAGACGTTTCAGCAGGTAAACAGTTCAGCAGAAAAAAGGTGTGATCCATTAGGTTTTATGTAATTTATAGCTCTGGAAAACATTAAAATGATCAGTTTCTCTGATTTTACTTTTCATAGGTCTATGTTTGAGTAAAATGAACGTTATGTTATTTCTATGAACTAGTTACATGCAGAAAATGAGAAATGGACAAATTACCACAAAAAGATGCAGCATTTTCAGAACTCAAATAATGTAAAGAAAATTACATTGATGCAATACTCCACAGTGTTTGTGTCACTCACGCTGTTTCTGCTGCGGTTTGTTTCATTCTTCTTGCAGATTTGTCGACCTCTACCACACGCGCCCCAAACCACCGACTGAGCGCTCTGTGCATGTTGCTATTGATCTCATGTAGTTGTGTTTTTGCATCTGCTTTGGAGCTCCAGCGGCCCAGCGTTCAGAGCATTTTCAGCAAACGAAGCCTAATTGGTCTTCTGATTCCAATTTAGAAACGGCAACACCTCCGAACTACTCGTCGAAGCAACGCAGTGGAACAATTTCAAATTGCGGCATGATGTCCGTCCGCGTCACTTCTCTTCGCAGTCAGGGATCGTTTGTAGGAATTACAGTAAATCAGTGGCGAATAACACAGAGAAAGTAGTTGCATCTCTCTCTCTTTTTTTTTTCTTTTCTCCCAGTGCATGTCTGAGTCAGGGCAGGAGAACATGTGACCACACAGGGTGCCTCTGACTGCTGTCACGGCAGGTTTACGTTGTGTGTGTGCTTGTGTGCGATTTGCCCCGAGGGCGTCCGCGTTACAAAAGGAGATAAGAATCATAGATGCACTCAGTCACATACACCCTCCCTCTCGCTCCGTGAGCCCGACTCCTCTCTCCCTGCTCGGCCTCCTCTTGCCTCCACTTGTCATTGGCCCACAGTGACACGTGCCAGGAGGAAGACATGACTGTCATGTTCCTCCGAGGAGCACTTTGTCTGAATTACTGCTCATTTCTGGTTCATGGTGCTTGGCTTGTTGTACTTTGGGGTTTTGATTTGTTGTTGGTGACGGGCTTGCGTGCGTCTGAAGGACAGTTTGACGTCTCGTAAACCCCAACGTGACGCGGCTGCAGATACTCCGAAACGTATCGTCGTCTCCGCTGTGAAGGTCTTTTAAAAAACCAAAAAACCAAATGAAGATAAAAATGTCTTGGCTAATTGAGTTCATGTTCAATGTTCAGAGTAAATAATGTACGTAATGTGGCAGAATGTGATGCAGGTTCAACATATGGACAGAAGAAAAGAAACATTGATCTGAATAATTGTTGCAAATAAAAATATATATAGGGAAACTGTCTTCTTTTATTATTATTTTGTGAAATGACTCATAAGTCAGACTAGATGCACTTTTTGTGGAACATCACAATGCCGAAAGTTGAACTTGTGAAGCATACTTTGAAAAATGCCTGAAGCTAAACAAATTGCTTTACAGCTAATCTGAAACAAAACAGATCAGACAAAGAAAAAATACAATAAATGTTTAGATAGAAAACTGAAAACGGCGAGATACACACTGCTTTTATATTCTATTGGAATAAAATGCCGAGGTATAAAGACGAGTCTGGAGTCGTGATTTAAGCGTCTCTGTGGTCTGAGCAGCAGCAGCAGCTACGTTTAGTTTTGCAAACGTCCTGTCACCTTCAGTTTTCAGTCTGGAGCTTAGAATATCTAAACGAGACGGGCCGCCTGACCGGAGCGCTCTTACGTTTGTGTGAATGTTGGGGAAGATCCATTAGCCCTAAACCGGACCGGGCCATGCTGCTTGAAACATTACAAGGAAATAAAAAGCCTGTGCAGAGATTCACTCAGACTGGAGAAATGTGTTCATGCTTTCTGGTGCCAGTTTGAAGATGAGCTGCAGAAATCTGGAATATCAATATCTTGCCACGGACTCTCAGTTGGAACTAGATCTGAACTTTGGCTCCTTCCTCTGCAAGTCGTTGAGTGTTGTAGTTTGGGTGCAACACATTATCTTTGTTTTTGCTTCTTTTTGGAGAAGTTAGAGCTGTGGAACTTAATGTAACTTTGAAGCAGGGTTGGTGTTTGTGCAAAGAAGGAGGCAACAGACAGAGAGTGGGGCGTCTCCACGGGAATCTCTAATGAGACGCTTCAGGAGCTCGGGTTTCCCACAGAATTAGAGGGAGGTGGCTGCAACATTTATGAAAGAGAATTACTCTACATAAAAGGACTGCTGAAACAAAACCTCTGGAATAGCTCTGTTGTGTTTGTAATCTCTGCACCACCTCCTGTTTAGAGGAGGTGATGAGCAGTGTGTTGTCTTTTCGCCTATTGATCTGATGACCAAAATCGGAAGAACTTTCCCTTGTCCTTCTCTGACCAATGATTGGCAGATCAAAGGTTGTCCTGCTCAGTTTCAAGGGATTTTGACCTCTTAGGATATTGGAATACGACTTAAAGATATATAGACTGATTGGCGTAGTCTGGGAAACTTTCCCTTAGCTTCATACACAAACTGACTGCGGCGGCCAAACACAGAAACAACAATCCTGCTTTCATTTGTCCTCAAAAATATTAAACCATTTCTCTTCTTGCCAGTTAATGTTTTTTTTTTTTTTTTTTTGCTAATTGTTACATCGACAGCACAGAGTTCTTGACAATACCTTGACTTCACATAAATGCCTTAGTTTGTATATCTTCTTTATTTAACCCCTTTGTTCTGAAGAGCCTTTTGGAATCAGTGCAATTGGACCCAAATTTGGGGCGAGAGTTTTAAGCTAGTGCTAATCACTGAGTGTTTAGCATTTTGGCTTTTCTTTGACCCATTAAATTCAATTAAAAAATACTTTAGTGAACCAAAAAGGCAAATTAAATGTTGTTGTCACTCATATTAATTCAAGAGTTTTCAAATTGTATTTGTTTTTTCTTTTTTACATTTTTCTTCCATTTAAAAGCTATTTTTTGTTTTGAATAGCTTTAAATAAGTATCATTTCTGACACTTATTTATACGATTTCCTCTTGTCGGTCAACCTTTTAATTAAAGACTGCTGTTTTTCTGAATAACACCTGGAAACAAACCATTTTACTCACATTTTCAGACAGAAGTGCACTGCAGTATTTGCTGCCTTTGTCCTTAAATAAGGGTCGCTGGTCCTCACTGACTGAACTCAACACCACTGTTATTTTCAATACGCACCTTTCAATTAACAATTCAGTGAGATCAAATCATCAGCAGGCGTTTTATGACTGTTGCTGTTTTTTTTATAGTACCCTATTATACTAGACGAGTATTTACCATGAATACATATAATCTGTATCAATAACAGTGACTCATCTGGTTAATGACATTCGACATTATTTTTAACAAACCTGCATAACTGATAGATTCTTAAATGTTTCCATGTAAATAAAGAATGAAAATATAACAGTTATTAATTTTCTTACCTTTTTTTTATATATCTAAACAACATTCATTCACAAATGAGTCTCTTACTCTCCACAGTCATTCACATTTGTAATAAGATGCTGGTAAAGTAATTTAGACCAAGGGGGACATTTTTGTTCACTCCCACATGAATAAATGTACAATGTTGACTATTTGAGTGACAACCTAGGAAAGCTTTTTCAAGTGCCCCCTCTCACTGGGGGCAAACTGGTGTTGCATTTTGCATGCAAGCCAGGCGTTTTATCACGTATACACATGTATTTACGGTAAACATGTAAACACGTATGTATTGGGCTTGTGCATGTCTGGTTGCGTGGGTCGTGCGGCGTCGTTCGCATTAAGACAAATGGAAAAGGAAAAGAAAAAAAATAAACCCTCACAGTGACCTGTTTACATAATAGGGCACACAAGACTGTCAGAGCGGCTGACAGAAAGCCTGAAGGAGGTGGGCTGGAATGGTCCTGCTTTGTTCCTCTGTAGGCATGTTTGTCTGCGCATTTGTTCAAGCGTTCAGTTCTACATGAATGGATGGGAATAAAAAAAAAAAAAGGGAAAATGTGTGTACGTCTGTGCTGTGCATGCACACAAGCTCGCGGATCACCTAATGAAGTCTTTGATGCATCCTCTGCTTCCTGCTCCGAGGCCTTTCGAGCCGGTGCCGATGCAGAAATGGATGCTGCTAATTTTAGAATCTCTTGAATGTGTGAGGGAATGTGCAAATGAGAGAGGTAGCCAGGAAGACGCAAAAAAAAAAAAAAAAATGAAAGAGGATTTATCGGCGACGGGGTGATGGGTCTTTATCAGAGCTTATTCTGTCGTTCGTTCAGCCACAGTGTCACAGAGAGTGGGTGCTAGAGGAGCGAAACGCTGAAAAACCGAGGCGGTATGCAAGAACAGAGATTAATGTAAATGAACTGGGAAAGCTTGCAGGACTTTTGAGAATACAAGTTTATTTTGCCACCATGCAGAGTAATAATGGATAGTAAGTATGGTAAGAAAACAAATCAAAACGCATCTCTAATGCGGACATGTCAGAGAACTGCGACATGCCCGGGGGAAATTGCTGCTTGCATTTGTTTTGTTCTCTGAAATCAAATTTTGCAGTCAGAAGCTCAACAATAATTTCCCTGAAGTGAAAATTGTGTTGGGGAAACTCAGACCAAATTCCAACAAGGATTGATATTCAATATGGCTGCTTTACATATATTTAGGTGAAAAAGAAATAAAAAATATCTACACTTATATTTGTGAATGTGTTTCATGTGTATGTAACTGGATAGGATTAGCTGTAAGTAGAAATAGAATAGAATAGTTGGCACCAGAAAAACAAGAAAATGCTTCCAATGTTCCCAAAGCTCCGACTTTCAACACAAATTGAATGCAGTGAAAAATTTCTTTAAAGCTATGTAATTATTGTCCCTTTCATTATTATTGGAGGAATTTAAAAGTGTGCGTTCACGAGGTTGATTGACATCGCTAAGCCCCTCCTCCTGGGTCTGATTGGTTGTTTTTCACCGGGAGCTGTGCGTTTCCTCAGACGCCAATAGCAGCACAGGGAGGAGCTGGAGGAGATCGGTCTTTTCACAGATTATCTGTCTCATATTACACCGTCAAGACATGGTGACAGCTTTAACAAACACACATAAAAAAAAACCCCATATTTTTCAAAAAATAAAAGTTACAGACAGCAGCTGTAAGGAGTTGTATACATTTGAACCAGGGACACCGACATTTTTGGAGGCTGCCACTTATCTCAACAGATTTAAATCTTAATTCTTCTTGAAGTTTCCTCAACAAGAAGACAAGTGGCAGCAGAAGAGTTTCACCGTACACAGTGTATATCCTCTTGCGGCAGTCTCTGGGGCATGTCATTAAAGCAGCAGCGCTTCAGCAGCCCATTAACTCATCCTCACACACCAAGTTGTGCCTCACTCCATAGAATATTTTTGATTGAATATCAATAATGTAACTGAGCAGTGGCAGATTTGTGTCCACGCAAAGCAGTGCTTACAGGGCTGGAGCCGGGGCTTTGATTTTAATGTTCCCGTTCCACTTCTTTGTGCCGAAGCCATTATATCACCGGAGTTTATGGAGCACTGACGTGCCGTTTAAGCCTTGCAGGTGCTGCGGTTAGTTCGCTCATGGAGAGTTCATTAATTCTTTATAAATCTTTCCGGTGAATCTAATAAAGTCTGTCAATCTGCTGAGAAAAAAAGAAGAAGAAAAAAATAACCAGGCTTTATAAAATGTGCCTCTTTATAACCCCGTTGTTAATGATAATAAGCAATCCATTTGTCACATGACCATTAGCGACTCGCACGTTTGCTTACTCCTGAATTCATCATGCTTCTGTTGAGCCCCATCTGTGGGGCTCGGTGTCTCCTCGTGTTCCCCGCGCTTCAGCTGAGCCGTGTCAGTAGGCCCTGGCGACGCTGCTGAGGAGGAACCACGCGACAGAACTGGGTCAGAAACTAAAGATGAATGAATTATGTCACAAAGGAAACCTGGGCTGCCACGGGGTAGGAACTCTTCTCGCTCAAGTCCTTTGTCTTAAGCAAATCTGGCCAACCTTGAGCTCCCGTAAACGCGTTCGTCGAGCGGTAATTGTCGGACGGAAGAGCCGCGGTGGCGTTGCAGTTCATCATATTATCCACGGCGTTTAAATCAATGAGGCAGAGAGAGTGAGTGAGTGTCCCCCGTGAGCCTGCCGGTCCCCGTGGGCCGCCTCACACGAGATGACATCCTCACCAGGGATCTTGAGCCGACTCTTCCCCCAGGACAGCCCGCAGAGTTTAGCACCGGGAGGGCGGCCGCTACCGCACACATGCATCAGTCTGCGAGCGAACAGATGTAAGCGTTCGAGCCTACACACGTACATACAGGAGCAGATGGAAGGTCCAGATTTAACAAAAAAAAGTGATTAAGGTGCAGTCTTACTGAACTGTTTCATCATGCATAGTTCTGGTCATTTACATACACTTATCCTTGATAACACTGATGTCATGTTATAATTAGACAAACCTTTTATTATGACTTTGTACTTTTTTCTTACTTTTTCTTTTTTTTGACAATGGCTTCATAAGGGTATATATATAATTCACACATATATACATGTAGAGTTTAGGGGGGAAAAAGACCACAGCACTTGTTTTCTTTTAATTAATTTCAGGTCTGAGAGCACTGCGTCTTTTTTGTTATTTTGACAGTTTCTCATTTCCTGCAAATAAATACTCGATTTTTGCTTGGAGTTTCAGAGACATGTTGTCAGTTGTTCATAGAATAAAAGAACAATGTTCGTTTTACTCAAACATAGACCTATAAACAGAGGTGTGCCGATCGATCGGTCACCGATCATAATCGGGCCGATTTTCGTGAAAAAGTGCATGATCGGTGATCGGCGATCATTGTCTCTTTACCGATACCGATCACCTGCTTCTCATTTCGCAGCCTGCTTGTGCAGCTGGTCTCCTCTTTCCTTCACTCTGCGCAAACGCGCAGCAACAAATCCTAAGCGATGTGGAACTATAACGCACTGAGTGAATGGGGAAGTTTGCGTGTTGTGGGGAAAATTGAAGCACGTCAAAAATGCATCAACACAACGAAGCTAATACGGCATAAAAACAGTGCCATACTTGACGGAGTTTGGCTACATCGAGGCTCACTGCAGTAAAAAAGAAATACGGAGGATCAGACAGCAGGTAAAGCAGCGCACAGCTACAAACACTCACCCGGATTAGCATGACGGTCAGAAAGCTAAACAAATAACCCGCAAAATTATTTAAGTCTTCGAGCTGCGATGTCAGACGCTGGTTCTGCTCTCGCTGTTGAACCGCTGCTACGCTACAGGTAGTAATATTTGACAGACGGAGCTTCGCTTCTGCTCCACCTGGTAGTGACTCTCACACCGAACCTGCTTAAAGCTGCAGCATCTAACTTAAAAAATACATTTTACATACGCATTAAAACTTTAGTTGTCCTAACATGAGACAGATAATCTCTAAAAAAATAATCGATCTCCCTGTTCTGCATAATTACTCCGCTCAGTCAGAAACAGCCAATCAGAGCTAGCAGTAATCAGCTAGCCGCCATGCTATCAGGAAGTTTTCATTCAGTAACTCTGGATTGTTTATTGTATGGATCCTGTTTTTGCCTTTGAATGTTAAGTTTTATACTTGAACTTCTTGGCAATGTTGAGAGGTTTTATTTTGGCTCTTTGCATTATTTAGCCTCTTCAGAGCCTTCATATGTTATCAGTCTGTTAAAGATAGTATTATCAATACCAGTACAATTTGCACAATGCCTGTTTTGTTTAGTTTTCTTCTTGGAAAAAGTTATTAAAAACAAGTGTTTGTCTAAATTAAGGTGAATTCATGGTTCCTTTTTCCACATAATGTAACCGGTAGTGTTTATGATAAAAAATAAATAAATAATAATTATGTGATCGGTATCGGTGTATCGGCCCTCATGGGTGATCGGTATCGGTATCGGGAGGAAAAAACCTGATCGGCACATCCCTACCTATAAAATATAAAATCAGAGAAACTTATCATTTTAAGTGGTCTCTTAATTTTTTACGGAGCTGTATGTCAGTTTAAGCAATAATAAAAATGTTCTGAAATGTAACTAAGTAATAAAAAGTTAAAGCTGCAGAATGTAATTTTGATAAAAAAATATCTTTTATTACATATTTATTGAAACTGTCACTTATATCGTGACAGTTTGGTGTGAGACACATATTGTGTGAATGAACTTGAGCTCCTCTCTGTGCTCCCAGTGCAAACTAGAAACAACCAATCAAAGTCAGGAGGCGGGTCTAAGTGCTGTCAATCACAGTATCGTATGATGCTGCTCATCCACCCCAATCTCCCCCCTTGCTTTTCTTTCTGCTACTTTAGCAAATCCTGTCATGAATGCTCAGGCTAGTTAGCATAGCCACCAATAACAACGGATAAATGTTGCGTTAGCACAAGTAGGAATAATTTTGCCTTATGTGAAAAGAAGAGTGATTATGTCACACTGTTTTTAATTCTTGATTTATTTATTTATTAATATAATTGTTTTTTTTTTTATTGAAAGTTTGAAGTTGCGCAGATCTCTGCCTTTCAGTGAAAGGTCGGTGAAAGGCAGAGACCTAAAACCAAAATTGAGTTTAGTTCTGAATTATCACCATCTGCATGCAGACTCTGTGCCACTTTGTCTTTCTGTGAGATTTTGCATCATTTATATCTCACAGTGAGCATGAATGATAAAACACATTTCAAGGCAAATACCAGTGCCGACAGCTTTAAATCACACACACATTAAAACATGCACAAACGTGGTGATTTGCAAATTTTTTTTATTTAATTTTCTTTTTTTTTTTTTGTGACGGTTTATGCGAAAACCACCAGGCAATCTCTGGAACCTGGATTTGCATAAATCAACGCCGAAGTTCTCATTAATATGAATGGAATTGCTTCCTACCATTACAGCTTTCCAAAGACAAACACTTTCTCCTGTCCTGCAGAGTGAACTGTGGTCCAGGAGTCCACAGTTCATCAGTAAACGCTGAATGAATTTGTATTTACATCGAGGTCATTTGGAAACTGTGGAAATGTTTATATTAGTTCAAATAGTCATTTGAGATGTAAAAGATTTAAGAGCAAATCTCCTTTCATGGTAAAGTCAGCCAGTCCCAGTGTGTTCTGTTGTAGTATTTCTAAAAAAAAAAAAAAAACTGCTCTCTGGGGTCTCGTTTCATCAGGTCTCTCCTTTATTCAACAGTCACATTTGGCCAAGTGAATAGGAAATCAAATCTTAGGACTTGCTTTCAGAATATGCCGAGAGCCAATCTCTGTCTCCATTTTCTGGCGAAATAAAATCATCTTTTTTTGCTCCTATGCTAAAGCATTTCGAAATACAAAGGCTTCAATTGACAGATTGCCATTACTACAGGCCATTTGAAGCCACTGTATGAGAGGGTTCATTCTTTATCCATGGCATTTATCTGCGATGATGCACTTGTTTGCGAAGGCTAATGATTCCTTACTGTCGATCATCTTTGAACGTGGAGAGCCCTCGTCCAGCTTTAATTCCACCCTGTCCTCAACGCCAGGGAGGCGATTTGACTGGGAGACAAAAGACAGAAACACTTTTAATAAGAATTTTAATTAGCTTTACATTAAAAATGCATGATCTCCAGAAGTTGAACATGTCGGCGCTTCATGAATCCTTTCCAAGCAAGTCTTGGAACAAATTTGACTTTTAGGGGGCAGCATTATGTGTTTTATGGCACCATCAAATGCTGCATAGTATTAAATATGACTGAAACAATTCAACTTTGTAATTTAACACCTCGAAATTGAGCAATTATCTCCTTTAAAAACTCCCGCTCTTTCTGAAACTCCACCTTCAGGAAGTGGCCACAACGTGGCTCTTCTAAAAACCCTCTAATAATGTTTTTCTGCACAATCACTCAGCTGACCCAACAGGTGTTTGCTAATTGCTGCTGGCTAGTCTGAAGGAGCTGAGTGGAGTAGATGGGTGGGATGGGAGCTGCTTGGTGAGGAAACGGCAGCTCAGAAGAGGAGCTTTGTCCTCAGAGGCGGCGCTCGGTCCTACACAGTCCTACACAAGCTCAAAAATTTAGATTTTTACACAATACTGTCACTTTCATCTCTGTCACAAGGAAACAATGCTGCTCCACTGGTCCAGTGGAGGTCCAGCATCGACTCCACTGGACTGTGAAGGAGTCCTGTTGTGTCTTGTTTAACAGCAGATTGTTTATGTTCTGTACCTTTGCAAAGTGGAGCCTCCATTTAATGGGATTTGTTTCTCCAGCACATTCCACAGATCAGGAATCTGGAAGACAAGTCAACACCTCAGATTGTTGTGCTCCAGAAACCATTCCTTGACCATTCCTTTCTTTGTGCCACGGCTAATTAGCCTGCTAAAAAATAATCCACAGCCACCAGCCACTACCTGTGTTCATCAAAGTGGAGGACATTTTTTTATTCTGACACTTCTCTGTCAGAACCAGCAGTCATTTCTTCAGTGGTTGGAATTAGAAAAGCAGGCAGCACCGAACAAAACACGTGCTGATCTCTAATTTTCTCTCTCTGACCTGACCTCCATGTGCTTCCTTTACTTTAGGTGATGGAATGAGGGTGTGTGAAGTCAGAGCCCACTGCAGAAAGGTCGCTTTGTGTGTGTGTGTGTGCGTGTGTGTGTGTGTGTGCGTGTGTGTGTGTGTGTACCTAAGCTGTACATGCAAAGCTAGCAATGCCTGTGTGCTGGCTTAGTTATTAAAGTGACACAGCCACAGTAGATCCTTCGGTGCAGGCGCTGTATTACACATTCTCTGCAGCCGGATGAGCGCCCGTCCTTCCCACCGAAACAATCTGGACTCATATTCACAAGGTTTAGGCCACCTGCTCCCTCAGTGACACACGCTGAACCTGTGAATCCAGGTGAGACCTGGGCAATTTCAGCCCACAAGACTGCTTCAGCTAAGAAGGTTAGGTGCTGATGGGAGCAGTGACATTTACGAGGGTTTATTTTTGAGACGGCAAATTCACAGTGAATGACATCACTGAAGTTTTACCTTTCTACAATGTCCAGATTGTGTCTAATCTTCTAGGTTTTGTTCAAATTTGCTTGACTTGTATTGTGTTTTTTTTCTAATGGCTTCAGTAGAAGTGCTTCTCCAGGCACCCAAATGTTACTCATGTTATGGGACTAGCGAAGGCTTGTTACGGCCCCAACCAGAGGTTGCTCTGTTTAACCACGTATTGCTTGAGAGAAGAGTCAGGTTCACCGAATCTGAGGCTAAATTTCTTAACCAAATTAAAAGCGTATTGATCCCTCCGGTTTTGGGGGTAAGTCTTTGCGTCAAGTAAGGATGTTCATGGTGTTAGACACGTCAACCAATTTACTGATGCGATAAACCTGATCTGGAAGTCAGTTTGGTGCAAATACTCAAAATATGTTACAGCTAACGAGCAAAGTGTCATCAGGAAAGTATACGACTACACAAATATGTACAGTGCTTTTAAAAAGACCCTGAAAAAAACCAAGATTGCTAAACAGAACCGCTGGAAGAAGGAACCTGAGGCGGTTCTGGTATCTGATCTGGTTACACCTTGACTAGATCCGTTTGGAGATATTCCAGGATATTCCATGAGGAGGAGCTCAAACCTGGCTGTAGGAAGTATACATCCTTTCATGGCCTTGGCCAGAACATCCACTGAGGGGAGATTTCAGTATTTTACTTCTGTGCCCGTTACCTCAGCAATGATACGATAGTTGGTTCATAGTCTTCTTCATTTTTGGTGGGTAAAAGTGTTGCATTGCACCTTTTGACTGAATTGAGATACAGGTACATTAATAAATATGCATGTGTAAATATTTCCTTTTGCGCTCCGGGTGACAGGCTGCTATTCATCACTGTAAGCACCGAAGCACTTATCGGGATTAAGGGGCGCCAGCCGAGGTGCCAGGCTCCGGATTCAAACGAGGCTTTGATGTCGGTGTGGATGCATGGCCGGGGTTTATGAACTCTATTCGTGTTTGTGAAAATGCTGCCTTTATTTCTGCTAATCAAAGAGGCGGTGTCGTAATGGCGGCGCGCTAAATTACACTTTACGCTGTTGGAATTAATAAATGTTTTCCAAGGCCTTTAATTTGACCTTTTTGTATTTAGCATTTTGATCCAGGCCAAACTGCAGCAGACACTCTACCAAAAAAATATTGGCGTCTGCATTCTGAATAAAGTGCTGTCTGTGCATAAATGTGAAAGAAGACCCTGTGCAACACGGTGAAATAAGATGATGCTCATAGAGCGAGGGGGTGGGGAGGGGAGTTGCCCTGCAGATAGAGGCTGGAGGAATGTCGACCCGCCTCAGGTAAACACAGAGATTACGACATTTGTTCTTCACCTCATCAGTGCTTTATGGAAATCATCACCTGTTACTGCCGTTTGCAGACATGAAGAGGCAATGTCCTTCAGCAGCTATAAGAAAGCCTTGGTCAGGCATTCTCCTCCATTCTGTTCTGCAATACAGAGATCCTTCCTCTGCAGTAATTTAAAACAGAAACATACTCCCCAGTTGTCTGTTTTCCCAACACAGGCCTGATTAATGGTGCCAAGTTTAAAATGTTGGCCTAACTCTGAGTGGTAAGTAGCTACAGTGAATTTTCCTTATTATTTTCTTTGAAACAGACCATGAGGTGTTGAGATTCTTTTTCCTTACTTTGTGTTGTCAAACAGGTTCTGTTCCTCTGAGTGTACTGGACTTAATATTCTATTAGTGGCTGCAGTTCCGGAAACCTTCTAGTGCCACATAGCAGTGAACTAAAGTACCGTTATGTTTTAGGTCCATGTTTTGTCATATGGATGTCTCCATAGAGGGATTATTTGTTTGTAAGCCCTGCGGATTGCGCGCGCAACTCGACTGCAGAAATAGCCGTGCGGGGCTTTGAGCGCTCACTGGTTACCATGGTTACTTACATTTATCTTGCTGTTTTAACATTAACGTTTTAACATTAGCATGTTGTCAGTCAGTGTTTGTCACAGCGTGATGAAGTGACTTATTCTACCAAACTGACATTAGTGAATGAGAAGCGTCTTAATGACCAGTAAGCATTAAATACAGCCGAGAGAAAATGGCACAAATGTCACTAACTAGCAATAATAAAGCAACTTTCTTCATGGTGAGGTAATCAGCTTTCAATGACGTATGCTGAGTCCTTCTAAAACCAACATGGTGAGCAATAAGGGCACTGGAATATGGTTTTCCTAAAATGTTAAGTTTTTATTCATGTATATAAAAAAGAAATTCATATTTAGCATGTGAAGGACAAATAAAATACAATAATTTCTTCCTGATTTTGGTCACAATTAGGGGGATTATGAAGATATAGCTGCATCCATCAAGGCAGGTGATAAACGAAGCCTTCAGGAAATAAAAATGCAGAGGATTGAACGGGAGGCAGAGCGAGGTACAGAGACCTCTGACAACTACCACATAGTCTACTGTTGTATTTTCTACCGTAACCCTGCTTTAAACATCACCACTTCCTCCGTGACCTCTCTGTTTCGTTTCTGTTGAAAGTATTTGCTTGGACTGGGTTTAGTGTGGGGCATCGGGACAAAGGGGTTCAATATTTACACTTTTTCAGAATTCACCTTTTTTCTTTTTTCTTTGTGGCCTTTACCTTCCACTTCTGTCTGATATAAAATCCCAGTATAAAAAAAAAATCACCCCAAGTCTTTGCAGCTGTAACGTGACCAAATCTGACAAAGTCAGAGCGATTACTTTTTCAAGGTCTTCCAAGAGGAGAAATGGAAACTTCTCCATAAAAGCGGCGATACAGCTTACCTGAGGTGCTTCATCAGATAACGGCACCAGAAGAAAATGTCTTACCTCTTGCAAAGTCCCTGTTAACAATAAAACGTACAGCAATGGGATTCAGTGCTATATCAAACCAGCAGGATTTTGTATTATTTAAGAGCCGAAACCATTTACATTACGGCTCTGCCTTTTGTGTGCCCGCGCTTTATAAAATGGATAATTCCCTTTTGGCTTAAGCTGTCATTCATATTCAAAGTACCTCCTGGTGTGAGTCCTTCTCTTTAATTTTTATTTAGTTTCTTTAAAATGCCATATTTCAGTCAAACTGCTGCGGTTTTGTCT
This sequence comes from Poecilia mexicana, assembly GCF_051168715.1. NCBI lineage: Eukaryota > Metazoa > Chordata > Actinopteri > Cyprinodontiformes > Poeciliidae > Poecilia > Poecilia mexicana. The sequence goes on from NW_028263372.1 coordinate 10,727,289, forward strand.
CAAAGCCCCCCCGCCTCCTCGTCAAACATCTGTCTCCCGCTGATCCGAGGATAGTAACTCTTTCTCTCTCTCTCTCTCTCTTTTTTATTTTTGCTTCTTTCCATTCTGAATTACACCGGTATCTACGCTCTGAGTTACCCTCCATCTGAAGTTCTTTGAACAAATTGCAGATTTATTCTGTTTTGCCCTTTTTTGTCCAACTTCTGTGTTTCGACTCATCGAATTTTAACATCAGACAAAGACAAGCCGAGTAAAATCTAAAACAGAATTTTGGAACTTAATTAAAAATGTAGCAAAAGGGGAAAACAACAACAAAAAAAGATCTTCAAGTCAATCTGGTTCTTAAATTTAAGAAGTAATTCTCCCTTCATTTTAATAATCGGTTGTGCCACTCTTGGCGGCAACAGATGCCATCAAGCGTCTGTCGAGGAACTCTTCTTCTTCTTCTTCTTGGCAGAATTGTGTGAAATCGGTCTCAGCGCTTGGAAGGTTTTCAAAGCATCTCAATCAAAATCAAAAACGCTGGTCAATCCAAAAGCTTCGCTTTGTGTTTCTGAGTCAGTCAGAGGTGAACCGGCTGCCACAGGATTATCGTCTTGCAGTCCAACCCAAATGTGCTGAAACCCGACCGTCATGAAGTCACGGTTGGACTTTCTCGTTGAGGATAACTTGCAGGAGAAAGGAAAGTTCGAGGTTCCAAGTCGTCAAGGTCTTAAAGATGCAAAGCAAACCCAAAAGAGCCCAGTACTGAAAAAAAACGTTTCTTTGAACCAGCTTTAAAAATTTATTCTAAATTGCTACAGCTAATTTTATTGGTTTTGCTCCAGCTATAATGGTGAAATCATTATTGTAGTTAAGCAAAAGTAATAAAGTAGAGTATTTTTTGCTTCAAAGAAACATTTTTTCAGTGTGCTGCCAAAATTATATTTGAAAGTAAAAAAAAAAAAAAAGTGTTAGTGTTACTTTAGCTGCATCTTCACTCAAACAGCTGCACTTTTTTCTTCTTGAGAGTTCGCAGAGTAATTCCCCCCCCCCCCAAAAAAAAAAAATCTTGAGATTCATTGAAATGTGCTTTGGTCATTTGACTTGGAATAAATGATTAAAAGTAAAGAAAAAAAATCATTCAAGCTGCACAGCATTCAAAATCAAAATAAATAGAACTTTTTCTGCCAGAAACAGGAATTAAAGAAAATAGAAACCAAAATGTAAGTAACAGAACTACTCCAACATGCTGTCAATATGAGTGGCGTGATTCTGCAAAACATAAAACTCGCCTTTGTACAACATATATCAGTGTTTTTTTCTTCTCTAAGTGCCTTTCCTGCATGGCTCGCTTTCTCCCTCGGTTCTTCCTCTTTTGTCTGATCTCCCTCTCCCTTTCTCCTCCGCTCTCTCTCTCCCTCACTCTCTCTCTCTCTTCTCCTGGATTTCCTCTGTCCTCAGCTGCACCGTCGCCATGCGTTTTCTCTCCAGGGGGAATTCCTCAGAAATGTTTAACTCTCTTTGAAATTCCTACAGTGACTCAGCAGACATGTCAGCTGATTTGAATAGCGCTCCGCTTTAGCGTCGGTTTGTTGGCGATGATTAAAAAGACCTTCCTTTGTTAGGACAAAGTTGGGCACATTTACAAGCTCGGTGTTTATTTTCTCATGCTTTAATAGCTCAAGGCTTTATTTAAAGAAAAAAAAAAAAAAAACTGGGCCAGAGAGGATGTTGGCATGAAAGCATCCGCCGCTGCTCCGTGCCTGATGTTCGTGTGCGTTTCTGTCTGTTCTTGTGAATCTTTTAAGACGCTGTGGAAGGAACAGTACATGCGACGTCCGTACGGCTAAAATGTTGTGTTTTGTAATTTGTCCCAGCTTCGTCTATTGCTGCCCATAGTGAAATGTTCTCCTCTCCTCTTTGTGTGTTTGCATTGCAGAGCATGACAAGCATCGCCTATGCAAAAGCACAGAGTACATGAACCTTCACTTCAAAGTCAAATGGTTCCACAACGAGTACGTCCGCGATCTGCCGGCCTTCAAGGATGTCCCACCTGAGTATTCTCTGTAAGTGGTCATTTGCATAAGAAGATACCCTTTACCTTCTGTAGAGATTAAATGCTGGCCTAGTTTCTAAATTTAGATCTCAGTTTCGTTAAAAAAGCTGAAATAAAGGGTCTAATTTTTCATGAACTGGAACAAAATCTAGTCAAAGTTCTAGAAATGGTCAAATTTTGGATTGGATTAAAAAAGTCAAGAAATCAAAATTACAGTTTATTTATATAGCACGTTTCAGCATCAAGCCAGTTCAAAGTGCTTTACATCATAGAAACATCAAAGCATCATAAAGTCACTGATTGTGAAACCAGTAACAAACATAATCAAAGTCATCAACACACATCAAATATATTGATCAATTTTCCAGTTATTAGGAGTCAAAAGCAACTGGGATTTTAGCCTTGATTTAATTTCAGCTGATTTGCAGTTGTTCTGGAGAAGTTCGTTCCAGATTTGTGGGGCATAGAAGCTGAATGCTGCTCCTCCACGTTTGGTTCTGGTTCTGGGGCTGCAGAACAGGACAGGATGTGAACATCCGGATAAATCTTTAAAAAAAACAACAAATTATTAGGAAAATAAAATTTATTAGATCATGTTGAGCACATAAACAGAGATTATCGTAATCATTTTATAAAGTTGGTTTATGACAATTTGAGGACAGTCACATGCAAAGAGTCTCATTTAAACCACTTGTCTAAGTTACAATTAAGACTCAATCAGCCAGTGTGAGATTTTGCCGTCATTCATCAACTTGAATGAGACTGTGATCGGTACGACTGTTATTTCTAAGGATTTTCTGAAACCGAACCGAATGAGGTGGCAGCAGCTCTCATCGATCGATTACAACAACAATCAGCGCTGCATTCGATAGCCGTGAGACGTTTACTGAAGCTCGTTAACTCCTGCGGTGTAGAGTAAGGATGCAAGAAATTCCCATCAAGACACCTGCATGTCTGTCCTTCCCCTCAGCACATGTTGCACGATGACAAACATTTATTAACTACAGAGAGGAAAGGCTTAATTAAAGCAGGTGGAAGATGGATGAATGTGTAAATGGAGTGACTGGTGGTTTTCCGATCCCCTTCACGAGGCTTTATGCTGATCAAACTAAAAATGATCCGAAATGAAATGAAAGTGAGGACAGCTGCCAAAGATCCCGCTTGACTTTGGAGCTAGGCCTGTCACGATAAACGATAAATAAATTAATCGCACGATAAATTAAACCTATCGACCTCATTTTAATTATCGTCTCTTCCTGCCGTTTTTTTCTTTCTGTTGATGACACTGAATAAAAAAAGGCTCAACTCCGGTGTTCTCCACTGACCCTCCCTTCCTCATTTCCTTAGTGTAATGTCCAGCTCACACTACACCAGTTGTCGGCTGACTGTCGGCCCATTTTCAAAACCTGAGAGACACATTAGCGACAGAAATCCTAGGTACAACGGTTCGATCGGGTTCGTCATGCCATGTGGTGTCCAGCCACCTGAGCACAAAATAATGGCTACAAGTCCAGATAACTAATTTTAAAACCAGGCATTAATCAATGCTTTACTAGAATCTACCTGTGATGCATGTGGCTAGAGTCAGCGTAAAGTCCTGACTGAATGAAAATCATTATAACCTATTTATGTCACGTAACGAAGAACAGCTGAAAACTTACTGGATTTATCAGCTGCGGTAGCAATTTGGCTCCAACTCCTCCCCTTGTCATTTCTATATTCTTTCTCGAAATGTTGAATAAATATTATTGTTGTTTTCACATATCATCTCCAATGTCCGCTGGATTTTGGGTTGCGCCGTGTCAGCTGTTTCGGATTCCCCTCCGTAATTTCCCCTCAGAAAGCACAGAGGAGAATCCGCGCTTTCTGATTGGATACCTGTCACATTCAACATGCTGCGTTAAGCTCCCAGTCGGGGAAAACCCCCGATTTATATCAGAGCGGCCACGACGATCTACCATAACGCACCACACACTGCAGGATGATTGGTTACGAAATCACCAGCAACAATCTTGGAACGCCCAACGATCTAAGAAAATAGGGGCAAAAAATCGTGTAGTGTGAACTATTGGGTCAGGATGTGCCCGTCTCCTCTATTTAAATCTAGTGATTACTGAAGGGTAATACATACTTCATAATATGCACTCTTTTGGTTGAATGCAGTATTTATTTCCACTTTGGCTTTATGTTTAGTTTTTATTCAAGAATGTTTGTCGTTAATGGAGACAGAGAATCCATTTTATTTTTGTTTTTGGTTTTGTTTATTTAGTTTATCAGTTCCAGTGTTATGTGTTCTTTTGAAAATAAAATGTATCTATGGCAGGAAATCACATGCATTATTAGTCATTTTCATTTAATCAGTGTCAACTGGTCTTGAAACAATATTATCGTTTATCGCAATCATTTTTTAGACAATCGCTCAGCAAAATTTGTTATTGTGACAGGCCTATTTGGAGTGTAAAATGGCAATGCCCGCGACACTTTCTCGACACGTTATGTAAATATGGCCACATGAATAACTGCCATGTTGTTTTATTAAACGGTTTGTGGAATAAAATCTTGTTTGAGTTGCAGAGTCGGGCGACTCACTGGAAGCAAAGCGCCAGCTCACTAAGAGTGCCATCGTTATGATTCTGTATTAGCCTCTTGTTCCTATAGCAACCATCAAAGACAGAAGCAGAGGTCTGTCTTTGGGAGAAAACATGCATAAAATGGTACAGAAAAAATCTAAAGAGTTTATTATAAAAGCAGTTACCTTTCTGCTGCTCAACAGGATTATTCCGATAATAATGATGATTTGATGTTGAACTAAAGCGAAGCGTTTTAAACACGGCCTAAAGGATAAGCATTGAAAAGTCCAATAAAAACAGAACAAGAGCAAATTGAACATAATTTTGAATCTTACCACAAGCTATCAAAAGAACTGTAATGAAGCTCAGTGTGGTACTTTTATGCGGCTCGAGAAGATTTCAAAACTGTTCTAAATTTATTTCAGCTGATCGCCAGAATTATTCAGCAGCGCAAATGAGATAGAAATTCAAATCAGACTCCGAGTTCAGATCGATCCTTTAATCATTCGTCGTGTTCGTGTGATCTGATTCGTTGCAACAACGCCTCAAACGCCGGTTTCTGATGACGGGACGCCTTTTGCGGCTGAGAAATGTGTTTATCGTTTCGCGTGCGTAACCTTGTGCGGCAGAGCAAGGATGGCCGTGGTGTAAACACGTGTAGCGCAGCGAGGGAACGCCATGCTCCCTCCCGTCCGACCACTCCATCAGATTAATGATTCGCCCGCCTCGTCTCCGACGCCGTCACTCAAACACCGGGTTGATTCTACCAGAGGCTCAGCCTGCAGACCAGACACACACACACACACACACACACACACACACACACACACACGCGCACGCATACACACACAACTCCATACCACATGCTTCTCCTCCTCTCTCACCTTTCTATGTCAACACACCTGTTTTGTTTGTTCATTAGCTTTGCCTTAAGTGGCAGCTGTCCACAGATTGGGAGTAGATTTATCTTGAGGGAGCAAATTCAAGTTAAAGACGTTACTGCACAATTACAGCACTGCTAACATGGCTGTCGTCTTTTATTCCTGTCTGAACCCGGATGCCTGATCTCTCCACAGTCTGATACCTCATGAAAATCCAGAGGTGGGCAGAGTACCCAAAGATTGTAGTCAAGTAAGAATAGCACTACTTCAACATATTTAAACTAAAAGTAAAGAAAAAAAAAAGAGAAGCCATATGAGAAGTTACTCAAGAAAGAGTAAAGTAGTCTGTGGTAAAAAAGGCAGAAAGTACTGAGTAACTGATCAAAACATCAATCATATGTAAAAATTACATAATCAGATGGACCAAAATATAAAGTTATGTGGAAATGTAGGCATTTTAAAGATCAAAATAACAATAATATGATTATAGCACTTGTGAAAATCGGGCAAAAGAAACATGTTTCCAAATATTTTATCAAAACTTTAACAAAAACTGCAGCTTTGTTAAAGTTTTGTTTGTTTAAAACAAAAGTCTTCTTCCATCAGTGAAGTTATTCATTGTGGATTGAGCACCCAGAATTTTTTTTTTAACTCAAATAAGAATAGTGGCACTTCATAATAAAATTACTCAAAAGTACAGCATAGTGAAAATACCCCTGACAAGCACTTTTCCCCAAGAAAATTGCTTAAGTAAATGTAACCAAGTAATTCTAACTAGTTACCACCAAACTCTGTACAAATCCCTGCAGGATCGGTGAACCTCCTATAAAAACCAAACATGAATCTACTTTTATTGGGAAAACGATCAACGTCGTGAGGCTGACGTGACGAGGTGCCGTCATTCCTCTCATCCTGAGAAATCACAACAGCATCCAGCTACATGTCCTTCTCGCCTTGCAGGTGGTTCGAGCCCTTCGTCATTCAGTGGCTCGATGAGAACGAAGTCGTTGCCATGGATTTCCTCAACGGAGCACTTGAAAGAGACAAGAAAGACGGAGTGAGTACGGCACTGAATTATTTCTCAAGAAGTAAGTTTTATTTTTATCCAGCTGTCCGGGCCACTTAACGTCTGCTTCCTTAATAACCACGACAGCCTCCCGAGACCGAATTTACATTTTGAGGAGAATTGCGGGTGGGGGGGGTTTGGTAGGATAAAGGAAATTTTGCACAGTCAAGAAACACCTCTCGCCCTGAGACGTGACAAGACAGGAATATAAAAGAAATATATCAATTAAAAATTGATACCAAGGAAGGAAGGAAGCATGTTTTTCAGAGCAGAAGAGGCTTCTGAGGGACGTGACAGGAAATCTGCAGGAGTCGCATGGAGCTGCTGCGATAGGCCGATGCGTGACCACATTCCTGCACATTTCTATGCTTATTTATTCCGTTTATTGAGATTAGTTGGAATCGTCCCTCTGTCTGATGCTTTTAGACACCCACAAAGCTTTTACAAACTGCTCTTTTCAAGAGATGCTCGATGCACAGCTTTATATTCATCACTAAGGCTAAAATCTATTGAGTTTTTATATGCTGAATAATGAACGCAGTTTGATAAAGTCAACCTTAAGTGACCTTTTATAAAGGCTTCAGAAAAAGCGGTGGGCCAAATTCAGTCCTTAAGGGTCAGGGTGTTGCATGATTTATGAGTAATTCTCTATTTAAATACACTTTTTTTTTTTCAATTTTCATATAATTAGTTGAAGTTGGTGGCAGATATAACAAAAACATTTAAATCTACGAAACTAGATCAGAACTAAAGTATCAATTTCATAAAGTCGTGACATAATGATAAATTTTAGAACTAGAACAAGAATATAAAAATGTAACTCTCTTCACATTATTTTCTAAAAACAGAAAAATGAAACAGGGATTCCTCACTAACAGCTAAAAGTTACAGAGCCATTTTCCTTTGCTTTAAAAAAAAAAAATCTACAAATTCAGTAGAATAAAGATTTTTAAATAAAACCCAACTGAGAATTACAGCACATCTCACTTTCAATAAATATTATAGCTTATAGGCCGTTTGTTTCACTTCTCTGACCTGAACTGCATGACTATGGAACTGCTTCCATAGTCAAATAACAGAGGTGTTCATGAAAATATTTGAGAGAAAAAAGACTCCAAAGTGCTGATATTATGTTGAATTATTCATTCAGTTATTGTAACTAAAGGAGCTCGACAAAAATTTTCTCTAACTGATCATTAGTTTAAAAAACTGGGACCGGAGGTGACATTGTGTCTGTAAAAGAGAGAGAGGGAGCAGTCAACTATAAGGGGCCGTTTAGGACAAAATTTACGTTTTGTCTCTCACACACTACCAAAAAGTCTCGCATACTCCAAAAAAGTTGCCTCGCATACTCAAAAAAATTACGTTTTGTCTCTCACACACTACCAAAAAGTCTCGCATACTCCAAAAAAGTAGCCTCGCATACTCAAAAAAATTACGTTTCGTCTCTCACACACTACCAGAAACTCTCGCATACTCAAAAAAAGTAGCCTCGCATACTCAAAAAAATTACGTTTCGTCTCTCACACACTACCAGAAACTCTCGCACACTCCAAAAATTACGTTTTGTCTCTCACACACTACCAGAAACTCTCGCACACTCCAAAAAAGTAGCCTCGCATACTCAAAAAAATTACGTTTCGTCTCTCACACACTACCAAAAACTCTCGCATACTCCAAAAAAGTTGCCTCGCATACTCAAAAAAATTACGTTTCGTCTCTCACACACTACCAGAAACTCTCGCACACTCCAAAAATTACGTTTCGTCTCTCACACACTACCAGAAACTCTCGCACACTCCAAAAAAGTAGCCTCGCATACTCAAAAAAATTACGTTTTGTCTCTCACACACTACCAAAAACTCTCGCACACTCCAAAAATTACGTTTTGTCTCTCACACACTACCAGAAACTCTCGCACACTCCAAAAAAATAGCCACGCACACTAAAAAAATACTAAAATGTCACACACACAAACGTTAACTTTCTCGCACACATACACTACTAACAGCTCGCACATTCACAAACGTTAACTGTCTCGCTCACATACACTAACAGCTCGCACATTCACAAACGTTAACTGTCTCGCTCACATACACTGCTACCAGCTCGCACACACACACACACACACACACACACAGACGTTTATCTCTCACATACACAAGACTAAAGTTGAACACACAGTACTAAGACTCGTTTTTTGAATGTGTGAGAGCGAGACTTTTTTTGAATGTGTGAGAGCGAAACTCTTTTTGAATGTGTGAGAGCGAGACTTTTTTTGAATGTGTGAGAGTTGTCACGGAAGAGGCGGGGCATAATTTTGGATCAAACTGCGCATGCGTAGATCCTAAACCTTAAGTTTCGATTGTTGACTCACTGTATGTTCTATTACTTAGTATATTTGTGCTATATATATTTTAAATATATATAGAACGTTTAATTTTCTTGTAGATTAAATGTGCTATAGAAATAAATGAATTTGATTGATTGATTAAAAATAGCAAAATTGCTGTAGTACAATCTGTCCACTGGGTGCCAGCATTACAGGAATTATTAAGAGGTCTTGTGAGAAATTCTGTTCCCCCGTGAAAATCTGTTCCCCCTGTGACGGGAGCGCGCATTGCAGCCAGAGACGTGGATCCGGTGAATCTGACCATTTTCACGGCGCTTCTGATCGATTTCTCGGTAAAAACTACTCATATGATCATATCAATGTGTAACTTTCAGTTTAATCGGCAGCTATCAAAATAAAAATACATACATAAATAAACGAGGTCCGGTGTGGAGGTCTTTTTTCGCTGTTTTGTGTTATTTTGAAAGCGAAGAAAATCGATCTTTTTTCAGCTTTTGTCTCGTAAGCCTGACAAATAAAAGTCAGTCAACAAACACAGGTTCCCAACACATAGTGTGCATTTATAATTTTTCATTTCTGATGAAGGAGGAAGGAGATTAATATACCTGCAAGATCTTTTACTTTGTTTTCAAAATATTTGCACTATGTTTGACATTTGTCCTTAACATAGTTTAATATAAGGTAGCTATTGAAAGATAGTTTCAATATATTTATATATATTTAAAAACACAAATATACTAAGTAATACAACATACAGTGAGTCAAAAATGGAAAATTATAGTTTAGGATCTACGCATGCGCAGTTTGATCCAAAAATTATGCCCCGCCTCTTCCGTGACAACTCTCACACATTCAAAAAAAGTCTCGCTCTCACACATTCAAAAAACGAGTCTTAGTACTGTGTGTGTGTGTTCAACTTTAGTCTTGTGTATGTGAGAGATAAACGTCTGTGTGTGTGTGTGTGTGTGTGTGTGTGCGAGCTGTTAGTGTATGTGTGCGAGACAGTTAACGTTTGTGAATGTGCGAGCTGTTAGTGTATGTGAGCGAGACAGTTAACGTTTGTGAATGTGCGAGCTGTTAGTGTATGTGTGCGAGACAGTTAACGTTTGTGAATGTGCGAGCTGTTAGTAGTGTATGTGTGCGAGAAAGTTAACGTTTGTGAATGTGCGAGCTGTTAGTGTATGTGTGCGAGACAGTTAACGTTTGTGAATGTGCGAGCTGTTAGTGTATGTGCGAGAAAGTTAACGTTTGTGAATGTGCGAGCTGTTAGTGTATGTGTGCGAGAAAGTTAACGTTTGTGAATGTGCGAGCTGTTAGTAGTGTATGTGAGCGAAACAGTTAACGTTTGTGAATGTGCGAGCTGTTAGTAGTGTATGTGAGCGAAACAGTTAACGTTTGTGAATGTGCGAGCTGGTAGCAGTGTATGTGTGCGAGACAGTTAACGTTTGTGAATGTGCGAGCTGTTAGTAGTGTATGTGTGCGAGAAAGTTAACGTTTGTGTGTGTGTGACATTTTAGTATTTTTTTAGTGTGCGTGGCTATTTTTTTGGAGTGTGCGAGAGTTTCTGGTAGTGTGTGAGAGACAAAACGTAATTTTTTTGAGTATGCGAGGCTACTTTTTTGGAGTGTGCGAGAGTTTTTGGTAGTGTGTGAGAGACAAAACGTAATTTTTTTGAGTATGCGAGGCTACTTTTTTGGAGTGTGCGAGAGTTTCTGGTAGTGTGTGAGAGACAAAACGTAATTTTTGGAGTGTGCGAGAGTTTCTGGTAGTGTGTGAGAGACGAAACGTAATTTTTTTGAGTATGCGAGGCTACTTTTTTGGAGTATGCGAGACTTTTTGGTAGTGTGTGAGAGACAAAACGTAAATTTTGTCCTAAACGGCCCCTCATAGTCAACGTTACACAGCTGCACTTCAACAATATTTCACTGATATTTCAGAACAAAGAAAAACAATTACAAAGTTGGCTTTGTAAACTGTTTTCAGTGTTTGTTTGTTTTTTGAGTGAGTAGCACAGCAGCGATGCATTCATAGACCCTTCCATGAACCGTAAGACCTCCAAGACTTCAAGCATTTCCAGATACAACAAGTCCCTTGGCGGATGAAATTGGACGTGTAAAACAGGGCAACTTCACTGGGATAGCTTAAGCTTCCTCTCATCCACTGGTGTCTAACTATAAAGACTTTGAGCTACTGATGTGCTCTAAATACGCCTCCATAACAAAAATACATCTCTCTGCGCCTCTAATTCCTTTTTAAGCACCTCGGCGATACTGAAAAGTCTTATTTCAGTCAGTTTCCATTCTAATGTTTGCTGTTCTCTGGTAGAGCTTACACACGTTGTGAGTTTAAAGTTAGGAAAACTGTACGATTTCCGGTGTTCCGATGACTAATCAAAGAGGGCGAATTGGAAAGTCGTCCGATTTCGATCACCAGTGGATTTTCTTTTGAAACACATCCACCCGTTTTCATGAGGATGAGGTCTGGTCCCACGAGGACCAGAGCTGCCATCCCCAAAAACCTCAACGTGTAATGTCTTCGTTGATTTTCTGACTTATTCATGTAGCGCACATGTTGTCTACTTTAGTATTTCAATTCACATACACTCAGAATTTCAGTCACATTATTAGCTCACACCAGCTTTTACTCAATCTCTCCTGAGTCGTTTGCCTTGTGTTCTCTCTCTGTCTGAACTCTGGCCCCGTCTCCCTCCCTCTGCTTCAGTTCCAGCAGACCTCGGAGCACGCCCTCTTTTCCTGCTCCGTGGTGGACGTGTTCACTCAACTAAACCAGAGCTTTGAGATTATCAAGAAGCTGGAATGCCCGAACCCGCAGGCTCTGGCGCATTTCATGTGCCGTTTTGCGAAGGTCAGTTTTCCTCGCACGCTTCCCGTTCCACCGCTGAAACCTTCCAGTTGAGGTGTTTGTCATTAATCCGGGCGGATTTGTTTCGCGTACGTCTTGTGTTTAATATGAGCGGCGTAATAGACTGCGTTTGCTGACCTAGTAACAGCCGAGCAAACAAACAGTAATTATAATATCCTTTCTACTCCTGCAGACTATCAACAAGGTTCTCTTGCAATATGCTGCAATCATTTCCAAGGAGTTTCCATTGCATTTAAACAAGGAGAACGTGGTGAGTGCATTCTCATTCCCTGCCGAATACAAGCAGCAAAGTTGCACCGAAGTTATTTTTGGGGGATGTCGAGTGCAAATCTGGTAACACACACACACACACACACACACACACACACACACACACACACACACACACGCACACACACACACACAAGAAAAAATAGTTTTCCATATTCAGTGTCCAGTATTGGTTGGCATGGAGACTATAAAAGTGTTTTTAAGTATGACTCTTTGTGCAGAGCTTTGCAGTATCTCCTCTAAAGCCGTTAACATCGTCTCTATTAACGCGAATGAAACAACTCATTTCTCGCCCGTGGCTGACGAGGACAAGTCATTGGTATTTTCTCGGCCTATTGTTTAAAGTGACGGATGGCTAAACACACAGCTTTGTGAGTGGCCTAATTATTCACATTGGATTTTGAAGCTGAAAGGAGAGATAACAGGCAGTGAGGGAGCAGATGTTTCGTTACAGTGCTGATGGTCTCATTACGACTGTCCCAGAGAAGAAAGTAAGGCGTGTCTTCCCTTGACAGGACTACAGTGACAGATGACGGGAAAAATAAAGGAACTGAGATGTGTTTGTATCCAATTAGCCCCACCACAGGGCCAGGGAAAGGTATTCACTCACGCGTTTTGTCACTTAATAATCATAAACGTGTGTTTCAGAAGGATTTTAAGTGCCAGAGGAGCATGTAACTGTGAAGCAGAAGGAAAAAATACATGTTTCTGAAGGCCTAATGACCTTTTTGAAAATTGTAATGTTTTTTTTAGCTACTTTTAATACAAAATAGCTAAACACAGCAATGTTGAGCTATTTTTAGCTATGTTTTTAGCTAAACATAGCTGACAACATAGCCATGTTTAGCTAAACATAGCGATGTTCAACTATGTTTTTAGCTATACATTGCTAAAAGTATAGCGATGTTTAGCTATGTTTTAAATCCAGTGCAACTTTCTGTCCTCCAGGCCTCATATAATGAGTAAACTGAGTCCATCTTTGTGTAATTTAAGCTCAATAAAAATGCTGTTGTTTTGTGGCAGACTTTGAGGTTTAATAGAAAAAGTTGTGGAGAAACTTAAATCAGGGTTTGATTACAAATATTCCGATATTTGGAAATCTCTTTAAAATCTCTCATCAAACTAAAAAATAAAGAGGGCACGACTTCTAATGAACCAAAAAAAAAAAAAAATTAGAGGTCAGTAGTAATTCAAGGAGAGCTTTTCAACTCAAATGGAACAATTCTGTCATACAGTGCAGACCCAAGAGAAGGGATTGAAATAAATGCATATTGTGTTGTGAAACTACCTTGTCAAATTTAAATACGTTCAGAAATAATTACAAGACTTTAAAATATATCTCCACAGACACTCTCTGTCCAATTTGACTGACCTTGATTTGCTTTGCAAAAGATGGACAGACATTTCAGTCTTTCAGCACGGAAAAGTGTTAGAGACATACCCCTGATTTGTGTTGGTTTATAAGAAACTTCTAAGAAAAATACATTCTAATTTGTGGTTTTTGCAAATCTTTAAGTTCTGAATGTTTTTGCGAAGCATTGCATGATCTCTAATGTATTTTTGTGCATTGTCTGCTTGTTCTTGTTTACAACCCAGAAGGTAAAATAATCACTCTGTGCACCAGGGATGCACCGATCCACTTTTTTCCAGTTCCAATACCGATATCTACATCTGAGGTTTAGTATCGGCCGATACCGATCTGATACAGAAAAACTGTGCTGAAATGACTCGAAATGCTTCTTTTTAAAACCAGACATAAATATACACTTAAATACACCAATAGTTTCACAAGCTTGATCAAACATGGAAAAACAACACAACTTTAATTCATTGGGAGCAAATAAGCTAGTGCAAAATAAATAATAATGAAACTGAAACTTCCAAGAAAATAGTTTATTGTAAGAGTAGATCTGTCCTTTTGGATTGGGCACATTGCCACCGACAGCCAAGCTAGATTTTTTTTTTTTCCAATATCAGGACCAATACAGATATTGATATCTGTATGTGAACGTTGACATTATCTAGCACTGGAACCATTTCTCTATCCAAAAAGAAAATACAGATGTCAGGTTTGCTTTTAGATCACTTGAATTATGCCAAAGTCCTGCTCCAAAGTCTTACTTAGGTTTAGAATATCTAATCACTTCCACACAGGTATACGCTCATAAATCTAACAGAGAGTAATCCATCAGCAGCAGAGACACTGTTGGCTGCTTTGGGGGGGGGTTTGAAAGACACCAATCATCCTTTTCCTGTGGGGCCAAGGATTATAGTATTAGTAGTATTCATTACTGAAATATTAATTAAGACATTTCGTATCGCCTTCTGTTGTGTTTTCTCGTGAGCAGGCGACTCGAATAACATACGAGTCGCCGAGAGTCTCCAGATTTATTCTGGGTGTCTGTAAAAAGTGGCGTGATTAATGCCTGTCATCTGTTAAACTTGTTGTGGAGCAGAGAAATCGATAACGTCTGACACATTCAGTGCAGACATTTCTCTCCTCGTTGTGTTATGTATTGCATTTCCCTGCTGACTTTTTGAGCACAGACTTTACTTCTTTGTATAGATGATGTGTCACGACGTGAACGCTGATGGATTTCACGGTGGTTGCCCCTATCATTTTTCTTTTGACACTTTTTTTTGTTTGTTAAATTATCATTATTATTGTGTTTCCAGTTATATTGGCTTATCATGGGCTCTCGGACTATAACAATACAATCACAACAGCTGTCAACAGCTGGACGGCGGAGTGGCATTAAACATGAAAGAAAAATCTAATCACTTTCATTTTGACTGTTTTGCAGCCGTGCATAATTCTCAACAACATCCAGCAACTTCGAGTCCAGCTGGAGAAGATGTTTGAGTCCATGGGTGGGAAGCAGGTCTGTGCATTTACATGTGTTGCTTGTGAATGTTTTTTTTTTCTGTTCTGTATTTTGAAGTTACTCCATATCCGACGGCAGCGTCAGGTTTAGAGTAGCACCTCCGGGGCTGCTGGGATGTCTTGAGAAGTGCTTCACTTGGAAAAATTTGAACCAGCCAATCTGAGATCCACATCTGCGATGCAGATTTTTATTAACATGCAAGTGCTTATTTTTTATTGCGTGTCATTAAAATTGATTCAAGTCATCCTTGATGTCCCGATGTCCGTCTGTTAGTCCTGTGCTTAATAATCTCCTCTGAGTTGTTTTCTCCTCTGTCTCTTAGCTTCCTCAAAGCCCCAGCTACACTGCTCTGGATATTTTACAAATAATTTTTTTCTAATTTTTAAAAAATAAATAAATAAATCTGCCTATATGCTCCAGAGGATTCCTGTAAAAAAAAAAAAAAAAAAAAAAAAGTCAGATCTCTGTCGTAGCAGCTGGCGGTGCCAACGTTGGCATTAGAAAAGCCAGAATTAATTTGTTGTTTCTAATATTTCCTGGACTTTCACGCCACACTAGGGTTGCCAGCTCTCTCGTTGTCGCCTGGACGTCCCATATAAAGGAGCGACTATTCCATCTCGTATTTGTCCCGTGTGTTGAAAGCTGTTTTTTGATCCTGGCGGCGCTCTTACAGATTCCAGATCTGACATGCGGCAACATTGCATGTCTCTGTTTTGTGCCTAATATGAGGATCAGTACATGATTCCTGTCAGAAACATTGCAGATAAATATGTCTGATAAAGAGAAATTACTATTTGATTGTTCAAAACGAGTCCATCCAGGATAAATCTGTCTGCAGTGATGCTCGCTGTCAGGAGTTTTTGATTAGCCTTTTTTTTTTTTTTTGATTAGCATTAAAAAAAGACAAAGAACAGAGCACAAACTAAACATAAAATAATTAACTAAATCATTATTGTGATATGAACAATTATTTCCTTGTTGTGTCCCTGCTGATGGCTCGGTTTTGGGGGGATGATGATTGTGTGTGTTTAAAAATGGAGAACAAAATGGACAACGCTGAGCGTCGTGTTCATCAACTTACAGCCGTCTCTGACAGTGAAGACATTTTGTACGACTTAATCCTCTCTCTAAATCACTTTGGATTATAAAGTATTTCTGTATTGACTTGAACTGAACTTTGTGTTGTGCTTTTGGCTACGGTAGGCCTGTCACAATAACGAGCTTTACTGGACGATATATTGTTCCAGACGTTATTGTGATAAACGATAATATTGTTGTTTTGAGACAATTTCCAAGAAATATAATGGCCCAAATAATAATGCAAGAACATATGCTAAAAGATCAGTAAACCTTAGATTTTAATGAACATTTAGCACTCTAGCTGGAAGACATTTTAAATATGCGCAATAAATAAACAAAACAACAAATAAAATGAATTTTGAAGTCTTTGTAAACAAAATTGTCCTTCAAATCAGGGCCAGTTGAGACCAAAGCATCAAACTGAAGACTTTTATCTACCAGTTTTTAGTAGAAAAAAAGGAAAAAAAAAAGATAAACGATAAATCATGCCAAAGGAAATTGTTTGTTTGAATTTATCAGGTAATTAATTGATTTATTGATTATTGTGACAGGCTTATGCTACAGTGTGTCTCTGGTTTAAAAGAAAGAAAGAAAGGAAGGAAGAAAGGAAGGAAGGAAGGAAGGAAGGACGGAAGAAAGAGAGAAAGAAAGAAAGAAAGAAGGGAAGAAAGAAAGAAAGAAAGAAAGAAAAGCTGGCAACCCTAGTTTACATGTAAATCCTTAAAATAGAGAGAAAGAAAAAAAACTTTGGAAAATCTTTTGTTACAAATGTTCAAATCTCAGTTTTTCCTCACTAAATATTGTCACAAACATATTTGCAAAATATCCATGTGGCTGTGGGTCTGAGTGTCCCCGAAACTACTTTCCCACCACTAACCCTGTGTTTATATCCTCTACCCGTTTTTTGTTAGTGTTTTGCTAAATCTCTAAATTCTGTGTTGCATCTTAAATCTGGGTGATCTTTTCTGCTCCCCTCTCGTTACCCCATCGCCAATCTGTCAGTGCTTCCAACCTAAAATCTCGCCCCGCCGTCCCCACGATCTCTTACAACTTCAGCTGCATGTGTCTCTGTAGTTTCTAACACGTGTCTCGCCTTGCATTTTGTCTCCTGTCGTTGTGTCCTCTGTTCCCCTCCGTTTCCTTCCTGTGCTCTCTCTCTCTGTC
Source organism: Poecilia mexicana (assembly GCF_051168715.1). NCBI lineage: Eukaryota > Metazoa > Chordata > Actinopteri > Cyprinodontiformes > Poeciliidae > Poecilia > Poecilia mexicana. Next base: position 10,744,479 of record NW_028263372.1, read on the forward strand.
TCCAGGAGGAGGGGGTTGTCTCCTTCTGTAAGGTGTGTGCAATAGGACTCATCAACAGCCCTTCTCGCCATTTACCAAAATATTACAACTAAGCACTCCACCACACCCGACCCCCTATGCCACCCCTCACACTCCTCTGCCTCTCACTCTCCACCAGTAAGCATGTGCCACAGAGCATACGGAGCTGAAATTACCCATCACCCTTCTGGACAGGCTGCTTAAGCTCGCCATCCCCTGCTCTCTGGAGATTCCGGCTCAAATCATTGGATCCCATCGTTATTTTAAGCTTCCTGCTTTTTTTTTCTCTACTTTTTTTTTTTTTTTTTTACCCCTCTGCCACTTTCCTCACTAGGCTGGTTATTTTTAAATGTTGTTTGCCCCTCTGTACGCCGTAAAAGACAAAAAGGGAAGCTGTAGGCTCAACGAGTCGATGGCTGTGGTTTGTGTTCCTTCTTGTTCATTTTCCGAGCTGCAGGCACAAGAGCTTTAGACATTTTTTTTTTTTTTTTTTTTTGTGAGGTGGGAGGGAGACGACTGTGTTTAATGAGCTTCTCACACACAAACTTCCCCAGATGTGCCCTCTGCAGACGAGCTGCTGTTTTGCGGATCTAACCCTGGATCACTCAGACGGTGTTATTTTCAAACGCATATTAACTAGGTTTGATCGATCCTGAATAAATGAATGGAAAGTAATTTAAAGAAACAATCAAAATGTAAAAAATGACTACAACAAAAATGCCACTTCCGGTAAGGGATAAATCAGGACTTATTTCCACTTGATCTAATTGTTTGGAGATCTTACCCTGGATTGCTCACATGCCATTATTTTCAAATGCATATTGATAATATTATGCTTTTAGCAATACTGGTTGAAATAATTTAATGTAACTTAAAAAAAAGTGAAAATTACTACAAAGAATCCCATTTCTGGTAAGGAATAAATCAGAACACCCTGAAATTTATTTCCAGTTAACAATCGAACTGTTTGCAGATCTAACCATAGATCCCTCATAAGCTCTCATTATTTTGTATTTATTTAAAGCATATTGACTCCACAAAAGTTAATTTCACCTTCTAAAAGTCACATTTTGTTTGAACTCTAACTTACAACCAAGAACCGCAAAGTCTATTTTTACTAACCCTGCCTGTGAGTTTTCTCTTTTCAGATGTGAATTTCTCACTGGTTTGCTCCGTGTAAATTTCACTATTCGTCACAGAATCGTTTTCTTTCTTTCTTTTTTTTTTTCTTTTTTCATCAGTAATGAACTCGCAGATGTAAGAGTGCCAGTGTAATTACCCAGAGCCGTTATCAAATCGCTGCCAACGACGGAGACTTACAATAATCTCGCGCAATGGCTTCATCAGCGACTGATCTCCCCAGATTAGCATCGGACTTTATTTTGGGGCGTCCCCGCTGTTTGCTGATGTGCTTCTCCCGTCCTCGATGAAATGGCCGTTTGCAAAATCTTTCTTTACTCGGCTCTGGAGAGTCGCTTTGAGTCATCTGTGCGGCGGAATAACAACCTGCCAGTGAGTAGATATTGGACTGTTGAAACAGGGAAAGCGAAGTGAAGCTGGGCAGCAGCTGATAGGCTGTCAGCCAGGGGAGTGTGTGTGTGCACTCCAGAGAGCCCTGCATGCCAGTCAGTGTCGATGGAAAGCAGCTACCATGGAGAAGCCAGGTGTTCCATGCATTCCAAACAGGATGTTTTCTTCATATTACTTATAATGAGCAGGGATTTTTTTTTTTTTTTTGATTCATCAAGAAAGGTCGGTGCTTACGTAACTCGATGCGAGAGATGACGTTCAAGAAATCTTATTTGCGTATATCGTTAAAATAGCTGATTTCCCGGATCTGACTCCTCTGTGAAGTTGCTTATAGTCGTGTTTTCATTGCTGCTTTCTAATCGACAGTCAGAAGATGCGATTGGGAAAAGATGAGCACACACGTTTGGTGGTTAAACTTTTTAAAACGACTTAAGTTTAATCAGCTAAAGACACTAGCTACTTCTTTTTAGGTTAGATTAGATTTGGTTTAAAGTATAATCAGTTACATCAATTAGTCCCTCTAGCTTTTCACAAATCTACAAAATTCATTCAAAATCAAAAATTTTTTTCCAGATTTTTAAGTGACTGCTCCCTCAGCCTTACCTGATGTCAGGCTATAGTCCATGACCGATATGGCGATTAATAAAAATTCACATTTATTATCATGAATATCATAAAAATTCCTTACACATATTTCTAAAGTAGCACCACAAAATCTATGATTTTGATTGCCAAAAAAAACAACATAAAAAACATAAAAACATTCACAAAATTCTGGATGAATTGTGTGAAAAAAATGCTCATTATTTATTAATTTTAAGAAACACTTACTGAAACAAACAGCGATTTGTTGATACTTTAATAGTGCAATTGGTTTTATGAATGCATTCTGGTACAACCGGCGCTTTGAGGACATTCAGATTTTTGAATGTAATTACGAAAACATGAGCTCCGTCTATTTTGCAGTTTGTGTGTCAGCCAGATGTTTTTTTTCTTTAGAATCATTCATAAGAGTTCCAGCTGGAGCACAACTAGGTATGGGCTGCTTACCAATATCAAGATATACCAAAAGTTAAATTTTTCTTACACCTTTAGAGTGCAAAGTCTTTTTATTTGGGAGCCAGAGGGTTTTTTTTTTCTGGCTGTTTGGAGTGTGGTATTGCAGCCCCGCCCATCCCCCCACCTGTAGCTGCCAAAGAAGTCGGTCAGCTGGCTGACATTTCCATCCTGCGGAGGCTGTCATCTGGTGAAACAGCACTCCACAATCAAAGCATCATCTTCTCTTCTAAGGAGTTTAGAGGGGATTTGGTTTATGTCACAATTATTTGGCAGCATTGAAGACACATTGTGACAGAGAGAAAAAAAAAACAGCAAGTTGAAAATCACAGTTCCTTAAGCCACCAAAACAAATATTAGAGCTAGAACTGGAGGAGGCAAGTGATAGATTTTCTTTTTTTTCTATGTTTCATTTACTTTTTTTGTTTTTGCTATCACTTGAAAAGATGTTATCCGTTACTCAGCCAGTGAAATAACAACCTAACCTCAATAGCCAATTTTCCATGCGACAGAAAAATATCACACATTTACAGAGGTATGAATCTGTCTTGTTCACGGTGCAGATAGAGGCATGTGTACAGAATCACAATGTCTATGAAAACATAGGTCTACATACGCGCTTCCCAGCTGAGTCATTTGCCATTAGGACTGTGTGAGATGAGCGGCTTCATGGCTGAGCTTATCGGCTCCGATGTGCTGGTCATGCATGCTGCGCCGTGCTTTTACCTCATATTCAGCACAAATACATTCACGTGTTTAATCCTCTCGGCATAAAGCCCAAATGCCAAATGAAGACAAACATGAACACTTGTGGGGGCATCCATCATGTACATATGCTCACATATGTTCACCGGCCACTTTATAGGTACTAACTTTGTTATTCTAACTTTGGAGCATGGTGCATTATCCTGCTGGATGTAGCCATCTGAAGATTGGGTACATTGTAGTGATAAATGAATGGTCATGGCCAGTCACAATACCTGGAGCCCTGCCTATTTGTGGTTCAGTATATTTGGAGACTCACCTATTTGCAGATTTTTCTGTGAAGCGCAGCTATAAGTTATTCATGGAAATGTTTTTCTTCGTAGCGCTTATCTAATATTTGTGAGAAATACTTGATGTCCTTTTGTAAAACACAATTTTCCTCGATTGGCTGTGACCCCAAGAGCAGAGTAAGGCTACGGATATTCTCTGCGGATGTTAGCTTTTAGTGCCGAGATGCTTTCTACTGTCAATGCATGTAAAGGTATATTTGGTGTTTGTACTATTAAAGCATTTAGTTATACGCTTTTTTTAGAGGGAGTCTCAATTATTCATGTACTGCGGTCCCTAAGCCTTGCAAATATCAAGGGTCCCCTGTAGATTGTGTACTTCACACTTGTCAAGGTTTTTACAAATCTGTCACTGTCCCAGTTTGGTGAGCATTTGAAAATTGTTCTTTGACTTTCTTGTTCTTTGCTGACAGTAGTGGCACCACTTGCACTCGACTGCTGATGTAACAGCCCTAATGTCCCTTAAGTGCTTCTATGTTGTACATTCAGAGATTGTACTACTTTGATGGTTATTTGAGCTCGTCTTGCCATTCTATAATCTCAAACCAGTCTAACTATTCTACTCTTACATCACCAAGACCTTCTTGTCTACATAACCCCCATTTATTGGCTATTTCCTCTGTCTTGGATCATTTCCTGAGAGATGGATATGTACTCTGCAGTAGATTAGTAGTTTCTTAAATACTCCAGACCAATTAATCTGGCACCAAATTCAACACCATGTTCAAAGTCACTTCAATTTCCCTTTCTTCCTCCCTTCTGATGCTCACTTTGAATATCACCAAGTCACCATCAACAAACGTAGAGGCCTAAATGCTTCGAGTTGCTGCCATGTCATTGACTAAATCACTGTTTTTGCAAGCAATTCACCTGGTTCGCCTGATAAAGTGGCCGGTGGTCGTATGTATCCTGGACATGCCATGCATGGGCATTTGAATGATTTATTGAAATTTTGGTAACATTTTTACTGTCAGCTTATTGAAAACATACTCTGAGCTCAGTTTTGTTCTGTGTTTAAATAGTAGCTAACTGTTCACTGCCCTTCATTGCATCCATATTACACTTCAATGCAATTGACGTTTTATTTTTTCTGTATTCCCCGAGACATAGCGAGTTGTAACTCATGTAGCGGTCCCCATAGCTAGCTCCCTCGCTGCTGTCACCATGTTTTATGACTCGGCAAGCAGTCCTAATTACAGCGCTCTTAGGTGGGATGTGCATTGGTATTCTGAATACAATGGGAGGCAGAAGGAGCGAGGAGTCACCGGCGAGCACCTCCCTCCGCTCCCCCTAAAACAACCCCATCACAATAGAGGCATCCTCCTGAGACACAGGGCTCTAGTAAGTGTGGACTACTATGTGGAGTGCGTAGATGTAGTGACTGCCTGTCTCTCCCTCTGCACTGACAGCTGGATGCAGAGGCCAGTGATCTGCTAAAGGAGCTGCAGAATAAACTCAACACAGTCCTGGATGAGCTCAGCGGGGTGTTTGGCTCCAGGTGGGTACTGGTGTGACTCAAAACTCCACGTGTGCGAGTTTGTAACGAATCCTTTATGGTCGGTCGATGCATCCATATTTTTTGTCCCAATGAAGGGAAATTACGCCATGAGGGAGCTTTTTCATTGTCAGTCTCAAAATTTAATTGACTCAAGCTTATGCTTTGTGAGCACAGCAAGTCGCGAAACATTTCAGCGTGAAGAAAAGACGCCTCTTCTCTGAAAACCTCTTTTGTTGAGCTAATGGGAACAGCAGGACTCAGAAAGCACCTACTCAAACATCGACTGCTTCAACCGAGACAAAGATAAAGCCATAAAAAAATAAAAAAATTAAAAAAAAACCTCTTGTTGTGTGCACAGCTTTAAACCTGTAATCGAGGACTGTGTGAAGCAGATGAACCAGGAGCTGGTCCAGATGAAAGGACCAATTAAAGGGAGCAATCCTGCCATGGATGCAGAAACCGTCTTACGGCCTCTTATGGACCTTCTGGACAAGAAGTGAGTACCTGTTGAAGGCATGATGATAGAAACTGTAGTAGGAGTTTTATTTGTCAACTTGCATGTTCTCTGGCAAATTAATCTAGAGTAGCCAAAGAATGATTTTGTTTGTCACATTCTTGAGCAAGACGCAGTGAAAGTGGATTTACTTGTTACTGATAACATACAATGATGATCACTCTGTTTGTCAAATGGAGGTGTGGACTCCATTTGGCCCATGAAGGTGAACTGTGGTCTCTGGCTCTAAGATGTTAGCAGAAGGTATCTTAATTGCTCTATTTTCTTAAGTAGAGCCACCATTAGTGCTCAGATAGATGAAGATTTGGCAAATTTGGAGGCTAAAGACCCCCATGTACTTCACATGACATGTCGAAATTGGTTCTCATTGATGTAGACGTGTGACAAAAATTGCGTCATTTTGTTCGCAGAAAGGCACATACCTGCCAAAGTCGACACCAGCCCCGGGTCAAACTGTTTCGACGGAGCTCTGTGCAAAGTGTTGTGTGATTGGTCAGACGTTTGTTGCAAATGTGCGCTGATGGTAACGTTGGTATTTTTGCTTTAACCTGCCTGCTTCCAGTATCCAGTTTTTGTATCCGCAGGAGACATGGATACTTTTGATTCTTCACTAAATAACTTATATAATGTTAAGACTGGTAAATGGTTAACAACTTCTGGATGGAAACTGTAACGTTGTTGATGGGGAACGCCGTTGTCCCACAGCTGGTTGTATAAAAGTTGTCTGCAACTTTTATACAACATCCCCAGAGCATGTGTCGGCACCTCAGCTGTTCAGCTTCGGATGAAATATGTGGGAGCCTTTAGTCAACACCTAAATTTGACTGTTTTGCTTCTCAAATCATTCCTGCTTGGGCAGGTTGCCCTAGTTAAGAGAGTCCCAAGCCACATGGTCTGAAACATTGCTTAGGTAATTGGTTCATGTCTCAATAACACCCATAGCTTCCCAGTCACCAAAACCATCAAAGAACCTTCGCTGGGTTGCCTTCTTTCCCCGTCTCCTTCTAACACATTAACATATCGCTCTACCTGTCAGTTGTCATAATGTGATACTTGAGCGATGTCGATTCGTGCCATTGGAAAGAGAAAACGTCTCTAAAGAAAGGGAGATATTGTAATGAGAAAGTCTATCAATTCAACTCTTAGGGCTCTATTTACTCCCAGGGTTTTCTTAAAATGCAATCTTAAAAGAAGGAAAAAAAAGTGCCAGAGCTGAGCTTGGAGAATCATTCTCCTCCATTTTTCAAAGCAACATAGAGGCCAATGGGGTATTATGAGAAATCCTCTTAATGATATGGAAATAGAAAATCCTTCCTGCCGATTCTGAGACCCTGCTCGCACAAAGGGGCGAGATTAAAGCACAAAGCCCCAGCTTTTATTCTCAGTCACAGGTGTTTTCATTTTTTATGAATATTATACATTAAGACATCATTACGTGAAGCCTTCAGCTGTGTTAGATCTGGTTAAGACACGTGCTGAAAGTGTTGACCTTTCTTTCTGCTACTTCCCAGTTTGATGTTGTTTGCCAAGATCTGTGAGAAGACCGTGCTGAAGAGAGTCCTCAAAGAGCTCTGGAAAATAGTTCTGAACACCATCGAGAGAACAATCGTTCTGCCTCCGCTTAGCGACCAGAGCGTGAGTCGATCACCTTTAAATCGTATTCTCACATTCACTTGTACCTTATTCTTATTTATTGGTCACACGGCTGGGTTTTAGAAGTTCGGCTCACTATTACATTGTCTTATTATGGAGTGAACTGATTCAGCATATGCATGCTCATCAGTGCGCAGTAATGTAAATGGGACTTTTAGATGGAAATCGCTTTAACACAGAATGTTTATTTCTTTCAGTCAAGTTATATTTTGAGATGAATATTGGTTTTGAAATCGACTGAACTGTGCTACTTGATTCATATATTTTTCACGTTAGCACTGTTGCTAAAATGGTTATATCTGCACGGAGTCCACGATTTTTGATCCGACTCAGTAAAAGTTGCAGCTACAGGTCTTACAACGAGCCGTTCATCAACAGAATTCATATCTGTTTTTATGATAGCGCTCGTATAAACAAAGCAACCAAACCAAGTTCTGTAAACACAGACTGTAACGGTAGCTTGAAGCAACATCACATCTTCAGTTAAAGTATAAATAAAATGTTTAATTGATACTTTTTCCTAAAAAAAAAAAGAAAAAAAGAAGAAATTAATCTTTGAATTTAACCATTGTGGAGCGTTAGATTTACAAACAAATATCCTTGACTTAAGGCAAAAAAAAAAGAAAAACATTTTAATGGATAATAATATAACCCAAAATAACTTTATACAGCATTTTGCCATATGAAGTTACTGAATTACCAGCGCTACTTTAAAATTCATTCATTGATATAGGTTTTGTGTTCCTCTCTTGCCTTTCTTAGTCTGTTCACCACATCAGTCTCATATGACTTTATTCTTTCATGTACTCATAAAAACATGTTTGTGTGTTCAGCAACAAGGAGCTCAGATGATCTTTAGTGCTGCCAAGGACCTGGGACAGCTGTCCAAACTGAAGGTAATCCAGTAATGATCCTGTAACAGATGTTTGCATGTTTCACCATTCAGTCAGTTCATAATTCAAAGCTCATGCTTGACCTCAGGTCGAAGCTGCTTTTTTAACTGCTTATGCACACATTCAACCATCATGTATCACGGATCTGACATGGGATGATGTTGCCCGGCAACATCTCGGTTATTATGGATTTGGATTTAACAAATGCATTAAAACCGAGAACCCTCATATTTTTCACCCTACAACCAACTAAGTGTTTCATCAAGAGTAGACACATTGACTCATAAATTCGAATAATCTTGTAATTTTTTCTTCGATAAATACCCACTTATGCATCAAGAATATGCATTTTTATCAAATTTTTGTTTCTCTCCAAAAACAGCATGAAATGGCGTGATGCGTTTAGAGAACCTGGTGGGAGGTCTCAGTTGTGTTCAGCGAATATGAACATGTGTTTTTCTCCTTTGTGCCTGCAGATCACCCATCAGTGTAAAGCGTCTGGTTTCAATCTCTAGTTGACAGATTGTTTCATCTCTTTGCCGTTTGTAATGCATTGTTTTGTGGGATTGGATCTACTTTCACACTGATTCCCTGACACCTATTGGAGAATAAAATTGTGCTTTAGCAATGATGCGTTCAAATCATCTCCTATAGTCAATCAAAACTGTAAAGTGAGATTTAAATACATATATATATATATATATATATATATATATATATATATATATATATATATATATATATATATATATATATATATATATATATATTTTTTTTTATTTTTTTTTTTTTATTATTATTATTTTTTCCTCCTGAGGGGTGAGAGACAAAACTCTCGCACCCTGAATATGTATCTTTTAAATTGATATTGATTTTTCTCTAACATTCAGAGTCGGTCTCATGCAAAACTTTATGGACTGTCCGCATTCTTTGGACGCGGCTAAAAATTTGGCCGAGCATCGCGGCAGCGATTACTTCAGTACTTCAGTTTCTCCGTCTTCCTATTTCATAAAACATTTATCGCATTCTGGTGGTTGTGCAGCGTAAGGAGTACCGACACCTGGGAAATAAAGTGGTGCCAGAACTTATTTACTGCAGTCAATTCGGAGGTCAGGAAAGCTCCAATTAGAATCGACAAAAACATTTTTCATGATTAAAATAGATTTTTAGCACTCTGATGTAAGAGGGGTGAAGTTTATCACTCAGCGGCGTAAATGATAGTTATTACCATGACAGCGGTAAGCATCTCGAAGCTGAGAGTGTATGAATGTGATGTTGTTTTCCTCCTCGCTGCTCTGCTCTGCTCACTTCGGTGTCCCTCCAGGAGCATGTCATCCGAGAGGACACCAGAAGTCTGACGCCTCGCCAATGTGCCGCCATGGACCTTGTGCTTCCCACAATCAAGGTAAGTTTTCTGCTGAGTTAAAAGAAAAAAGATGGCACTGAAAGTCTGAAGATGACCTTTAAAAAGCAGCAAAGTAGATGCAAAAAAAAAAAAAAAAAACTAAACAAAAAGTATGCAAATGAGTCAATCAGAATTATAGATGCAAGAAGCAGTTAATGTTTATGTAGAGCCTCAGATCCTATATGAATACATCCATCTAAAGGATGTAATAAAAACCTTCACAGTGACGGATCTTCGCACCTTCTAATAATGGGGGGGGAAAAAAGCAATTGCAACACTGGGTGGAAGGCAGATTGAAGGCTCAGCTCTATATAGATAAAAAAGAAAGCTGTGGTGAAGTGCTCGCTGCATCATGAAAACTAATTGATTTTTACCGTCACCATAGAAACTACCTGCAGGTTTAGATCAGTCACGTCATTGGGACTCTTCTTTTTTTTCTCGCCAAATGAGAACGGCATCTGAGCTCTGGAAAATTAACGAGAACGATCTGATCACATAAATATCTCCAGGGGCTGCATTATGCAATGTGACGCTGCATTCAACGCAAAATAGGAAGGATTCAATTCATTAAAAAAAAAAAAAAAAAAAACCTGTTGTAAATATTGGCATTTATATATAATACACATATTTTCATGGTGTAATGAGACCAACCTTATGAGAAGTCTGCAGAAAATATTAGTTTTGGTGGATCAACAACAACCAACAAATAAATAAAACCATAAACCAAGTCGCTCACACACACTTTCATTCTCTCAGTGATTATGTCACTGGCAATATTTCATCCAGACTGACCTTTAAACCTGAAAAAAAAAAAAAAAACTAATGGGGGGTAAAATGAATGAATGCACTCATAAAAGGCTCTATATGTGGCCCGTTTAACGGCGGCTCAATAATTCCTCCTCCATCTTCCTCTTTGAACTGTGACCTGAGAGTTGTTGTGGAGAAACGCTGACTCGGCTTTGAACTCCATCACAGCCAACGTTGGACGTGCGTCTCTTTAACGGCTGTTTCAGGTCGACCAGAACATTTTTTATTTATTTATTTATTTTTACTTTTTTAGCCCTTACATGCATTAAAAGGTTGAGTTAGCTCAGCCTTTTAATGCATGTTAATCACTTCCTTCTATATCTGTGGGTGTTGATGGAATATAAGCAATTTCATTGGTTTTTAGTGTGTCACTTTGTACTGCCCCCTAGTGGTCCAAAGTCACATAGTCTCCAATCAGCAATACCTCAATAATTTCTTGCCAGTCCTTCTCCATGACGAATGAATAAGTTGTCTAACTGTTAGCTTAACATTTAGAGGTGTTAGTTTTATGTTGGAAAGCAATAGACAATTAAAATGACCACCACAAACCACTGGCTTGCATCAAAACTTTACTACTTTTGAAGATATTTCTGCAGCAGTAAATAAATGTTTTGGTAGTCAAGTGGGGTTTTTTTGTTTGTTTTTTGTTTTATATACATCTTATTAAAAATGTCATCGAAAATCATTTATGCCCTCCTCCGATAATCAATAAAAGAAATATTTCACAGCAATTAAGCCCTTGCGGTTATTGCTGATCAGCTTTGAGGTCAGGAGTCCTGCTTCCCCTCACCATGATCTTTAGCTTCCCTCCACAAACTATCACAGTCAAGTCAGGACCTCAGCTTGACAGGTCCAAAAAGTAAATCACATCACTTCCTGTCAGAAGAAACAAGTTGCTTTAAAGCTGTAATTTTGGGATCCACATTTGTAGTTTCCAATACTTTTTTTTGTGTATATGGATGGATGGAGGAACTCACAGAGGTCTGGCATGAAAAGCAAAGAGTGGATGAAAAGTAGAGAAAACAGAGATGTGGGTTTTTTTTGGTCTGTGTTTTTGCCAGAGGCAGGTTGATATTTTAGGCCAGCGACTTGTCTGCCTTTAAAGCCACAGGCAGAACCATGTCAGTTCCCAGCTGGGAAAAATGACACGTATTCCAATATGTAGCAATGCTTATCTTTAAAATGATTTTTTATTTATTTATTTTTCCTGTGCCCAGTGATAAAACAGCAGCTTTTCATCGTTGGTTAAAACTGCAATAGACTGCAGGGGGGGGGGGAACTCAGCTCAGAGACGAAGGCACGATTTCTGCAGACAGACGCTGGTTCTCCTTAGGATTTACCTTCATTGGTGTGGAGACATACTGAGCAAATCAAGTGAAACTTTATAGCACCGCCTAAAAGTAGAAAAGCCAAATTTATATGATGCAAGCAGACAAGCAAGCCGAAAAAAAAGAAATCTTTTGAAATAATCCAACATGCATGAGCGTAGCTCCTATTAAAACCTCAGTCATGTTTTCCCTCCACCTCCTTGCACATCAGATCATTTTGTAGTTAACATGTTGGTCTTATTTTATGACTCGTGAGGCGTTCATGGGTAAGAACATAGCGCCTCCTACTGTGCTGGAATAACAGGAGCCCTGACAGGACAGCAGGAAAAGAGATCAAATATTTACAGACATCTTGCCTGGGCTGGTGTTGCCATGTGTGATGAAGATGCAGCTCAGATGCTGGTTGCCAGGTTGACTTTATGGGTTTGTTGCTTCTTTTTTTTCTGCCCAGAGCCTGTGGTAGATGTGGAACTTCAGTGTCTGAGAATATAAATTTTGATTTTATTTCATTTCAGTTGAGCTGAAAAAGTGGAACTCTTACACAGCGTACATTTCTCACGGAGTTTTAAATGTCAAGTTTAATGTTCATTGTAATTACTGTGACTTTCAGCAAAGGTCAAACCCTCAAATTTGAGTTAGTCAGAAAATCTGACAACAACAACAAAAAAAACATCACAAAATAAAAATGTCAGCCTACAGAAAAGTACATTCATTTTCTGAACGCTACAGTCACCCAACACTTGGAACACTTGGTTGGAGCTCCTTTGGCTTGATTTATGGTCAACAGTGTGGGGAGGCATGGAGGCAATCAGCTTGTGGCTCTGCTGAGGTGTTAGGGAAGCCAAAGCTGCTAAAAAAACAAAAACCAAACAAAGCAGAAACACCAGGATACTGGTGACACGGACACTGAATTATCACTGACTGTGCAAACGTCACACTGGGCCTTAAATAACTTGGCTTTTTCACTCTTTGTAACTCTGGAAACTTGATTCTCAAGGAAATGGGTAAATTTACCTTCACTTGAAAACAGAACCAGAGCACCAATCCTCCCCGTTTCTCTCCTAATCGTCTCACCCAGAGGTGACAGGTTTCTTAGCCTGTTCAGCGGAGCCTTCACATCAGGAACATGGCGGTCACAGTCTGTGTCCTGGATACATTTGTGTTTGGTGGCTCTTGAAGAATTGATTCCAGCTCCTATAAACTATTGAATGAGGGTTTCCTTTACCGTCCTGTCATGGCTCCTATTATCTCTGTTGCTTGTGCGCCTTTATTGGCCACGCTTTCTTCTTTTACTCGTATTTCTATTAAAGAGACAGTGTTATTTAAAATCAACTTTTTTGAGCTTTACATCAAGTTATAATGTTATTCCCTCATTAAAAACATGCCCGGAGTGTCGCCTGGATTCTTTCATGCATGTTGGAGAAATCCTTGAATCTCCCGTGGCAACCATTCAGCTGGATGCAGCTCTCCCCCACGACTTCCTCACTCGGCTCCTTCAGACTAGCAGCAGCAATTAGCAAAAACTGGTGGAGCTGCACATACACTGAGCTCATTATAGGAGCTACTTCTTAGTACAACGCAGGTGAAAACGTTAAAGGGTTAATGGAGGAACGATGTTGTGATGGCAAAGTGTTGGAAAAAGCAGGACTTTCTTAAAGAGACAGAGACCCAATTTCAAAGTGTTAAGTTACAATGTCAAATTTCTTTTAAGCCATATTTGATTCATACAGGATTTTTAAGATGACATTTAGTTAACATAAAATGATACTATGTGGCTGGAAAGCCCACTGCACTGCACCTTTAACATGGGCATGGCAACACTCTTTCATCTTCATGTTTCTTTAATAGTTGACATTTGACATTTTAGGTTTTTGTTTTTTCTTACAATTAATTACTTGTTCAAAGCAAAACCACAACACAGAGCGTTCCCACAGATCTGTCTCCAAGTTCCAATGTTCTCTCTCTCTCTCCCAAACTTTGTTTCCTAATCAGGTCTGACTTCATCTGTCCGCCCACTTTTCACACGTAGGAGTGGGGGCAGCGTTTCAAAAGAGAGCAAGCTTTGTTTATCCCCGGCCACCACACTTATCAGCACCAAGAGCACTTCAGCCATCTAGGCAGCAGATTCAAATACTTAGTAATTAGCTAGCAAAGTAACTATTAATGTTTTTGTTGGGTTTTTTTTTTGTGTGTGTGTGCTTCTTGAGTTTGAAAATGCACATTGTCCATATAATCCTGTCTTATTTATTGGCCATTTGCAACTTGCTGCTGTGCAAAACAGCTGAAGAGGTTTTCTTTTTGAATTTTTTATTTTTTTTTAAATCCTACGTTCCCTTTGAAGAGCCTGGCGTAATGGGCGTCTCTCATCTTTTCTTGCAGCAATACTTCCATGCTGGTGGGAACGGACTGAAGAAAACCTTCCTGGAAAAGAGCCCTGACATGAAATCGCTCAAATACGCTCTCAGCCTTTACACTCAACCTACAGATGCCTTGATCAAAAAATATATATGCACCCAAAACTCTCAAGGTAAGGACTCGGACAATGTCTTTCAATAACTTCCCCCTCACCCCCTAATCAATAGTTAAGTTTGTTTGTATAGCACTTTTCAGGAACAAGGCAGTTCAAAAAAGAAACATAGTACAGTAACCACTTATGAAACGGCAATAAACATTACATTTTTTGTCAAATGCCATCATCAAAATATTCAAGCAAACATATCAAACATATACTGGTCAATGTTCTAGTTACTACGAGTCAAAGGTCATTCTAAGCAAGTGAGTTTTTAGCCTTGATTTAAATCGGTGTTTCGGTTCTTTTGCAGTTTACTGGAAGTTTGTTCCAGGTTTGTGGTGCATAGAAGCTGAATGTGTGTTACATGCCACCATGCTCCATATCCACTATATCTGGATTAGTCTGATTATGTTGCGCTTGAGACGATATTTATTGCAATTTCGCTCTAAATCACGTCAAACTCGAGGCCCGTGGGCCAAATTCAGGCCGCCGTAGCTGTTTACGTGGCCCTCTAGAGTCCAGGCTTAACACTAAGTGTGCTTGAATATCATGATTTCAGTCAAATCAATGCAGTTTGTGCTTTCTGCCAAATTATATCATTCAGACCCTCCAGTTTCTTGAGAATTATCTTGGAAAATCACACCAAAATCAACAAACACCGACACTTTTTTTTTTTTTGCGCTAATGCATAATTGGGGAGTTTATTGCAGATTTTTCTCAAAAATAGTGAAAAACTGTTTTATTTGTACTAAGCCGCTGCTTCAGCCTTAAATAATATCAGATTATAGTCCATGATCTATGTAAAAAGTTCACATTTATGGTCGTAAATAAGCTCAAATATTCGCAAGTATTTCCAAATTAGTACCACAAACACTTTGATTTTTACTGCAAAAAAAAAAAATCACAAAAAGAACCACAAAATATTCACTAATATTATTTAATTTTAAGGATATGTTGATATTTTAACCTGCGACAGACTGGCGACCTGTCCAGGGTGTACCCCGCCTCTCGCCCGGAACGTGAGCTGGAGATAGGCACCAGCACCCCTCCCGACCCCACTGAGGGACAAGGGTGAAGGAAAATGGATGGATGGATGGATGATATTTTAACAGTTTTATGAACGACTTTTTTCTTTTCAATACATTCTGGCCCTACCGGCCCTTTAAGAGCATTCATGGTCTCGATTTGACCCAAAACGAAAATGAGTTTGACACCCCTGCTCTAAATAAAATAAACTGAATGAAAGTTTTGGAACATTGCGCTTAAAAACACAACGCTTAGATTCAGGCTCCAAGGAAGCTACTATAATAATAAATAAATAAACAATAAACCATGTTGGAAGTAGCAGAATGAATGTGAAAACAGAAGACAGATTGTGATGTGTAGATGATACTTTCATTTGGCGCCTGATAGTAAATATCCATATATAGCGTGCGAAGTGGCTCAGCGAGAGAATATTTAGTGTTTGCTGTTATTCTCCGTGTCTCTCCAACGTCTGCCTGAGAACGGCACCATTTTTCCTCCGTTTGTTTTTAGTTTAAGCTCCGCCGTTTGAAATTGATTGCTGCAAGTCCAGTCGATCCCATCGGTCTCAGCTGTAGTTACGTCGTAGTGTTCATATCATCGTTAGGCATCTGTTTTCATCCCTTCCCGTCTTCGCACCATCCATCTATTCCACTGTGAAAAGAGTCATTTGCGCTCCGTTAGCCTCAGATATTTAATTCCATTCTTTTTTTTCCATGTTTTTTTTTTATATTAATATTCGAAGCGCCGCTTTTTGACAAATGCGTTAATGCAAATCTTAAAATCCCCTGTGCTGCGGGTTTCTCCTTCTCATCATTGACCTCATTTATTGTTGTCTCATTTTTTCTGCCTTTACATGGAGCCCCCCCTCCCCAAACCCCCTCTGCTATAACTCTACATAACAAGGCAGAAATCCCCTCAGGTGTCCAAATAGCCCCACGAGGGACTTGCGGCCCAGTGGGGCATCGAAGCTCATAGCTCCTGCTTGCCTCAGTGTGCTTAGCCTTGCAGAACGCTCTACAAGGAAGCAGAAAGGCTGCGGGAGGAGGCTTGTCTGGCAGCCAGCAGGCCAACCAGCCTGACTGGCAGATGGGGCCGGGTTTGCGCGGCTTTTTCGCCCAGTGCTATTTCGAGTTTGCTCCGTGTTCCTCCTCCCCCCTCCACACCTTCCCCTGCCTCACCCGTCTCTCATCCCATTTCGACCCCGTCACAGATTTCTCGCCGCGCTGTCACTCTTTATCTGCGGCGGTCCAGTAAAGATGTCCTCAGGTAGGGAGGTGTGCTCGACGGCGGCGTGTCCCGTGGCGCCGTTTTCATTAATCAGCCGCCCCTGTGCTCCGACGGCGACGGCAGATTGTTTCTGGTTTGGTTCTGTCAAAGTCGCCCTCACGGTGTCGCGGTCTCCGTGAATTAGGACGTCATGAAAAGATCGTCTCGTTCAGGAACTCGTTTTTGAAATGAATCACCTCATATTGAGTGTTTGTAGAGGCTGAGGTTTTTGTTTCAAAATCTCATGTTTTCTAAGAAACTGAATTTGTTTTTTTTTATTATAAGTGAACAATCTTTATACATTTGTAATGAATCTATAGTCATAAGTTTAATATTTTTTAAATTAATGAAATGAAATCATCAGTGAAACTGCAAATTTATTGAGGTGAAGTTTAACAGCCACTTATAAATACTTTAATTTACAGTCATCTCATTTAAATGGTCTACAGCTAAAAGCCCAAACATTTAATAACTGTGAATATGGAGAGGGAATAATATTAGTGCAAAAAATACAGATCTAATCAACATCTCATCTTTACTTATCTGTTTTTTTTCCTATATTACCACTTTTTCTCAGTTAAACTCACCGTTGTATCATAACCACCTTTGCTTTTTTTTCTTTCTTTTTTTTATCTTCCATGTGGGACATTAATCCCACTCTATTTCTACTCCGTCTGCTTATTTATTAAATTATCTGTTATTTTGTTAAAGAACACATGGGACCTTTTAACCAAAATGTGTAGCTACAGGAGTTTTTTTGTTGTTTTCTTTCTAACCGATCTCGGTGAAAGCAGTTAGACAGCTGAAATGGGCGGAGCTCCCCCAAATTACACAGAAACTCTTCGTAATCGCCCGTCCCTCTTTGATCAAACTGTACCTAAGGCGTGACGGACGCTGCCTGAATAGATGTTTCCTCCTTGAGGTCGGCGCTTCGGTTCTCTCTCGACTGGTTGGTTTCACTTCCTGGTTCATCACCTTCATGCTGTTGTAAAAATAAATTGGTAACATTTTATTTGTAAGGTTGTGCACAAGACTTGCATGACAAACGTGACATAACAACAACACGAAGGAGTCTTCATGAATGTTTACGACTGTTATGAAATCATTCGGTAAAAAAAAAAAAAATGACGCTTTTAATGTAGAGTTACATTAAAACTTGCATCAAAGTCCATTAAAATGGTCAAGTTTGCATTAGAAGTGTCATTATTTAGCGAATGACTCTTCATGACGACAATCGTAAACAATGAAAACTCCTCCATCTTCATGACGGGTGCTAAGTCATGTTTATGGCATAAACTCATTTTCCAAAATTGTACCTGTTGAACTTTTTCACTTTTTTTTCGCATCACAGTGTTAAACATTATATCTAAACGTTGTGGTTGTTGGTCTAATGTTGTCCTGCCTCTGTTCCAACACTGGTTTTCTTCTCGGTTGCTCTGTTTGTAGCGGCAGCCATTTTGTCATCAGATGACCTGTAGAAGAAAATATTCCTAAAGCATGATGCTGCCACCACTATGAACTTGATTTGTGTTTTGTATGTAAAGGTAATAAAACGGTTCGTTGTAATTAGCGCTTATGATTTGTATTTTTTATTTTTTTTACAGATTATCTGCATAAAAGTCTCAAAACAGAGTGACACTAACAGCAGAATAAAAATCACACTTTTTCTGTCAGTAGCGCTCAAATAAAGTGCTGTTAGTTTGATTTTTCAACATTTATTTCGTACAACTTCTTTTGTTTGAACAGTTTTGTGCTTTTTTCCCTTCTAAAACTTTAAATGATGTTTATATTTTGTTTCACTACAGCTTAAAACAAACAAAAAAAAAGAACGATTAATTATCTCCTTTTCAAAAGAAAAATGTATTTTTTTCTGGCTCCATAAAGTGTTTTTAGGAGTGTTTTAGAGCAAAATAAAAGTAACTGTCCCTTATAATTGAGTGGATGGCAACGCTGCAGTGGATTTGCAGAAGTGAGATAATCTCTCCGTTTCTGTGTGATTGATTAAGCAGTGGTAAAATGAGCAGATAAAAGCTGGCTCTGCGTTGCATTTCTCCCAAACTTTATTCCTTCTTTATCAAGACTAAAATACAAACAGCCCAGTTCTGTTTACTGATGGGGGGGGTTGTGGGCCACACAAGTTATCGGGTGTGAAACGAGGCTGGATGCAAATAAATCCCACCGTTTTCAGAATCATTTTGAAAAACAATGATTTTCCTTCCTTTTCAAAATTATGTTCTACTTTGTATTTATCTGTTGCATAAACTCGCTATAAAATACATTGAAGTGTGCCGCTGAAATGTGAGAAAATCTGAAAGCAGCTGAAAAGACGACAACGTTTTTATGCAGCACCGTACAGTAAAGATCATTTCTATTCCTTTTCATCTCCACTGTGATCATTTCTTGACGTGGGATATTATATTTATGTAGTTTACCTCGTGTTTTCCATCTGCTGCGCCATTCCTTTTCACAACAAACACATTACGGTTCAGTCCTGTTTTTATTTTTTTCTGTCTGTTTTTGTTTTGCCTGAAGTCAAAGCCTGGCAGCGTTTGCTTTTCTTTTGCGATTGGAGTATAATCTAGTCTATCCTTCACGTCATAATCTTTCTGCTTCGACATGGAGAGGTGTTTATACACAGCTCTGAGGAGATATTTCTGGATATCTCATCTATATACATTTATATAAAAAAAAAAAAAAAAAGAAAGCTTCACCCACAGGTTTGGATTGTTTGCTGGCGTCTCCTCTCCGTCTTTCTGCTCTTCCTGGCATCCTCTCCGCCTCTCTTCCCCGCCGTTCCACTCCGGTTTTCTTCATGCCTCCCTCCAATGTTCCCGTTGCTGTTTTTGGTGTGTCTCCAGGTCAGTCATCCAACGGATCCGTGGGGGAGGTGTCGATGCAAGTGACTCTCGTCTCTCACCCTGGCACAGGAGAACACAAAATCAGCGTTAAGGGTAAGCGTCCTCCCACGCTCGGGGCCCGAAGAATCACAAGTGTTTCTCTGCCGTCCCGCTCCTAACGGGAGCGTCTCGGCTGGAAACTGTCCCTGCAGACAGAAACCGAAGGTGGAAAACACTTCAGGTTGAAGTAATCGCGCTGAAGACCGTAACTGTTTCAGACACGGGCCTGGTAGCTTGCATTAAACTCAACCTTATTTATAAGTGTGTGTGTTTTGTCACAGAGCTAGCACAGCAGTATTTATCTTGAAACATTTGAACAGCTGTTGGGTTTATTGCAATTAAATGGAGAGGACTCCAATCCTGACATGATGACTTCTTCTGCCGTACCGGCGTCTCACCACTTTAACAATTTGATATTCTGACGGATCTCGTCGGGATATAGTAGCAAATGTTTACGCGTTCAACCAAGATGATGAATAGGCAAACAGTTTACTTGTTAGTTTTTTGCGTATCGATGTTCTGAGCTCCATTTACCGCGGTTACTTTCAAGTCCGAAAGGTTCTTTAAGACAGATTCTAAAATGTGGGCGCTAATAAATATGTCTTTATATTTTTAATGTTTGATTCCTATTATGTGGATTTCAGAGTTTGCTCATAAAGACGGGACGTGTTTGATGTGATATTATTTAAGTAATCTCACAGTAGCGTTACCGCGTTAACGTACTTGCACGGTGTACTAAGTGAAAAATAATATTGCTGTTTTAGGAGCTGCTGGTTGTTGTTTATTGAGTTTCCAGTTAACATTTCGTGGCTCTGTGCTTTATATGGTGTCTGTTTGTGTTTGGTTGAGATTAAACCAAACTTCAGTTTATCAGCTTGTTACGGCCCCCCCTTCGTGAGGAGGAGGGGAGTAACACGACAACCACAAAAACTTGACAGAGTCCGAGTGAATGTTGTAAAAAGGAGGGATTTATTGATAACGAAAATCCCAGAAGGCTCACACAAACTGTGGGGGAGAAAGGGGCGGTTAGGTGGTGCCAAATCAAAGAAACTAATAAAACAAAACAGGGCCTAACTACCGTCTGTGCTAAAGAAACAAAAGAAAACAAAAACCCTGCCTATCTAATCTAACAAAAGTTTCCACCAAAACTTTACATGGGTGGCACCCACCTACTTACCTAGTGTGTCTAACAGAAAAAACACCTACGTGATGAAATGTACAGGGTACCCCAAATTTACCTCACCCTCTAACTCCCACCACAAACCTTCACACAAAGAGCAACAAGTCATGCGTCGGGTAACAAAGCCAGTTGTAGACCGATCTCCAGCTGGGCTGCTTAAATAAGGCCTCCCTGGATGCTGATTGGCCCATGGTTGATGAGGATCAATCAGGGGAGATTGACACCAGCTTTCCCTAGTACCTGTGAAGAGACAAAGGGGGAGGGGAAAGAGAAACAAACAGCCTGGCAGGCATGTAACAATCTTGTCTTTGTGATGTATCGTAACTCTATATTAATGAAATCACTATTCCAGAGATGCAACAATTTGAATTTTGTGGGCAATTTTACATCTCCAGATTTTGTACATCTTTGACCTACGAACTCTGGCATTAGCTGACACTATATCATTATGTTGTACGAAAATATGAAAGCATAATTCCTGCAAAAAAAAGACTAAGCTTTCCTGATATGAACTGTCTTAATTTGTTTTACATCACGTCAGAAAAAGAGGCGATATCGAGCAGCTGTCCTATTATTTTTAAAACAAGACAAAATTATTACATTTTTAGCTAATCCCTGAAGATGGGATTTCCTGAACATCTTTGAAGTGTGTGTGTGTTGATTTAGATGTATTGAATTGTGCATAGACAGCTAGCTTAATGTATTCACAGTGTCCTGCTTCACCAATAAGTTAGGCACAATATTTTTCTCCATGTTGTGTATTGTTTAGTTCATAATGAAGGATTAACTCTCCATGTGAGCAGCAATTTCAATACTTTCAAGGGCCCCCAAATTGAATTAATCAGACAATAAGTTATTCCATCACTTTCACTTTCCTATGTTGAGTTGAAACATAAATGATAAGCACCGGTGCAAATGTGTGGTTAACTAAACCAACAGCTCTTCATATTAGTCTGTCAAAAGAACCATGATGCTCTGACCAAACACTTCCAATTCCCAGTGGTTTTTATTTATTTTTCTGCTGTTTTACTTTTTAGCGGTACAAGAATAGGATTTTTTTTTTTTTTTTTTTTTAATCTGTCATGTACGATAAGAAAAAGAGTGGAAAAAGGTAAAACAGAGCATGTTTGCTAGGCTTATGCTTTTTCTATTGCTGGTTTAAAGCCTTGGTTTCTCTCACCACCTGAATAAACTGTAACAATGATTTGACATGTCTTAGAAAGTACTTTTTAAACAGCAGCTTACATCTCCATTGTTCTTCTGTCTTCATCTTAAAACCACTTCAATGATACTGGGAAAACAAAAAATCCAACTTTGACTCTTCTTTTCTCAGCAATAGCTCCCACTCTACATTCAGTTATTGGAGAAATATCACATTTTTAAATTCACTGCTCTGTTTTTTTGTTTGTTTGTTTGTTTGTTTTGTTTTGTTGATTCTGCAATTATTTCTTCTTCATTTCAGTGGTTGGAATAAACAACCTCACGTGGCAGACCAACGCCATGTTCCGGCCGTTTGTGGAGGTCAACGCCATTGGTCCACATCTCGCTGACAAGAAGCGCAAATTTAGCACCAAGACCAAGAACAACAACTGGTCGCCAAAGTACAATGAAACATTCCAGTAGTGAGTATCAAACTCTGTTTGATAAAGGCTTATAAAGGTTTGTCCTTTGTTTTTTTCTGTTTTTTGTTTTTTTTTGTCTAAATATGATGCAGCTGTAATTGAGGAGTTCTTTGAGCTGTTTCCACCTGTCCCTTTATTACCTCACTGGGAGGATCTAACTTAAGGTTTAACGAGAATCCTAATTATAAGTCCCTAATGTATTTCTGCTTTAAACAACAACAACAAAATTTAAGGAGCAGCTATTTGAAGAGGACTGAAGTCTTCAAATGCAGCCTGCAAAGCAGAAAGCCGAGCCAGGCGACGTAAAACCACGATTCAAAAAGCCAGAATTTACTGCATGTCACTAACTTGTAAAAAAACAAAAACAACAACCAAATCTTACTGATATTGTTGACAACGTTTAAAAATTTTTTACACTAGAAGTCTTCAGCACATCCCAAAAATCCTCAAATTACCTGTAAGTTTGGAGACTAAAAAAGCCTCTCTGCCTGTTTCATTCTCTTTTCACTATTGTAGCTCAGTGCACCCAGTAATGTCATGTTGAAATATGGCTGTGCCATTGGAGATGAATAACCTTCGCATTCAGTAAGCTTATGTAGTTTACTGACCTTATTTTCTGGGGTGCAAATGTTTCCAAAGCTTGACCCGACCAACTGAAGCAGCCTGGTTCTAAACGACTCTGGGCCTTGGAGGCCCAACATCCCGGGGTAGTCCAGTTACTCTGATGCATCAAAAGGACCTCAGATCTGGGAAGACAATAATTGAGCCTTGAGCTCAATTGTATGTCATTTTCTTCAGTTGTATATGGTTTATGCTGCTAGGATGAAATAGATTAGCTCACCATTTTTCTGATAAAATGCAAACACTCTTGGCTTTTTTTCAGCCACGATGTGAGTGATCTAGAAGACTTGGCTGCCAAATGTTTGGTCTAAGTGGAGACGTTCAGTGGCTGAACATGACTCCATTGTCTCATCATTGTCATGCGTATAACAGGGAACCTTTTCACAGGAAAAATGTCATCCAGTCATGATTGCTTACTGACATTAAATCCAACTGGGAACAGAGACGAATGCCAGCGCCCCCCCCCCCCCCCCCCCAAAAAAAAAGAAAAAAACCTGTTTTTGCTTTGCTCTGATGCAGATTTCAGAGCAGATTGGTATTAATTGCTTCCAAGGTAAATATGAATAAAGAAACTGTGACGTTGCGCAATAAGGTTTTACAGCCCATTAGGAGTTGTTCAGGCATATTGGTATTTACTTCATCATAAACACCAATGTGCATAAAAGTGAAGACTTTAATATATCCATATGATTGGATTGTATTAATAGAGCACAAAACATCAGAAATGGATAGTATCTGCTTTTTATTGTCAGCCAGTGTGTTTTATATTAAAAGCAGCCATATTACATTCAGTCTTACAAGTCAGATTGGTGTGAACAATCTGACTTCCTTACATTAATTTCAAATTCCTAGGAACATTTTGTTTCATTATTCCAGCTTTATTACTGAAAATTTTGGATCTACATTGACTGATTCTGAAGGGTCAATGAATGAGGTTTTTTTGTTTGTTTGTTTGTTTGAGTTTCTTGTATTAATTCATAAAATAAAAACAAAAATTTCTGCTATTGTGCCGCACCAAAACGGCAATGTTTGGAAAATTTGACATTTGTTGAATGTGTATCAGCTATGAAAACTTTGAGGGCCGTCTGCAGCTACATGCAACTCAAATCCATTACAGCTACAAATAAGATCACAAAATGTGTGATGTATTTTTTTATTTTTTTTTAGTCTTGATTTTAATAAATGAAATCTGTATACTGTCTTAAAACTGAATAAGGGAAGAAACCTTGCACAAGACAATGATGTACAAATCCAGTCAGTTACTTTATCCCAGTAATCTTTCTCAAATTTAAGACCCAATTTCTGCTCCTGTTTAGAAGAAATGTTTATTCTTCTTTTCTTTTTTTTATTTCTACTTGAGTAAAACTATGTTGAAGTAGTGCTACTCTTCATTTTTGGGCTCTTTACCCTAAACCCTGTGATCCGCTCATCTCTTTCAGTATTCTGAGTAATGAACACGGTCCGGAGGTCTACGAGCTCCACGTCTCGGTGAAGGATTATTGCTTTGCCCGCGAGGACCGCATCATCGGCATGACGGTCATCCCGCTCCGGGAGCTGGCGGAAAAGGGCAGCTGCTCGGCCTGCTACCCGCTGGTAAAGAGCATCACCATGGACGAAACGGGCCTCACCATCATGAGGATACTCTCTCAAAGGACCAACGACGAGGTGGCCAAAGAGTTTGTGCGTCTCAAGACGGACGCCCGATCAGCGGAGGAAGTGTCATAGTCCGGAGTAAATTAGGCAAAAACAAAACAAAAAAACAAAACAAAAAAAAATGCAGTATTAAGAGTCGTGTCGTCTTCAGATCGGATAGATGCGGGGTGGGGAATAGAGAGAGCGCAGTCGCGCGGCCGTTGTTTGCGATAGATGCCGGATGCGGCATCAGAACAAGTTCGTCCAAAGAGAAGGGAAGCGGGCCCACAAAGTGGCAAAGCAGCGAGAGCGAGAGTCGTGTTTGTTTGTTTTTTGTGCATGTGCGTAAAAACATCTGTTGGAATGTTCATTTTAAAACTAAAAGTATGTACAAGTGTTTACTTACCGTATGCTCACTATTAAGTACTATATTCTACGAGTTATTGTAATGAGACATGGATACCTTTTGTACAACATTTAGTCTTTTTGAGCAGAGATTTGTTCCAATAAAGTGCCAAACCAGTGAAAAAAAAACAAAAACAACAAAATTAACATATATGAATTATGGTGAAGTTAGTATGTTTGAAATTTGCTCGGTTATTTTGTCCGGTGTAAGTAATTTTTTGACCGTGTGGCGTTTTGATTGTTGCAGACGTCTTGATTTCGCACCCTCGGCTTTAATTAATTAATTAATTTATTTATTTGTTTGGCTTCCCGTTCTTCCACTCTGCACTGTTGTGCATGTCTTCTTCTCAATCATGTCTTTCCCATGTTTCCACAGTGACCGCCGAGCAGGGTCCTGTCCCTCGCCTTTCAGAACTGTTTGTATTTTACGTCGACCTGAAGTCAGATTGTGTGTTTTTGTTTTTTTTTAAATGGCGATGACTGCTATGTAAACCCTCGTAGATGTTTGTAATTTTATAACCGTGACAATGTTGGCGAGAGCCTCCAGTGCTAACAGTCTTAGCATAAAAGAGTGGAATTTTATTTTTTAGCGTTTTGTTTTGTGTTTTCCAGGTTATGTTTTTTCGCTTCCAGCCTTCCTGAACGACCACTGTGAACATGAGCTTTGGAAGGCAAGCTTAACACGACATTGCTTACACCACTTTGTTATTGTTTCCTTTTTTTTTTCAACAACTTTGTTCCTGATAAACTGCCAAAGTTATATTTAATATTTGTACCAGAGCAATTCATTACATGTATGAAGGCATATATGTAACGTGATCTATTACTTTTTTTGTTTGTTTGTTTGTTTGTTTTTTTCCAAGGCTTGATATTTGATTGTTGATAGGGTGGTACTAAGATTTTTTTTTTTTTTTTTTATTTCCTGTGAAGCTGTTTAAAACTATAAAGGTTGCACATGTTATTTTACACATTGGTTACTTC
Source organism: Poecilia mexicana (assembly GCF_051168715.1). Lineage (NCBI taxonomy): Eukaryota > Metazoa > Chordata > Actinopteri > Cyprinodontiformes > Poeciliidae > Poecilia > Poecilia mexicana. The sequence continues at coordinate 10,770,375 of NW_028263372.1, forward strand.
GACTTTAATCATTGGAATTATTTTTCTTCATAAAGGAAAGAGTCTAACATTTGGTAAATATGCAACATTCCTATGTATTGCACTGATGGCAAATTGTATGTCATGTAAATATATTTAGTGAGATATTGTAAAAAACAAAAAAAAACAAAAAAGGAAAAAAGTCTACTTTTCTTCTATGTGCATAAAGTTTGTGCAAAAGTGTTATAACATTCGGGTCATTTTGAATAGTGTTCCAATCTTTGAGCCAAAAGTATATAAATGATGAATATTTGGTAAATGGGGCCGGTGCACCATAAAACCACAGTCAGATCTCAGTTATGAGACGTGATCCCTTGTTTTTAATTGAATTGTTTTTCCTCAAAAAATTACATCTGCACTACAGTGCCTTGCAAAACCACTTGAACTTTTTCACATTTTGTCAAGTTACATTCAGACTTCAATAAATAGTAGGAGTGTAACGGTACACACACACACACACACACACATACATGTTTGTTTGGCTATCTTTGTGGGGACTTTCCATTGACTTCCATTCATTTCTACAGCCTAAACCTTACCTTTACCCTTTTCCTAACCCTAACCATCACATACCTAACCCTAACCCTAACCAAAACTCAATTCATACCTTAGCCCTAACTCTGACCCCTGACCCAAAAACAGGGTTTCCCCTCATGGGGACCAGGCTCCGGTCCCCACAAGGAGCAATTGGTCCCCACAACGTAGTATATGTCAGGAAAATCGTCCCCACAAGGTATTACAAACAAACGCGCACACACACACACACACACAAAATCACGCTCCGGTATATGTTCAGGTTTTATAGTCATGGTTTTGTATATTTTGGGTACGCTGGCAGCAAAATAATATAAGTAGGAATACTTATATATAACTACTTATAGGAATATAAATTACTGCTGATTTTTTTTTTCAATCAGCAGTAAAAGAATATTTTTTAATTTCTGAAATAATTTTTCAGTGAATAAAGTAGCATAAGCAGGCAAAGTCATTGCCTGGTTGATATAAGTAATAGTATAATATAACCAGTTGAAAACGGTCAGTGTTAATGTTTAATGACCTTTGAGTAAAACTGTGACCATATTTGAGAATAAAACATGGTTCAATCTCTTCAGAGTTGTTTTGATATATTGATAAGTGACCCAGTTAAACCTGGAATCAGCAATACGCAGCTGTTGATAGTAACACAAATTACTCCAACCTGCATTTCATGCGATCCAATTGGATACTACAGGCAGCCATTTTGAAGTGAGTTGATTTGTCTCCAGTTATTGGGTTTATGTTCTGCTTCACCTTGTTTCGGATGACTAGTGTAAATAAGTGCAGAGTGAGCTACATGCGTCTGCGTTTACAGAGTTTTGGTTCGGTTCATCTATGATTTATCACCGTAACTTGAGAAATCTTATTGTAACAAAGCTTAGTGACAGCTGGGCGCCTTCTCTGTTTGGTCACTTTAACCGTCCAAACGTCCTTAAGAGTTTGGAACCCATGAGTTTTTTACTCTGCGCTTTTACACAATTTTATTTTATTTTTTTGTGTATGTGTGGTTTCGGTAACTGACAGTCTGACAGGACAATCCCCCATCAGACGGTAAACGTGAACTGTAAAACACTGCATTGCGCACATAAACAGTCTGCATGTGTTCATCTTTTAGGTTTGAATATGTGCACCGTTACACCCCTAATAAATTATTTTAGTGAAATAAAATTATGAAATGTTTTTATTATTTTTTTTATTTTTATTTGGCATTTGTATTCAGCCGCCTTAAATCTCAAACCCCTTAAATAAAATTAAGGGAAACCAAATGCTAAAAGTTGTGTATATGTTTACTGAAGGACCATACTTTTAAATAATATCCCAAGTCGGGAATATTTCACTACCAGGGCGTATGAGGGCCACTGAGGATGAAGAAAAGGAGTACATTTCTTCACAAAGAACATTTTCTAGAAAAAATTTTCTAGAAAAAACATGAAAATTATGAAACTTCCAAAGGTCATAAATCTCCAAGATTATGTGTAAAAAATCTGAGATTTATCTAAGAAACCTTTGACTTTTCAGCAAGATATAAAAGGATTATTTTAAGTCAATAATTCCTTAATACTGATGAAAAAGTACTTGTTCCACTGGCATACTATATGACTTACATGTATTATTACTAAAGGAAGCAGCCGGTAGAACTGGAACATTTTTCATCAACATTAAGGAATTATAGATTATAAACAATCTTTTAGCTTGCTCAAAAGTTACTTGTAAGTTAATTTTGTCTTATTTCAAGTGTACTAAGATATTTGCACTAGAAACTAGACTAAAATACTTGGTAAGGTTTTGTGTTTTTCCTTTCTAAGGTTTATATATATATATATATATATATATATATATATATATATATATATATATTCAAATGCAAGAAAGACAATTAAGCTCTAGACATAAATTCAATAGACATGGCAGTAAGACCTTCTAATTTGACTGAACTTCAGTTATTTCAAAACCAAACAAAAAAACAAATGGGTGAAAATTTCCATCCAGATATCCAAAACTAGTAGACACATACCTTGTAGCGTACATGCAGTTGTAATTGCCAGTAAAATATGCTGGCAGCCTTCATTCAAGGCGGCTGAATACATACGAGTCGCACTTTAGATTCTTATTTGTAAGATAAATTTAAGACACATAATCTTTTCCTTCCACTTCTCAATGATGTGTTACTTTGTGTCGGTCAATCCCCTGACGTCTCAACAAAATTAAGCTTTGACGCTTTCACAGGACCAATGTGAGAAAGTTGAAGGCGCATAATTGCTTTTTTTCAAGCCACCGTACATCAAGTCATAATGTTGCTCCGTACAGCCTGGCACTCCTTCTTTTGGCTCTATAATCTCCTTCATTTCCTTTTATTACTTACAACAGCTCTAAAATTCGCCAGCACAGATTTGTAATAGTTCACGCGAGGCTTAAATTGCTCTTTAATGTTTGCTCCTCAGAGTATCGCAGCAGAGCTCATGTTTTCACCTCTCCAGCAGCAGCGAATGAAACACTGCCAAGGAGTTTGAATGAAGCGGTTACAAGCACGATACGGCAAAGTATCGGCGCTGGACTTTTAAACGCTGGAAATGTCGTCTCAGACAAAGCAGAAAACAAACAAAAGACTTCCAAAAGCTCACGCAAGAGGTTGTTGTTGATTTTTTTAGCTGTTTTCAGCTGTTTTCTAGCTTTGGATTTATCTGTCAAAAGGATGGATGCAGTGGTAGCTGTTTTATGTGGACAATATGGCTCACAGCCCAGGTTGGCAAAGCGTTGGGGGCGGACTGAGCGCTAGGGAGTATTTCTTTGAAAATGCTGACACTCAGTTGAGCTCTAAACATGTTTTCTATTGCTTTTCAGATGGGGGATGTGGCGTCATGAGCTATTTGCGCAAATATCTCTCACCATGAGTCACTTATCTGATTTGCAGCATCTGCAAATGCAGCACTTCAGTGGAGGATAATTTCTTTTTTTTTTTTTTATTGCTTATTTGTGGAAAATAGCGAACAGTCTAAACTGAACTCTCCCCGTTTATTTGGTATTGTGACCGAGTCCGATTCTTATTGGGTTGTGGGAAAAAGTAGCTCGCTCTCATAAATGTTTTTTTTTTTTTTTTTTTTTGTGGCTCAGTTCTTGGAAAACGCCTGCAAAATATCTCTGTCTTTAAAAGCGAGGCAGCTTTCCATGTCACACTGATACCGCTTTTTTTTTTTTTTTTTTTTTGTGTCACTGAAACCTCAAATTGTCGCAGGTGTCTGAAAACGTGATGGGAGCATTCCTGCAGGGAGAGGGCATATCTGTCTGAAATGTAGCAGAAACCTCACTTAGGAACAGAGCTCACAATGAAAGTTGGATTGTGGCTGCAGGAAGACAACAGTGCAGAGAGATGTGAGTGAGAGTTAAAAAGTGGAGTTAGAGAACCGAAAGAATAGTTAAAATATGAAGAATATTCTAGACAAGTCCGGTTTGAAAACCACAGAGGGAGTGATTTTTACTAGCTGAAGTCGTTTTGTGGAAATGCCAAGGCTGTACTTTTCTTTTTGTTGTCTTTCTCCCTTTCTCTTCCTTTTTTTGAAATCATGCTGCGTGAGATGAATGTTTCCTTGTTCCGTCATGCTCTACTTACTTTCAGCATTTCCATCCTCACCCTCACGAAGAAATGAACATCTGTGGGCGGAGATAATCTCACCATAATTTGTCACCTTTTTTTCTTTTTTTCTTTTTTAAAAAACAAGCACCATCTGCGGCACTGGGTTTCTGCACTTGACACAACACGATACTTTAGGGAATTTGTGTGTCAATCAAATGAAGGGCTGTCCGTCAAACGTTGGCAGTTTTCACCACAGGCTGTCTAATAGTTTAAAGCTCCTGCAACCAATGAGCAAGACAGTCAGATAAAATAAATCCAACTGACAGTGAAACTTCCCCCTTTCCTTTTTAGTCTTACTTCAGGTCTAAGAAGGAGTGTGATTCAAACAAAAGGAGATGTTTAATGAATGCAAAAGAAAAAGAAAACGCAAGATCTGGGACAAAGTTAATGATGGGAAGTTAAGATTTGATAAACGAAATAATGACGCTGTCGAATCCACCGTCTGTATCGGCTTATCCTTGCAGGGTTGGTAGTGGCGTAGTTAAACGCAGCACAATTTTATGTTATTTTATCTTATGAGACAGACACATTTAATTCCAATCAATATTTCTACATACTTTGGTCCAAAGTGGACCTGCTAGGATAAGCGGGCATGGACAACGGATGTATAGAACCTAATAACTTTAATAATAGTAAAAAATATTAACAGAGAAAAACAATGCAAAAAAAAAAAGACATCAACAGTTGTTTTTGTCTTCTGTATTTTGGTCGTATTGTACTGAGCCAACTGGAAAATGAATGACCTCAGTGAGTTTCATCGAGTGGTAGAATTTGCAGCAATTGAGCAAAAAATGTAGTGACTATAAAATTGAACCAGTAACTCAACGCCTCTTTTTAAAAACCACATTTGCACCAGAAGATTTTATTAAAAGCCTTTGTGAAGTTTTCATCCTCTGTCCTCCCCAAAAATATACTGAGCTCCCTCACACCTGACATGGTTGTATGTTGCCGGTGACGTCGTTTTCTTTCCTTGCCATTCAACAAAGAGACAGGTTGGGGGGAAAAGAGAATCATGTCATCTCTGAAACCAAATATACAATAGAAAGCAAGCACACCCCTCTCACCTTTGTCTTTCCAGAAGGCAGATGATATGAAAACACTCACCTGACTCAGTCCCCCAGTAAGGCTGCCAAGATGCAAAATTGCACTGACCCACACAACCTTGACCTCTCATTTGCATTCTGTCAGCTCTGCTGGGAATTTTATTTATTTATTTTTTGGTCATTATCTGCAGCATGATGCAGAGGACAAGCTGATAGCGGGGAAAACAAACAAACAAACAAAGAAATATATCAATCTTTCAGGATCTGTTTATTTTGGTTTAGTTTTTAGATCAAATCCCTTAAAACGAAGCCTGACGTTCCAGGAGCCATTTAAGTGAGGAGAGACAAAAACAGCAGCGAAGATCAACAAGAGAAGGCATTATCCAGAAGAAAGGCGGGTTGGTGTGTGTGTGTGTGTGTAGGGGGGGCACAGGAACATGTCCATCTGTGTGATAATGCGACGCTGCCAGCTGTTATGTATGAGGAACAGCTTGACAGCCGTGAAGCCTCCAACCTGGACTTCTCTGTGTCCTTCAAAGCAGAGAACTGGTTATTCGTCAGAGGAAGATTGATGGAGCTTTCCTTGGAGAAGGATTATTCTCTTCTAGCATGGATTTTATTTCAAACCAGACAGAAAGTCCAAATTGGAAGGTCTTTTACCTTTTGGGCACAGACAGACTCGGGTGACTCATGTAGGTTTATTGGAAATAACTTCATATGACTTTTTGCGACAGTCAGAGGGGCTGTGCTAATGTCGATTTATTTTTTATGGTATATATATTTTTTAACACATTTTAATTCAGCAGTGTCATAAATCGTGTTTCTGTCACTGTGTTCTCACATCATAAAGTTGATGGAAAGGAGAAAGTTTGAAACGACTTCCTCAATTTCGCAAAAAAAAAAATTTGGCTTTTCCGAAGAAGAGTGAAAAGGAGATGGAAACACATTTACTGCATACATTCTGACGCATCAAACATTCGCCTCACATGTCGCGTTAGATGTTTGCATTTCTTCCTCTGCGTCTCCGTACGGCATCTAACATCGTCGGTAGTTTACATGGTAATTCTCCATTACAGAACAATTGTGACTTATCCAATAGCAACACATTTCTTAAAAAGCCTCTCACCATTTTTTTGAGATGTGTGGCCCATGCTAGTTTGCAATCTCTACTTCCTGTTTCCTACAGCCATAAGTACCATCAACATCTGATGAAGTTAAGCTTTGATTCACTCCAAACCAGTGTACGGAAACATGCCTAACTCATAGTCTCTCCCTCCCACACCCCCTTTTTTGCAACATTTTAAACGTTCACCTAACATTTAATAAGTTTCTTTCAACCGTATTCACACACCATGCACTTTTTTCACATTGTTTTGCTTGGAACCTCAAATTTCCATGTTTTTTTTTATGGAGTTTTAACCTGTTTAAGCACTTTAATGGTATGGTGCTTAGACAGAAAAATCACTCACATTTGTCACAGATGAAAAGCTAAACAGTGTGACACCTGTATGTATCTGCTGCTATTTGATACCTTTAAATAAATCCAGTGAAATCTGTTGCCCTTGAGAATCAGCTTACAAACAACCAAGATGGCTTCCTGGTAACTCTAGGAAACATTGACTGAATGCAAAAGCATGCAGTACCTTTTATACTTTAATTTGTTTATGTTTCATTGTCTATCTGGTCACAATGTTTAAGAGTTGGTGGGTGTAGAGTGACAAATGATCATTTTTAACAGGTCTCACTCGTTTCAAACGTTCCAGATCAGGATTGTTATCAGGGTTCAGTTAAACAGACAAACGATCTCTCGCAAAGTCTAATTAAAATATTTATCACCCAGGTTAGCTTGACTGCAAGCTAATTTGAATATTCTGTTACTCGAGGCATGCATTATTTGATTTTATTTATTCATTTGGGACGTTCGATTTTCCTGTTGCAAACGGTTCATGAGCTCCAGGGTATACAACATTAAATTGTTGTGGGTGTTAAAAAAATTACAAATAATTGATAAACGCCTCGGTTGATGCATGAGGAACCCGGCACAGATGATGAACACAATTGACTGAGTCAGGATATATCATCAGGTTACTTAAGAGATTAAATAAATGTTCACTTGTGTAATGAATTGATATAATGACGATTATAAAGCGATAATTTATTTTAACAATTTAATTACAATGTGAAACCAGATTAATGACACACAGAGTGATTATAATCAATGACTGCTGCTTCTTTTTGGAGAGAGAGCAAAGCCTAATCCCCAAAAAAGTTTACCCTCCTCCTACCACACCTGTTGGCCTTCTCGGAGTAGAGCTCCGATATTTGTTTGTAATAGATGGACATGGATAATTATACTGAAACCTGATGATTAATACTGACCGCCGCCCCTTTAGCTACGTTACACTGATGGACAAAGCAAGTTGTTTCTTTCAGGAAGTCAGTATTTTTAAGATGTTGTTTGGTTCTTGATCAATATCTGGGTGATTTGTCTTTTTCACTTTTTATTTTATTTTTTTTAAAAAGGGTTTCCATAACTAGATGTATCTGGCAAAAAAATGTGATTTGTGGATTTGGAGTGTCACACCAGAAAAAGATTGGTAAGTTCACAGAGAGAGTTATTCTTTGATATTTTTTTTACTTTAAAATAAAAAATGTACAGGTCATAAACAACAACAACAAAAATACAGAAACAACTGGATCAGAATTATGTGGACAGATGGACAAGGAATAGAGAGTGGAAGTGTTCAGCGGGACTGGTTTCTCGAGCGTGGAACTGGTGAGTCTAATTAGCAGAATTTGGAAAAGTTGTGCCTAAATCATGAATTATAAGTTTTTGTGAGAATGGCTAGTTAACACAAATAATCTACCTCAACTTGATAGGACACTAATGTGTCCCCAAAAAAAGCAAATCTATTTTTTTAACCATTTGCTTTGCCAAATGCAACCTAGATAACAGCGTTTCTAGGCAACATTGCTGCGGAATCTGTTTTCACCCAGAAGAAAGCCTTACACCGTTCAAAGACAAAGAAAGAAAAGTAAGAACTCAGTTAAATTTCTCATTTTGCTTCATGAAAACCCTTCACACAGATTCATTGTTCTTAAAGTTGTTGAAGATATTCGGCGTCTCTCTCTGAGTGTGACGAATCATGGCATCGCGCGTGTTGTGCAGTTCGGGCCAACGTCTTCAATCACAGCAGAAACGAGAAGACCAGAACATGACTTGAATACGTTACTAGTTGAAAGTTCATATTCATTCATTTTGAACGAGGAGGTGCGTAGAAACGTTTGACCAGGGCTGGTATTTCATAAACAAAAGAGAGAGTCAATAACTGTCAATGATGATGAATTGGGGTTTGAAAACTCGAGTTAGTGCTCACGATATAAAAAAAAAAAAAAAAAAAGTGTCTGGAGTATCGCTGTAAGCAATATGAGGCAGGCAGCACACAAAAGTGCAAAGGGACCAGAATCAGGGAGTTCTCACGTTATCAATCACTCCTCTTAACATTTAGCTTCATTAGAGAGTAGAGAATGATGGATTCCCACATAGCAAACCTCAAAGCTTAACTCTGATTCAGGCTTACAAGTTAACACCATGAAGTGGATGGCTGTTAGAAACCAAAGTTATCAAGGATTTTGAAACCTCAGTCCAGTAATTCCCACTTGTATGAAGTTGGGAATCGTGTTTATTTCTGCTTAAATGCTTCCATTTGTAAGGAAAAGCCAATAAAAAATGTGGGGCGTGCTCCCCAGCAGCAAGAGGAACCAGGATGTTCTCTCAAGCATTACAGGAGCCTCGGTTAGCTAAGTGAAGAAGTTAACATGTTTCACTTTAATCATTCAATTCAATAAACTACATTAAACCAGATTTAGCTTGAAAAATAACCTGCTTGGTTTACAGAAAAATATATCATGACACAGTACTTTGCTGCGCAACCCCACCCGCAAATAAAAAAACCACCAAAAAAAACCAATTCTTTACAAATGTGGCATAATCCAAAGGTTAATAAGCATTTTCTCCAATGAGTTCCAAAGATTTATTGTCAACAACCACTGAAGTATTCCTCCAACAAGTTATACATCTAAAACCTTATCTATTATATCCATAAATCCACCCACTCACCCGCAGCCCTTGAACTTTTTTGTCATGATACTGACTGTCTGTGTTTTGATCATTTTTGAGTTATTTGTTGTTGTTCACAACTTTTCAGTCATCAGCTGATTTCTGTGTTAATTATCTTTGTTTAACCGTGCCGCTGTGTTAGCAAGGAGCGCGGTAGGAGGAACGCGGCAAATGTCACGGTCGGACAGCAGGGCAGCCGGGGTGGTTGTCCCATCAGACCATCAGTTTACAAAATCACACACAAAAAACTCTCAAGATTTCAAGGGGGTTAACTTATCTTTGTTCATTTTTTTGTTGAGCTACTTATCTGTAAGATTCTGTTTGTGCAGTTAGGTTATTCTTATATGTTAGTCTTGTCACTCATTTTTTTGTTTTGGTTCAGTTCCTTGTTTAGTTCACTGTGCTGGAGTTAGGAACAGGGGCAGCGACAGTCTCCTTTCCTATCATAGTCCTATTTTAAAATATCTCCATTTTGTACTTTGCCACATTAGAACTACAAATGCCAACATGACTGTAAATTGTATGATACAACCAACCCAAGAAGAATCACATATCTGTGCCAGATATGATCAAAATTAAACTTTCATTCCAAACATTGTTTGTGGAAAACTATGACTGCACATCACCCATGACTCACCGTCCTCATGTTAAAATGCGACGGCGGCTGCATGATGTTTGTTTGGATGCTTTCCTTCAGCGGCAGGAAGGAAGCTCTTGAAGTTGATTGGGGAAGAGGATGAGGCTAAATACTGGAAGAAAACCATTTTTGGGGCCAGCAAAAGACTGGGCATGGAGGTTCACCCTCAAGCAAAACAACCACTCTAAATATACAGAGACACAGTCAAGTTCCAGATCTTAATCCAATTAAGAATCGGGAAGAAGGTTTGAAATCGGTCTTCATAGACACTCTTAGTCCACTTTGAGCATAAGATATTTTGCAAAAAGTTTCAGATGTACAAAATTGATTCCCCGATAAACTTTGACCTTAATTGAAGTAAAAGGCAGCTATGACAGGCGTTGACTCAAGGGGGATAGATAAAACTGCACTTTCAATGTTTTATTTGTAAAGTATATTTTTTAAAAATACAATTATGCCTCTGTTTCCAGCCAGCTAGCTTCGTTTTTGTGTCACATTGGTACGTGGAGCTTTCACCTTCTTCCCTTTCCAATCTAAGGGTAATTACAGCTTCCTTCCCCTGAGTTATTTCCACTGAACCAAAAAAAGAAAAGATCTATTGTCACAAAAGGGAACCATTAACTCACAGAGGTCACCCGTTAACTTGTTGGGCGCTAAGATCTTATGGTCATTAGACACACAGAGGGGGTTACCAACGTGACTTCTGTCAGAGCAGGCAGGACAATGGCTCTCTGCCGACCGGATTCTGATGGACGCAGCGCTGAATGTGAACCATGACACCGAGCAGTCAAAGCCACTGGCTCAGACCGTGCCGTAATTGCTTTCACCGGCTGACAGTTTTACAACAAACAGTCATGATGTCTAGGGAGGGAAAAAAATATGACATTTTCCTTTACAATGCAGTCATCGGGCTGTCGCTTTCAGTTTACAAATATGTGTTTTGTTTTTTTGTCTTTTTACATAAAAAGGAAGCGCTTGGATCTACCAAATTGTTTGGTAGCGAGTGCATCACTCTGATTTGACAGTTTCTTCCATTTGAAAGCCTGCAGCTGTCTGGCCCACATGAACAGCACTCTGAAATGTCTTGGCTGTGACCGCTGCTCGTTTGAGGACTTTGAGCAGGACGTATCTGTTGCTTGCGAACTTCCCTTTTTAAAACTGGAGGGTCCCTGAATCATTTATGTGGCAACCCTTAAGTACCTTTTTTGCAGCAAGGTTTATAGAAAGGCTTAATAAATTATACTGTTTTATTATTATTTTTTTATCCTTTTCTCTTCTTGAATAAAGTCTTGGCCTGACAAATCATCAGCGTGATGAATGTGTCTGCCTCCCTCTGTCTGCGCCCGCCCCCTGAAACACAACAAAACACAGGCGATGCATTATTTGTATTGTTCACTCGTAAATCACCTGCACAATTTCAAAGGGAGAACAAAGGACAAGTCTCGCCCTGCGTCTGACTCACTTCATCTTTACCTCATGGGAGTCCACAGAAAGGCCATCCCAGTGTCCAGGATCGCATTGTGTGTGTGCGCAGTTTTTTTTTTTTTTCATGTTCTTTTTAATACGACCAGAAAATGCAGAAATGATTTAAAACCAGGCTAAAAAAATAAAAAACTAACAATAACAAAAATCGCATGTTGTCTCTCGCTGGATCATTTTCATAGATGACATCCAGAGGTGCTCGATGGAGCTCCGGTGTCTCCGACTGCGAACTCGGCACCCCTCCCTCATACTGCGGACAATAATCTGTGTGTAACAAAGGGCAGCGAGAGCTTGGAGCGCCGCAGGTACAAGCTCTGAGAGGAGGAGGGACTGAGGGGAAACAGTCTTCCAGCAGAGCCATCTGTTCATGTGTAATTACAGTGCTGAACCTCAGCCGATTGCTCTCTGTACATTCTGACAGTGGGACCTCCTGACCGGCCCAGAGCCTGGCTGAGAGGCAAACGAGCGTCTTGGATCACGGCTCATGGTTTAAATGAAGAGGCAGCTTTTAAGCAAGAAGCGTTTGCAGTTTAATACAAGTGGAAATATCGCCGTACAGATTTTTCTGCTCAAGTTGGAGTGTAAACTCAACGTTGAACGCTCAGCATTTTCCGACAATGTTTTCTTGCTCTTCTGCCCAAATTGTCTTTGTTTAGCCACACATGTCTCATAGGTCACGGTTAGCGCCACCCTAAGGAGCAAATACATAGCGGCACACACCGCAAAAACACAAAATCTTACCAAATATTTTTGGTCTAGTTTCTAGTGCAAACATCTTAGTACACTTGAAATAAGACAAAACTAACTTCAAAGTAACTTTTCAGCGAGATATAGGAGCTTGTTTTGAGTCAGTTATTTCCTTTGGGAGATGATCTCATTTATGACGTCTTTCCAATGTTGCAAGTGAAATAATCTGTCAATGGAACTAATAATTTTTTAAATCAATATTAAGGAATTGTTTACTTCCTGATAAAATTATTATTTTTTCTCTCTAGTCCCACTGAGAACTTTCTCAAAAGGGGGTATTGCTTTAAAATGAATGACTTTGCACAGATCGGTATCATAACCAGAATTTGACTGCATTGTACGTTAAACGGGATCAAGCAGGAAATTGTAATTTAACTACTATTTTTGTGTAAATTGGGTCAGAAGCATCAGAAAGCGTGTGGTGAATCTTCCAGCATTGAGCTTTTGTCAGTGATTCATTATTGCTAGTTTTGACTGTGCAATAACACTTTAAAGGGCAAAACAACAAAATCCCGTCTGCTCCGACTTGATGGTAACAAGACAGTAAAGCGGTGGACGTTTCACAACAGCGGCACATCAAAATGGAAATGGCCATCATATGTTCAATATTGGACAGAAATCGCTGATTAAGAATGGCAGTTGTCAAACACGTTTGTAATTATGACGCCTGCCTTACCAGGGCAATGATGTTCTGCCTTGCAGGCTAATGAGACACTGCATGAAGAGGTGCATAATCTTACATGCAAGCATTAGGCCTTAGCATTTGCACTGTGACAGTTTTACCATTAATCATAATCAACCAAAGCCCTTTACACTCGATACATTTCAAGTTTGCTCATAGCTCATTTTTCCCCATGACATTTGATGTGATAAGTGTGTGCAGTTTGCACAGTGGAGTGTGTTTTTCTGAGTGCATATGCGCATCTGCAAGCCTGTATGGGTTTTTTTTTTTTCGTGTGTGTGTGTGTGTGTGTGTGTGTAATTTACTGACTGACTGGCTGGATCCAACATGACATTTTGGATTCAGTCAGGTTCCCACACTTGCGAATATCAACAGTGACGGCTTAAGAATCGAAGACGAACAACTACGACCGCAAGTAACCGGCGCAAGGATGTGCTTCCCCACTTGGAAGGCGGCTATGTTTCGGTTTGAACACTGGCCACCAGCAGTCTGCCTCTGTTTCTGTCCAGACTGCAGAGGATTGAGAATAGCCCTGCGGCAGATGGTCAGTGAGTGTTTTCATCACTTCCCACAAAACTGCTTAAGTGTCTGTGGTTATCTAAACGGACGTGTGGCACTGCTGCATGCCGTGCTGTTCCTTCTCCCTCTCCCTCTCCTCAAAATATGTATATCCACCCACGACGACAAGAATATGCAAACAAACAATAACAAAGAACTGCAAGCAGTCCGCTACTCCATGGCAATTTTTATGCAGTGTTTCGGCATACAAATTTTGAAAGGAATTTACTTCTTGGTCTTAAAATGCAAATTCATGCATTTATGTATGATTTTTTTGATGATGAATTTCAAGTTTCTAAAGCCCTACGTTCAATGGCAATGTGAATTTGTCAAAAATCGCACATTAAGGCTTTTCCCAGTTAGGCATGGAATGGCAATTATTATTATTAAGGTGAAAAAGGTTCAGAAAAACATCTTGTAATGAAATGCCAGAAAAAGTGCAGAATGAACAGCGTTACCTGCAGCTGCTCTGACTGCGGAGAGTATAGCTATGCAGTATACCCTGCATAGCTGCTGCGATATATTTTACTCTTATACCACCAGCCAAAGGGTTGAAAGAAATTTATTGCAACTTTTTCTTCATAATTGGCTATTTTGAAATGTTTTTTTCTTAAAATGATTTAGTCAAAAACACAGCTATGAGGTTCAGTACCACCAATCAATTTTAAAATATGGTGAGCTACAAGTACCTGACTAATTAACTTCCACATCTTAGCTTATTTGGTCGATTACTTAAGTTTGCAAAGTTTTACACAAATACTTTGTTTTATGTACGTTTATGCACCGTACATAAACGTACATATGTACGTTTATGTACATATGTACATAAACGTGTACATATGTACACGTTTATGTACATATGTACATAAACATATGTACATACATATATATTAATCGTTGGTAATCGGATAATCGATTACCAACGATTATCCGTTGGTAATCGGATATTACCAACGATTACAAGACTATAACTGTGTGATATATTTTCTTTCCAAACCTAATGAGATGCTGCCTTTACAGTAACTGTGAGAGAGCTGATGCATAAAGTACAGCTTGTGTTCTTCAAGTGACAACAATCTCTTCTATTCTCTGTAAGTCTAGGACAAAGAGCGGGGTTGCAAAAATAATAATTTTCACACACAAAAAAAAATCCAGAGCTACCTAAAATATTCTTATTCTTGTGGGAGAGTTTGTGTTATTATGATCTGATTAAATCAAATAACATTTCACAGTTCTAATCCCAAAAGGTGTATTTGGTGCAAAAGTGACCAAATGTGAGTAAAACATCTATACAGAGAATAATCTACATTCAGAGAAATGCTTACATCTATCAGACGATGTTATTGGCTCCATGATGTAATTTACAAGATACATAGACTCAGGATAAAAGGTCTTATTTTTCTTATAAGAAAAGAAATGTAAACTATGTGGAAACTTTTAGTCTCTCAGACCATTTAGACACTTTAAGTAACTGAATCCACAATACGTTTTGTGCTTGGCAAAGGAATAAAACACCCTTGGGAATGCTGATCAATTTCCATCTACCTTTTTTGCTGCCTGGTGGAGAAAACTGCCCCGTCACAACTGTCTGAAACTTCGGCCCTACAAACAAAACGGTCGCAAGGACAAAAAGCCTGTCAGTAAACTTTAAGATAGTTTTTAATGTCGAAGAAAATGACAGAAAGTCTGCAGTCAGCGTACAGCTTATGTAAGTGGAACATGTAAACAAAACATGTGGCTCATTGACTAGATTATTTACTGTCTTATTTGTTGTTGAAGTGACATTTTTATTCTTATCATGCCAGCACCATTTGATCTACAAAAGAATGAAGCTCCAGTTAAAATCTAATTATTATGGAAATCTAATCTTTACACACAGACATCCTTGTACAATTTGTGAATACAGTGCAATTAAATGGCGCGAACCAAAAATTAAAACCAACTGAAAACCATATGATCTTTCAAGTCACTGAATGCTACGTCATCCTCCCCAGGTACAGGGTCTGCGCCCAATAAATACATACATGGGAAAGAAATTGAGTTTACTTGACAGAGCCTGGAAGCGCAGAACGGGTGAGTCAGTTTCCTATTGATTTTTCCTCTCTCCTCCAGTCCTTTGATCCTCGGAGACGGAGGAGCGAAGGAAGGAACCCACATGTTGAGGGGCTGGCAGATGAAACGATGGGGCTCAGCCTGAGATTTGAAACCTGCGCAGGAAAAAAAAAAAGGAAAAAAAAGCGAAGCTGCTTGTTCAGTTCTGGATTCTGCTGACCAGCTTTACGGGAGCGGGCCCGTCTCTCCCCTTGAGGGACCGTCTCCACGACATGGCAGTTAAAAGCTCATCTGGCCTCCATGTCTCCATGTGGCTGCGTGCGATTTGGTGGAGCAGCCCTAATAACCTTTATGGAGCTGCTTGAGACCCGGCTAGCTGCCTGCATAGTAATGTCAGCGCACACAGAGCGTGGAGCTCGTAAATCAGCTGAGGGCTCTCCGGTTGTGCTGGTGTCCTCGTGGCTTCGTTGCCTTGGAGACCCAGAACCTTCTCCGTAGAAGTTCGCGAGTGTGTATAATTAGCACTGTTTATGGATTATGCTAACCAGTTACGTTTGAAATCACATGTAGCATTTTCAGACATGGAAAAACAAGATATTTTTGTTTTAAAAATATATTTGTTAAAAAATATTGGACAAAATGCATTTATACTTTGTAGTACTCACCCGTATCTAACCCTATATTTCCATAAGTAATATTTCTACAAGCAACAAGTAGACCTATATTGCTAATAACACTAAACAAAAATGAATTCATTAATAAACTCAGGAATATCATGTATGAAAATCTCTTCATACAAATAAAAAAACAATGCTCCCATATTGTATTCAGTTCTATTTTAACATCCAAATGTGACGTTCAGTTGGGAAATCCTGAGCTTATTCAGCTTCTTTAGCTTCATTAGCATCCTCATATAAGTGCAGATTCAGAATAGTTTACTACTGCCTTTTTGAAAATAAACAATATATCCTTATATGTAGTCAAAAACTACAGAAAAACTAGCATTTTTTCTGGGACCAGGAAGTTACTGTAATTTCCTCCCAACTCCCAATGTTAGTAATTCAGTAAAATAGTATTTGAATTGTATCAATGTTTTTTTTTTTTTACTACCTCTGCCATGCCAGAGGACTGGCTATGATCAACAATGTGATCCCCAAGTTGCTCTGTCTCTGTGGTTTTCATGGATTTTCAGCCATGTGGGTTCAGCGTTGCTGGATGGCTGCCAAAAAAATTACCTTTGCAACACAAACAGAAAATGAGGGTCAAGCCTCGGCCATCCCGGCATCAGACCTCTTTAACGCCGCCTGCAGATGAGAGCTGTTGGAGACAGCTGCCAAGGAGCCTGATTTAAGTCGAGCAGCCGCTGTTTCTTTTATCGTTTTAATGGCTGCTCTCGAGATGACGACCGAACTCCTGTGGAACTAAAATGAAATGGGAAATTGTCTTAATGCGTCCATGTACACGTCCTCCTTGCTGTTTTTTTTTTTTTTGTTTGTTTTTTTATCGCATTCACAGATCAGTGCACCAATTTGCACAGCATCACTTTGCATTTCTTACATCAAAACAGGAAAGTATACATTACATTACATTACATTGCATCAATCATGCCTCCCATTACGGATGTTATTGTCCACGTAGATGGCAGCCTTAGACCACTCAGCACCTCCGTTTTCTTTCCTACTGCTATCTCCACGAGTCCCGTGTGTGAATGATATGGCTATAATAATAATAAATAATAATAATAATAATAATGATAGGGGCAGATAGCGCTGCAATTCCACACCACATTTTGCAGACACGTGGACCTAAAAGCATCTCATGGATATTTACTGTAAAGATCCACAGCGATGATCAGGTCGTGCCTTAACTGCTCAGCCCTCAAGTCATTTCTTTTGCCGCTTTGTTTAAAATCATTAGGTCAGTGCTGGTGTGCTGCAGCTTGAACAGCCACATACCCTTAATACAAAGTTTACAGAATAATTGCTCTGTTTACTGGTTTACTGAAGCCTAAGAAAGGCTCCGGCTTATAAATTATGAATAAACTGGCTGCACAGTTGTCACAGAGTACAAACTGCTTGCTGAAGTGCAAACTATTTGCTGTTGATGTATTGTTTTCATTGCACCTGCCTTGTGGGACTATATTTTGTCTGTCTTCTTCTAAAATAAATTTACTTTGCAACATTATGCTTTTCAAGGCATATGAACGTAAAGCGCATTGTTTTCAACAGTCAATTGGATCATTTTTCCAGCTGAGCATTTTTTTCAACATAGTCAAAACTGACGTTATTGTGCAAGAGCAGAAACAATTACCACGTGCAATGTGTTTCAAAACAGCTGGGTTTTTTGTTTTGTGCAACCTGTCCGACCAATTTTGTTATTAAAAACACAAGGATTATAAAACAAATGTCTAATATGCTTCAAAAGAGCCTGAATAGTAATGACTTGCATTGGAATATTTGTAGATACTCATCAATAAGCAGGTAGTAGGTTCAAATTTCAAATATGCTGTGACTTTTTAGTGTGGAGTTAGTCTGGTTATCATTCAAAATACAGAATGTGGTAAGACTTAACATAGTAGCGGCAATAAAAGATGGTGCTGGCAGCATCATGCTGCTTGGCTCCATTGGCAAGAGTTGATCGGTTGATGGATAGAACTACATAACCAGCAATCAGCAAAAATAACCTATTACTAGACTGGAAAAGACTTGAAACTTGGGCAGACATTTACATTCCAGCAGAACAACAACTCTGAGAGCTCTAACAGAATAGTTTAATTTAAATTATGTTTATTAGTTGAATGTGGAAAATCCAGACTTAAATTCAATTGAGAATATGTAGTTAGCAGATAGAGCCCAAAAGTCAGCTGTCAGCCATATTGGGCAGCCATTTTCAGGGTCAAATTGGCCACAGTTGGCAAAAAGGGAACGGTTCATGTGTTTTAGATCGTACCATTGATCCTCCAGGCTGACGCCATCCTGCTCCCAAACACATCAATGGAATATTTTGCTTTTTTTTTAATGGGTAAAACAGGAAGTGTTTGCAAGAAAATGTAGTTCTTTAACAAACTTATACAAAGGATGCTGAAAGTAATTTTGTCAGATAATTTTTTTTTTTTTTTCAGAAAAAAATTTAAAACATGCATCATCTGACTTCTTCACAATTATACTCTACTTTGTGCTGTCATATTAAATAGCCACTAAAATACATTAAATTGTGGTTAGCTATTTCACAAAGTGTGTAAAATTGAAGAAAGTATAAATTTATTCGAAAGGCATTGGACTCGGACAGAATATAAATGACTGGATAGCTTGTCCATTCTATGGCTTTTTACAAAAGTCTTGTCAGTGTCTCCTTATGTCTGGCATTTTTATACAGGAAGAAACAATCACACAGTAATCTTCTGCTGTCCCACAAAGCTCAGGATCAAGCAAAAGCGTTGACAGAATACGTGTGATTTGTCTGCAGACTGCCAGGGAAAGTCATAACCTTCAAAAAGGAAATGGACATAACGTGTCCATTTCAAATAAAACACAGAAAAAACATTTTTCTTGTGGGGTTATGACTAAACTAAGAATTAGCATTCCTCAAGTACTTGCAGAAATCAGTGCAAATGTAAATTGCTCCAATTATTCTTATGGTATAAATAATTGCTCAAGCATTGCAAGGACTTTTAACATACTTACTTTTAATTTCCAATATTACAGCTATGTTTTTAGCATTTTGGCAAAGCTAAAAACAGCTTCACAACAGATATCAACTTAACTGAATTCCACATTTAAAAAAACTGACTAAACAGGTCATAAATGACCTGTTTAGTCATTTATGACTAAACAGTCATAAATGTTTAGTCATTTATTACTTTTAAATAAATGTCTCTGTTTTATGTCTAACTTCCTGAACTAGCTAGCTGTGTGCAGTGCTAATGCTAGCTTGTACTTGTTTGAACAGGGAAAAAAGGAGATTTGCTTTTAGAACATTTTAGAGGTTATTGGTTTGTTGGACAACAGTTGTGCTTGTATCTTCTTATATGAAGAAAAAAGTAATGTTTTTGCTGCTTCTTGTATAAAATTACTAAGTTACTAAACAACTAGGCGCATCCACACACTTGTTCATCGCTTGTCTGGAATGCTAACGTATTTGGTTTTCCTCTCTTTCTGTTAAGCTTTTTGTTATATTTTTTAATATCATGAAATGACGTGATAAATGAAATAAAAATGTGTGCATGAGCTATTGTAAACTAAGCTTTCCTCCACACAAACCAGCTTCTCTAAAGCTGCTTTCTTTCTAAGTTGTGATTCGTATTCTGCTGCTTTTACTTTGGCCAGTTTTCTCTGTAGTCTTAAACTCAATTGAACATCTGCAGTTGGGTTTTCTTGTTTTGTTTTGCCCTTTTCTGAACTTACTATACTGGGCAGTCGGTGTTTTACCTAAGCCTTTATAAACTCCAGTGCCCTGCTTGCTAGATACGTGGCACTCTTGCCCACTGCTGAAGTAGGTCCACTTGTTCTAATGCACTGTGTGTTTCCATTTGCCTCTGGCCTTTTTTTTTGTCTTCTTCCACACTCTGTAGCACTATTTGTCATCTTCACACCAGCATTATGGCCGACCAGGATTAGACCCCACACAGTAGTCAGCTCTTTCAAAACTCAGTCTATATTTGCTAATCCCTGCAACCTTACAGCAGGACACCAATGACAGAGCTGAGCACTGCAATCTCCTCCATTTTTGCAACTGTTTTTCTCTCATTATCTACTTTATTTCTGGACTTGACCCAGGCAGGCGTGTACGTGCAGGAGCAACCCATCCATCAAGGTCAGCAGGGGTGAGCAATTTTGCTCCTGTAAATCTCTCCATCTCTTGTGAAGTTAACTAACATGCTGTCTGTTCACATATTAGATTAGATTGGCGCTGTGATTTCTTAACAATTTATTATTTTTATGCCAATTGAATATATCTTTTCATGCCCTTTAAATCGAACAATTGAACTGGGTTGAACAAAAACGACATTTTTGCTAGAGAAACTTCAATGTCTTACACTGACTTACTAAAAGTATATTGACACTAATTTTTTTAGGGAGCATTTTCTGTGTCCATGGGACACTGGTAGAGCATTAAATTAAGGAATCCAGAACTTGACTTGAGGATGCATTTCTCAAAACTTCAAGAACACGTAGTACCTGCTAACAGCTTCGTAAATCTGCTTCCTAGTGACTCACACAAAAATTAACTAACTTTTAAAATTGTTCAAACTTTGTCATCTTGTTGATGATTGATCACACTAATACTTGGTCAGTGACAGCCAATTAAAGATGTAACGTTGGTTATTTTTAAGCATGGCTGTTGATGGTCTTCGGAACATGATGTCGGTGTTGGACCGGCCTCGCTCCCGTCCTCTAGCTACGAGAAGCTGGCCGTGACTTTGTGAGCAAATCTAGATAACAGCCATGTACTATGTGATGTGAAAAGCACGGTTGTTACACACATTTGGAGAGTGGCGAAAGTGGGTCACTTAGCCCACTGAGATTCAGCTTGTACCATTCACTGATGTGGAAATAAGTCTCTTGCATTGGATCAAACCATCAAGGCTGCACTACCAACCAGTGCCACAGTCAGCACCCAGCTTTGTGCTGCACAAACATACACAAACGAGGAAGCAATTTTCTTCCCATCCTTAGTTTTAAACAGAAATCTGTCATTTCTAGGCTGTAAAATCTGCTTGATTTTTATATGTGTGATTTGTCCTTGTTCTCAGTTTTTTTTCCCTGTACTGTATAACTCTTTTACATTGCAGAATTGCAGAGAACAATCCATATTATCCTGCAGCCACAAAATCAACGTGGCTACGTCTTCTGATGCCAGACAGTACAGTTGTAACTTTTGTGTTCCCAAAAACTTCCCAATGTGCTAAAATGGTGCAGTGCGTGTGGACATCTCAACTCCTATAGCTCTGACATCAGGGTCAGACTTCGATATGATACATACATGAGTAAACCTTTTCTGAATGACCTTTGTCAGATGGCAGGGAGCCAGTTCTTCACTCTCACCAAGGTCTCACTGGCAAGCAAAACCGCAGATGTGTGTGTGTGTGTGTGCGCGCGTGTGCGTGTGTGTGTGTGTGTGTGTGTGTGTGTGTCGCCTAAAACTGGAAGCTTTAATTGCAACGGTTGGCTCACAAGAGCGTCTGGATCAATTCAAACGAGATCTTGTGCAAGGCCAGTGAGAAATTTTTTGCTGAATCTCCAACCAGCTCCATCTGGTAGAAGAAGAAACTTAAATCCAAAAGAACTTGTTCTGTGCTTAGTTACTACAACAGCATATCAGTGTTTTAATCAGTTCATTTTGTTACCCTAATATTTTAAGTTCAGTCAAATTGATTGATTTTTGATTGATTTTGTTTATTTGTTTAAACTTATTTTTCCTCCAAAAAATGATTTAGATTATTTTGTTATAAACCAAATCATAAAATTTCACGATGGCACACATAAACAGTGGAGTTGCATGTTAATAGTAACGAGCCTCGACCAGTAACCAGAATGCATAGGGAGCATCTGTAAAAAACAGATTTAAAGTCTTTCCAAAAATTCTTGGTACTGCTCTGTACTTTCTGACATATTGATACCAGATGATGCATTGCTACAACGACCACGCTTCTTGTGCATGGTGAGTCGGGGTAACGTGTGATATGTTTCCTTTATTTTTTTTTTCTTTTTGACACATCAGATTTATCATGTGGCTCAAAAACAAAGGTTTAATTTCAGTCTAATCTGTATGTTTGCTGTCTCATACGGTAAATATGTAAATGGGACTTCTTATGGCATTCTTGTTGCTCTTCAATCAGGACCAAATTTGAGCCTTACACCACTATATCTAGTGAACAGAACACCCAAATAGCTTCAATTAAACCCAAAGACTCTAGGAGTTGCCACTTTATATAAGATTATAACGTTTTGCCCCGGGTTGCGGTGGAGGAAATTGGTGTACAGTACATTTTAAAGCTGGACGCCCCGTGGGGCCTAATTGTGGTTAGCCAATGGTGAATGGAGAGCAACACGAAGACCCCAGGGGAAAGCAGAGGTCCAGGCAAACAGTCTAAAGTCATTACTGACAGCTCCTTGTTTTTCTCTGTCAGCCATTCCCCTGTGAGCTCACCTACAGCTGTGGTATATGCTACATTAAGCTTAACAGCAGATCGCACATTAAATCAAAATCCAGATACCTGTGTGTAAAACTAGAACAATGGCTGTTAATTATCCTCCTTTTAAACATCTGTGTGCCTCACTTTTTCTTCCTACTTCATTGTGTTGGCTGCATTTGTTCAGGTTTGGATATATATATATATATATATATATATATATATATATATATATATATATATATATATATATATATATATATGACGTCGTCTGTGTTTCCTTTTCCACATTCAATATGGCGGCATTATATTCCAGAGACAAGCTACATTTGGTCTCCTTTTTCTCAGTAGCTAATACCGTGACTTCACTGTGCTGCTTCCCTGTTACCCCACCAGTGCACCAAACTCACACACAGAGCGCTAAACCCACATCCAGCTGTTGCCCAGTAGTAGTTTGTCCTCATTCCCATCTGGTCTGGTTGGACACGATGCACTGTGATGTTACTGCTTTGAGAAGTTGAAGAATTTTGTTTGCTAGCTAATTATTCTCCATCTTTGTTTTTGTTTTACTTGGTAGTTTAGTTGAAAGTTTCTAGATGTAGAGCTACTAGTATTGTGCTGATAAATTCACGTGTTTCGAAGAGAAGTTGTTTGTGTTTTAACGTGTGCAGTGTTTGCTGTTTGGAAACGCCTGGGCACAGATTCACTGCAACTATTGTTCATATAGTACCACCAGGTGGTACTTAGTGAACAAAAACCTGAGTAGACTAAACGGTGTTTTGCTTATTTATTCCCAACTTGTCTTTAATGAAGCCTAGGCGTAAATTCAACCTGGGAGACTCTCTTCAGCCTTCCGGCATCATCGATTACAACACCTGAGCCAACCAGGACCAGATCATCGCTCTGCTCCAGCTAATCACCTTGCAAGAGCTCCTTCAAAAGGCCAATCAACGTCGGAGCCGTGCTTCGACCCACCTCCTCCCTGTCTCCACCCTCATCCTGCCAGGCATCTTCCAGGCTCCCTGCAGGCTCCTTCCTCTCAAGGCTCCTTCCTCTCTAAGCTGTGCTCCACCACCAGTGTCTGGGCCCGGGGGAAGACTACCCTGAGCTTCGCCCTGAGCGGATCATCCAAGCTCGCAGCGATTCTCGGCTCGCACGTCTTCCGCCGGTGTCCGAGCGCCAAATTCTCAGTCCAATAAACCGTCTAACTGCTGTTTTCTCTCTCCGTGTGAGTCTCTACAGATTAAAATGGCTACCAACTGCCCAATCTGAGCCCAGCAAATTCTAGTTAATTGGTTAATTAATGCCCTTCTTACCCAGCAAGTTTGGTGGATGGCCATATCTTGGTAGGTCTGTAGTTATACCACCCATGTTTCATTTGAAGCATTTTAGCAGTGACATGGAGTTTGAAGTACCAGAATAAAGCAGGATGAATACAAGTTTACGTCACTGAAATTTTCCCAAATTCTCCTTCAGCTTCACATTTATACAAAAATGTTTTATTTGTCTATTACCTAAAATTCAAATCAGACACAGTTTCTGGCTCCTACGTGACATTTGAAAAGTTCCAAGGACTTTGAATGCATTTGTAAGACACAGAATGCCCTATAATACTACTAATGCAACACAGTCCAATTAGATCCAGTTTATTTTTGCTTAAACTGCTGAGAGTATCTCCAGATACTCTCATTTTCTGCTGGTGCCTTTCGCCAGGGGAGGTTCCCATTGTAGTAGCACAGGCAGGAGGAGGCAGAATGAATGGGCCGTTTCAACATCTTCACTCAGTTATTTCCCCACAGGCGGCGAGCTCTCCCTCATTAGCACAGCCCTCACCTGACTTCCTGCACTCCCCTCGCCTGTCTCTCAGGTGAAATATGAACCCAGACGACTCTGCGTTGTTGCTGGAGGAGAGAAAAAATTTCAGGGTGGCACAATGCAACAGAAAACGAAAATCCAGGCCCGTATTGTTTGTACGCATTACGTGGACGCAACCCTCCCAGGGATGTGCATTGAAACCTTGATTGGTGATTAACACTAAAGATAGTGAGACTGATCTCTCTGTCACTCAGCTAGAGCTTTTATCTGACTCTGAAGGGGATTGTGGCATGTGATGTCAGCTCATTGCTCCCGTCTCAACTCTTGTAGGCTTATCTGACCATCGCCTCCCTGAGTCAGTGTTGTTGTTTTGTTTTTTTGTTGTTGTTTTTTTTACACACACTGTTGAGTAGAAAGAGTATACTCTTTGGACAGTTCTCCATTAAAGAGACACAATTGTATATATTTTTTCTTTTTGAGATAACATTTTCTTTGAACATCATTTTTTTTTTGTCAGTCATTGACAGATCCTTCAGAGGATAAATACAATTTTTAGGTGCAGTTGCTGATACAGACCGGATCTGAGGGCACCAGAATTCACAGCTGTCTTGTGTCTTCCATGGGAGTGGCACAAATTAAGTTGCTTCGTTACTAAAAAATAGTGAGAAATGACAACACTGCCCCCTGCTGGCTACTCTAAAGATTGCACCTACAACCATGACCTCCGGAAGCTCTGCTGTTGCTAGCGTTGTGGTTGTTGCCTAGCTACAGTACGAGTCCAAATGGAAGCTGACAGGTCAGTTACCAACATGACATAAATGTATGCATACTTCATTTCAGAGATGTCACACTTTGTGTATGATTGGATTTCACCTGACTGATTGGGAATGGTACACTCTAAAGATTATAGCTTCTGAAATTCATTAATTTTGTATTTATGCCTCTTGAATTGAGGAAATTCAGTTTTTTCCCCTATCACTCAAAAGTCTCAATGGTGGGGAAAGGAGTATTTGTCTTGTCAAATTTTAATGTGAGTCGTTTTTTGTTTTTTCTACATGTAGAGAAGAGCTAAGTCTGTTTACAGTATAAAACATATAAAAATTTAGAAAAAATAATAATCAAAAAAAGAAAATCATAAAAAGAAAACACCAATTTTATAGGAGAATGAGATGAAGTTTGGAGCCATAACAAGAACAACAATTGCAGAATAATTTTAAAAGATTAAGGATTGATATGAACTGATGAGAATATTTTTGTATTATTTCAATTTCTTTATTTTGACATTTGTTGTGTTTTTGGTGTTTTAATGTTACTCTATTTTGCTTTTTGGGACCTTTATACATTATAAAACCGCCTCCTGGTCAGATAATGTACCTGCAGTAACAAACACCACATTGTTGTTTTTTATTATTTTTACAACATTTTGTTAGATACAATACAGAATCCTGCAGCTAACAGCATATAAAATATACTGGAATAAAAATAAAACATAGTTTATTAACCCTGACAATAAACGTGAATAAAATAAAACTTTTTTAAAAAAATGTGAGCTCAGATTAGAAACAAAATGATTGGCTTCAACATTTTGCCCTGTTCTTTAAAAGAAAAAAAGCTGATAGGGATATATTTATTAATGAAGTGATTTTTGAAGGCAATTGACTGAACAACACTTTATTCATGGCTTTTAGATTAAAGGGGAGTGAACATAAATATTGGCCTAACTTCAGATTCATATGTATCTATAAATGAAATATGAAAACCATGAATCATGTCACTTCCACCGCCCATCTACACACAGTCCTCTGTGTTAGTCAGACTCATAAAATGAAATAAAATCTGAATGAAATATGTTGACATTTCTGTCTGTTACATGACATTTAAAACAAGAAACTGTATTGAATAAATAGCAAAACACTAATGAGACATTATGTGTTTCTATTGATTTAAACACGAGGATAAACAGATCACCCCCAGAAAGGATACATTTATTGTTTTACTTTAAACTTTTTGTTGGTTAACCATTCGATTGATTCTAATATTACCACAGAGAGTTGATCCAATTATTATTATTATTATTATTTTTATATCTTGCACAGTGATGTTTTAGAACAGTGTAATCAGGTTTGATTAGGACAAGAAACAAGTTAAAACAAGATGTAGGGTTTTAAATATTATTCCTTAATTAACTTAAATAATTATTTCCATGTGCCATTTCAAAACCATCATTTATTTATTTATGAGTTTTCCTGTACAATGTTTGCCCAATTCTGACCCAGTTATAGAGTCCTGGAAAGTCCCCACGTCTTTCAAGTTAATTTGGAGGTTGTGCAATCCTACAATTACAAACTTCACCCCAGAGGGATTTAATATGACAAAATAAAGTCAGAAAAATGTGGCATGCCTTTCTTTGCATTCAGCGCCGTTTTTGCTCATTTTACTCCATGTGTGAAGCTAAATCTAAATAGGAAGAACTGCATGGATGCTCATGCATTTACCGTGAGAGTGAACGCTGCAACTCCATCGTTCAGCCTGAAAGTGGGAACTCTTTTCTTTTACAGGTTTACTTTGATTGGAAGCTAAGTACAAGAAAAAAACTTCACCCAGGATGTGAAAACTGACAAAAGCATAAACGTGCTTTTGTCAGAGCAACAAAAGCACGTTTTGTGTTCAAGAAACATTCGCACGCAAAGACACACCGAACGGATGACTTTTAACTGTCGAGGTTTATTTACATAAGACAAGTTTACAGGCAATGTGAGATTTGTTTTTCTACATTTGCACATGTGGTAACACAGGAAATATCTCCACAGAGCACAAGCAAAGCACATCCTTTGATCGATTTCTCCGAACAAGCCAAGCTTTTTAAGTGTAGCTTTTCCCCTACAGTGAGTAATCTCTCCATGGTCTCATGGGCTAAGAAAATTGCACTTCTTAAAATGTAAATATGACAGGTTAAAGTTGATTATAGCCCCTAAAAAGAGGCCACTCTTCTGAGTGCTCCTATAATTTGATAGTATGGTCTGTGGTTGCTGTCAGCACATGGTGGCGGAGGCGTCTGATGCGAGCAGCAGAGTTTACAACGCAGCGAGCGCACTGAGAAGCAGGACAGAGTCGGCACACAAGAACCAGAAAAGACGAGACGGTCCCGTCCTGAAGCGGAGTGAAATATTACTGCAGAAAGAATAATAACAATAATAAAATCTGTTCACAGTGAAGCACCAGAAAGTACAGAGGCAGAACCGAGTGGAGAGATTAGAAGTACAAAACGAGACATCATCTGTGCATACAACTTGTTTGATTTACTTTTGAAAATGACCACACCGAGCAGCAGGTGGCATGCTTCCTAATGATGGCACCAACCTTTACAAATTCATGCAAAGATGACCTGAGTTGAGACCTCCCTGTCAGGAAACGGCAGCCTGAACAGAGGAGTATGAAAAGTGAAGTGGAGGGAGTATCAGAAGTCTTAGCTACTGTAGTTAAAAAGCAACTTTTTTTTTCTTCTGATAACTTATGTTTTTTTGCTATAAATTTATTACCTATTACTTATTATTTAATCCCAATCCTCCTCCCTACTACATTTGTTCACACTTGCATTCAGGAGCCACCCTGTGCCTGTAATGAGTAAAGATCGTTTCTCAGTTAAGACAAAACCGTTTCTAATTCTTTGGGGGTAAATCTATGTTCACAAAAAAAAATTTTTTCCAGTTGTTACAAAAAAGGTGCAGCATCAAGAAGCTGATCAGAACCAACAAACGTGAGGTATCTTATTTTAATAAATCCCTTTTAAATTGGGTATGCTAAATGAGATAGATGATGTTTTATTCTCTCTGAAAAATGTAATTGTTCCATGAGGAGAACAGGTGTCCTTTAAACTGAAAGCAGGTTTTCTGTGAACCCCTGTCATCATGACTGCAGTCAGACTACAAAAACACAGAAAAATTGAAAAATGTAGAAATCTACCCATATTTTAACTTTTTTTTCCTTTTTTTTTTTACATTTAAAATGATTAATTGAGCTGCTGGACAGATGTTTTCCTGTCAAATTGGCCAAATTCACATTAGATTTGGATTGTCGGCCAGAACACAAAACAGTGGTTTTTGTTTTGTTGTAAAGTGACAATCAAAAATAATAAATGTTACCCTTGTAAAAACAAACACATCTGCTTCTACCGACATCATAGAAGGAATGAAGCAATTAAGCATATCTGTAGATATTTGATTATTTTCTGCATGGTCGCTGTGCTGCTTGGATTTCAGTAAAATTCGGTCAAATTTAGCTGAAACCGATCACCAGGGAAACAGACTTATGAGAAATGCAACGGATGCACCTGCATTAAAACCTACACTGTTGCCACAATTCCAGCACAATTCCAGCTGAAGATGAGAGGGAAAGATACAAAAACAAGAGGCAAGTCAGAGGGCAACACAGAAAAGGAAATATTAACAGGTTCCTGGAAGTTAAAGTTAAGAATTCATATTTGCTGTTCACAGCTGGATACATCATAGTTTGGGGTTCATTACAACCAGATCAATGATTAAAAAAAAAAAAAAAGTCACATTTTTACAATTTCCACCTGATCCGTTCAATACTTTCTACCTCTTCTGCTGAACTCATTAACTCAAAAATCATAGTTTTGTCTTCAGTGTCACTATTAAAAAAGCATTTTGTGAAATTCTGCCATGGAAACCTATTCTTTGTAACCAAGCTAGGTTTTTTTTTATTTATTTTTTTTTATTGCCAGTTTACATTTGTTGATGGGAAAGAAACGTACACAAAAGCAACTGGAGGAGCAGTTTGGAATATTTACCTCTTATAATAAAGGCTGTTGTAAGTCAAGAAACAGACTGAAAATCTCTGAGTCGGGGAGAACATGCTCAACAAGTTCTCTATGTAAAGCATTTAGTCAAAGTCCCGAGTACAGGGACTAAACTTGCTCAAAATACACTGAGGGAAGAAGGGGAGTGAATTCATGTTCCTTCAACAACATAAAATAGGAACTTTTAGCACCTTTGCTAATTTACCATGACGAATCACGGCTGAGAGTAATGCTGGAATGGTTTTGAGATATTCAGTCTTTTTAGGATGATTTTACAGGATTCAGAAATCTCCAGGGGCGATACGACTCAAGCACGGCTCCACTGGTTTGCCTTCGCTTTCAGACAGAGCACATCATCATAACATGAGGGGTATTGCTGGCAACACGCTACAACCCCCCGCCCCGCCCGCCTCCTGTCAATTTGTTCACAACTGACTTTTTAGTTAGCCAGTGAAGCAAATATGCCGTGACATCAAAGATCGGCTGCAAATGAAACTGGCTTGGCACTTCAATTTGTTCAATTGCAGCAGTATTTCCGTGAGTTCATATTTTTTTATATATATATATATGAACGATCCCCTCACTCCTGCACGTTGCAATTAATCACTCGAGAACATTCATTTCTGTCGATAAATTAACTACAGAGAAAATAAAACACAATCACAAATATACATTGGAAAGCAAGAAATAAAAGAATAGACTTCTTCAAAATGTACTAATGCTGTATCTGAGATGACAAAGGTTAGGTGTTAGAGGAAACAGTGTTTTGCTGATGGAAACACGCTGAGGTGCTTCTGGAACATGTAATAACTTGGGTTGAGCTTGTTAGACTGTCGCAGCTGCACAGAAACGCGCAGAAACAGAGAAAGGAAAGAAAGGGAAGCTTGGGTCTGGCTTAATTAGAAAACCATTGGAAAGAAGACAAGCAATAACTTGAACTTTCTCACATTCTGCCACGTTACAGCCACAAACTTCACCGTATTTAATTGGGATTTTACGTGACACAGCAGCACAAATTGGCACACTACAAATTTCAATTTGTTTTTTTTGTTGTTTTTTTTAAAGTTCGATGACTAAAAACGGCGAACCTAAACTTCTCCACAATTTTCTCTCTGACCTTGAGTCATTTTCTTCACCGACCAACTGGATTTATACAAAATTAAAGTTCACACATGGACAATTCACTAATTTGTTAACTTCTGAAGGAAATCAGTGGCTATATTTTATCAGGATGTCATATAATCTGTGAAAATCAATTATGTGCAAAACGACAAGATGTGGTTCCAGTACTCATCCTGGTGGAACGCCACAAGTATACTTTATTTTGTGGCATCAGATTAAAGGGTACTGAATACGACCACATGCCCTTTTTTCACATTTTGTTGGTAAAAAGACCCCCTTTTTAATCATTTGTCTTTCCACTTAATTTATGTAATTACACTAGTGTTGGCTGTTCATTTTTCCAAGGTCAACACACTGAAGTGTGTGTGGCTGTAAAGTGTCAAAAAGTGAAAAGACGGAATAATATTTTTGTAAGGACCTGTGTGGACTGTTACAGATTTCCAAGTTTTAATTTAGAAGGTCATACTTGTTACTAAGCAACTTGTGTTACCAAAAAAAAAGGATACAAACTTATTGTATCCTTTTTGTATAAGAATTACAGGTCTTATAAGTAAGTTGTAATATCTATTTACAGTTGTACAAACCAAAGTTTCCACCTTCTTTCCATCACAAGTAAAAAAAATTTAAAAAAAAATCTCTCAAATCAAATCATAGAACTTCTAGCCTTCAGAAAGTCTATTTATAATAAAGGGCAGAATGGAAGCAGCTGAAAGCTGTGATACAGAAGGCAGAAAACAATGACACCAGCTGCAGCTATTGACGTGTTGAGCTGCAGAACTGTCAAAAACTCACAAACATCTCATGCCCACATCCACAAAAACGTCTGAAGCAAACATTCAGGTTTGACGAAGTATCCACCGAGCACGAAGGCTTTTGGTTGAGCACAGAAAATGCAACAGGGAACTTTTACACAGAGAGACAAAATCCACAAATGGCTAAAGGACATACATTCCTTGTTTCGATATAAAAGCACGACCGCAGAGTCGCCGTCCGATGCTTTCTGTTTGCACTGAGTCAGACGAGTTTAGAAAAATTGTCGTACAAAGGCGCCAGTTAAGGGTAAAACAAGCAGAACAACCCTTGAGAAAAGAAATGAGGTAGTGACGTTGAGACAAAAAAAAGAAAAGAAAAGAGGGATGCACCAGTCCTTGTGAACACTGCTCCGACCAATAATGACATCAAAATGAATCGGACCGAAAATACAAGAAATATTTTCAACATCTTTTTATTCAAAATCACATGAGCATAAATACAAAAACTGGGGTCATTTTTCCAAAGATTTTGCTCTAAAAAAATATTTGCTCCCTTATAGATGTCTTTTTTTTTTCTTACCTTTTTGTCAATCTTGCATGTTTCAGATTACCAAATCAACTGCACATAATCTAAAGAGGAGTTGTCAAATGACAAATCCTTTTATTCAGAGGGGGACAGTTATCCAATACAACCCGCCCCCCTTGTAAAGTCATGAGTTAAGTGTCTCTGAGTTTCCTAAAAAGCACTACCTAAGTTTGAACTATTATTGTTATTGTTATTATGTATTGTCTGGCCTTTAACAGGCCAAATTACAGCTAGAAGAACCAAAAGATCAGTCAAACAGAACCTGTCCCACAACGTGAAGTAGGATAAATGGTTTTAAAAACAAATACTGCCTGAATAAATTCAAGAGCAGATTGCAAAGTTACTGACAACCATCAGTCTGGCTGGAGTTACAAGGCCATTTCTGAGGCTTTTGTTCCCTAGTCAGAGCCATTATCCACAAAATGGACAAAACATGAAACGGTGGCAAACCTCCGTAGGAGTTAAGGTGGATCTTTGTCTTCCAACAATAAGAAAAACCAGGTGAAATTTGAATTCATGTAAGAGTTTCATATCATATGCTGATCAAAAGGAATTCAAACTTACAACCCCATTCTCAGGAAAGAAAAAAAAAACATTTTGGAACAGATGGAAAAACTCTGGACAGTTCTGGAGGATGAGCTTCCTAGTATGTCTGACATAAAACTAAAACAGCATTTGGTTTAAGTAACATCACACGTGTCGTATTCACAGATTCTGCTGTGTGACCTTAAACATGTCGTTCATGTTCGAAAACCCTCCAAAAGAGCTAAATTGACTTTCACTAAATTTTAATTTAAAAAAAAAAAAGCCTTTTGTATTCACTACGATTTCGTAGTGAACACACTACATTAAATTTGGTTTGGTCATCTGAAACATTTAAATATGACAAAAAAACAAAAGCAAAACAAACAAAAAAAAATCTGTAAAGGGGCAAACACTTTTTAAGCCACCAACCAGCCTCGTTGGAAGAGTTTTACTTTTTGTGTAACAGCGTTCTGACATCAGTATGGACAGAGGTGCATCCCTGCCGAGCTAAATCAGGAGGGTGGTCTGCAGATGGATTGCTGTGAAATCTCCCCTTTGTTTTCCCTCCAGCTTAAATGCAACCGATGTCAACATTGAGGTACTCTGATGTTAACACAAGATAGCCCCTCTGATAACTAGTAAAAAAACCATAGTTCCCCCCACTCTCCCAAATGGACATGTGGCTCCACATCTACCGAACCTTGTTCACTTCACTCTGACATGGTTTGTACTTGCACCGAATAGAAAATATACACAGGTTATAAATGCACCTAGAATATTCAGGCACCTGAGAACCTCCCCCCCGGTACCCTCCACTCAGGAAATGTTTGTATACGGTACGCAGGACCGGCGCTAGCTAGAATCCCTGTGTGAGTGTTTGGACCCTGAGTCTACAGGATGTGGGTGTTCTGCACTCTGACATAGTAGTGAATACTCTTTAAGGCTCATTTCTCAACGACACATTGCGGGGATATCAATGAAGCAACACACCCTGACACAGCTGATGAAACCCCGTCCAATTACTACATCACTTCCTGTTGTAATGTCCTCCCCGAGTGGAACGCCACTAACAGGAAGTGCCATCTATAATTCACTCCCTTCTGTTCTGACCTGAGTGAAGTTGACCCCCACCTCAAACGTTTGTGCAGCAAAAATTTTCATTTGTGCCGATATCATTTTAAAGATATTAAGAAATGTTTCCAGGGGTCACGAAAGGTCAACTAGCGCCTGCACCTCCCCTTTCTTCAAACTGTGTCAATCAACTCGACTACATTTGTGCTGGTTTGCAAAGACTTTTGTTTGTGCTGCTTTGGCTTTGAAGATATTAATGAAAGTTTAATTTTATTTTGATTTAGTAAAAGTAGGGGAGAAGAGGAGCTGGTTGACCTTTTGACCTTTAAACTTTCATTAATATCTTCAAAGCCAAAGCAACATAAACAAAAACTTTAGCTGCACAAACCAGCACAAATGTAGTCGAGTTGATTGACACCAATTTTGTCTGATTTGAAGAAGTTGGGGTGGGGGGGCGACTTCACTCAGCTTCTGCTCTACTTGTATTCAAACTTTCTCATCTTCTTTTTGTGATCTGGAAAGAATCCACAAGGATGTAGAACCTGAAACAGTTCTGGACCTCTACAAAAAAAGAAAGAAAACACTTCTTATGTATACACATATGTGAAATGATGGATTCAAAGTACCTATAAAACTATGCAAGGAAGAGAAAGAATTCCAGTGATAATGTGCATAAAAATATTTTTTTCATGGATTCTTCCTGGAAAAAGAAAAAAAAAAAACAGTCTGAAATGTCCCTGTGTGGATGAAAGTTAAGGGCACAGATATATGTGAGCAGCTGAGGTAGAGTGCACAAAGCCGGGGCTGACGAAGGGTGCAGAAGGTAGTCCGGCAGAGATAGCCTTCCCTGCAGCGGACGGGCAGTGTCTGGAGTCCTCCATTTCCAGATGCTCAGGTTTCAGCATCGGCCTCGGAGTCTTAGGAGAGTGGAAGCCATTGGTGAGGCGTGTGTCCGGCTGAGGCTCCCTGTCGCCATTCTGCTGTCGCTTGGCGCCTTCTGCCTCCTCACTGTGACGAGCCGTCAATGTTCTTGAGGGAAGACTCGGGGGACTTTCAGCTGCCGAAAGGTTTTGGAGGTGCTCCGCCTCTTCTTTCGGCGAACTCGGCCGACTCAGAGGGGAATACAGGTCCTCTGATAACGACGGCCCCCGGGTGGTGTTAGAATCCCGCTCGCTGCCCTCCTCCTTCTCCCTCCCACTGGGGTCTGACAACTCAGAGTGCACAATGACTTCTGCCTCCACCTGGTTACTGCACAGAGACGTGGAGAGATGATCATCCGTTTCCTGCAACACAATGAGGCTGCTGTTATTTTTAGGACTTTCAGCTGGCGATTCTCTTTAACCGTTTGTAAAGGTGACCTATTGCGTTCCTTGAACAAGTTAGGATAGGTCCATTTAGCTTAAACAAAACATTGCTCATTGCATTTTCTTGCATAAAAAACGTTAACGTTTGAGTGTAAACTCAAACGTTAACACTCAAACGTGAAAAAGCCTGCACGCAGATATGCAATTATACAACCTTATATCTTTGAAAAGCAAAAGTAGTGCCTCCTGCACAGCCAACAAGAATGCAGCCAGTGGTTTCTGAACGTTAAGTCAATAGCAAAATGCTTATATTTTCCAGCGGCCATTGTATAGCGTATACAGCAGTAAAACCAGCTAGCCAAACGTGCTGGAGCTCCACTTGGGTTGCTTAGTAACGGACTGAGCTTTGCTGGGTGTTTATTTCTTTTTAAGTGCTTGGGTTTGGAAGCAGTAGAAACCCAAATGAAAGTACAGAAACGTCCAAAATGCTAATTTTCCTAATACCTCCGTTTAAACACATCCTACCAAAAGTTGATATGGATTCAGATCAAACCGTTTATCACTAGCATTAGACTCAACAAGAAACTGTAGATCGTTGGATTATGCCTCTAGCTTTAAAAAGCGATTCATATGGGAATACTCCAATACACTTGACCCAAAATGTTGCACAAATGGAGTTAGAGGTATAAAAGTACGCAAAATTCACAGTTTGACATGTATTTGGACTTCAACCAAATGCTGGAATTCCAAAAGTGCTTCAAGACTGCATTGTGAAGGTGTCACAAAACCCCTAACATCTTAACCGGGGCGACTATAAATTAGCTTCAACGTGCTTTATTAAAGGAAAAGAAGCAATTAAGGTCAAAATAATTACCAGTAATAGTTGGATTTGCCCCTTGACATGAACATAATTATACATATTTTTTTTTCATTTCTTTCTACGGTACCAACCTTGTCCTCAACCTTTTCAGCCGTATAAAATGACATCTTGCGCATGTTTATTACCACCTCGTTAATGTCAGACATCTGAATGGATTAAAATGTTAATTAAGTGGATTGCTGGCTGCAAATGTATATACAAATCTGATGCCAAGAGAAGAAAAATAAACAGGTGCTTTTCTTCACTGCTGAATTGTGAGTGTGAGAACTAAAAAGCAATTAGTATGAAGAAAAAAAACCCCACATGAATAAATTGAAAAAAATAGATTACTGCTGTGATGGCCAGTAATAAAACACGTGTGACCTCACTAAGAAAGGACAAAAATATTAAAGGAGAAAGAAAAAATAAGAAAAAAATTAAATTATTATCATCATAAAGAATCTGCTGACAATAAAACATTATTTTTTGTCTGCTTTGAAGCTGCAAAAATATGTTTCCATGTTCAATCCCAGACAAACTCTTTCTTGAAAAGAGGAAAACTGACATGTTGACACGCTTTAACAAAAAGGAAGAGGCTCATAATTGAAACATAAAAGTCAGTGTGCATCACTGGTTGCGTTACCATGCCGGTCGCAGTAATGAACATGCTTAGCGCTCCATTAATCAGCGCTGGAGACTCGTCTGTTATGGTGTCTCTGTATCGTGTGATCCTGTTGACCCAGTTATGACTCACAGAGCCATTCCAAGCAATCTGCGAGAGAAACAGCATATCAGAGGCTTCAAAGTGAGAATAGTCACTTTATCGACACATAAAAAAAAAAAAGAAAAAAAAAAGAAAAACTACGTAAAGAACTACAGGCTTTCCCCCCCTCCCCCTCCCCCGCCTCCCCTTGAAGGTTTTGACCTTCGGTTCAGGTGCAGGAGCATCGTCCCCTTCCCCCCGGATTAGAACTTGCCATCAGACTCTGTTCCTCTGGGTCTTTTGTCGGCTGCTGACCCGACTCCTGGGTGCCTGAAGGCATCAGCGTCTCCAGTTCGTGGCTATCGCTGCACTCGGGCCCACTGGCTGGAGCAGGGCAGCCGCCATTCCTGCACTGAGGAGTCACGGCGGTGGAGCTCAGGCCTCCAGACGGCTCTCTGTGAGGGGTTGGAATCTGACCGTTAGACAAAGAGACCAACACTTTGGAGGCAGGTACAGGATGGCCAAAAAAAAAAATACAAAGACAACAAGAGATTTACAAACGTTAAAGAGGATATCATATGACAGCACATTTTAACTCCTGATTCACACATTGGAGGAATCGCAACAGGGAGGGCTTTAGAGAACAGAGGAAGATTAAAAGGTTTCCAGGAAATTAGAGACAACTACTTGAATAATCGTGAATTATTTGGATATCTATAAGCAAGAGATTATTACAATAAAGAATTCATAAAAGCACTGGACTAAGGAGAATCTCATGATGTTTTAGTTAACTGTGCAACAACAATCCAATGACAATTACCAGGAATTAACAAAGACTAACACTCACTCAAGTGACGACGTAAAAGAAAAGATGGAGAGAGAAATAAATACTGAAATAATAAACAGGGGCACAGCAATGTATGTGAAAAAATATCAAAGTGGAGGGAATTCTTATGGAAAACTCACTCCGCTAAATTAAGAGTACATTTTTCAACAGGAGCCTTCTATGTTGATCAACATGTAAAATGATTGATAATGCCCATGATCATATATCCAAGACATGTTCAAAGATAAAACTGTTTTAATAAAATGTAAAAAAAAAACTAAAAAAAATTGGACAAAAAACCAAAAACCTCTTGCATATAATTTGCTTTTGAATGTTTCTTTATTGAAGGAATGATACATATTTAGTTGAAATTCTAATGAAGACTTACAATAACAAAGAAACAGGGAGAAGCAGAGACTCTAAACTGATGGGCTGGAATTAACGAACAAATCTACATAATGGAGAAACTGACAGGACTGTAAGTGGAAGAAGAAGAATCCGCTGTCTGAGCCGAGTTGATGTTCCAACCAAGAGCCTCTCACACAACTTTTTTCTACGTTAAAAATCACAGATTCAGGAGGAAGAGCAGAGCTGCTTGACCTCCCGAGCAACGCTTTTATAACTGTCTTATGCAATATTAAAATCTCTGAAGAAACTGACTTTTATGATTTCATCTACTAAAACCCAAAGTTATCGAAGCTAACAGAAATAAACGCTTCTAGCATATCTTTCTAAAGAGCTGTCAAATACAGGAGTTTCCCTTATTTTTAACTGGATCACCGAAATACCCTTTTAGTTGGGCTAAAATTGATCAAGATCCACCTTCAGGCTGTTCTTAGGGATTGTAACTAAAATAGAAAACATGCGTAGAGCGTAAACACTGACCTGGGTTTGCTGTTTCGAAAGCTGAAACACATACAGAGGAGGATGCAAATAAGTCCCAAGCAAACACCGACTATGATGCCTGTGACTGCATGAATGTCCAGCTCTGGCAAAACAGGCAAAGCAGAAAAAAATTAAGATTAGGATAAACATACAAATTTCACAATAGAAGATGGGTAAAAAAAAATATTTCATCCTGCCACCGAGTTTCATATTTGACTTATAAATCACTAGAAACATTATTTATTTTAGCTTTAGGGAACACTGCAGTGGCTGGAATGAGGGCTAACTTGAAATCAGCACAGTTGAGACAGGATGGACTTATTTTTCACCTAAGGTAACGTCAATGCTTCGTCAAGACATTTGGCTGTATTCGACTCGTGGAGAGCAGACCTTCGTTCATGTTCATTCATGCTGGGTATTGGCAGTGTGGATTAGCAGAAGAGGACAAAAACAGATGGCAGGAAAACTCAGCCACCCACCCGTCTCCAGTTCCATTCACAGTGGCACACGCAAACAAGATAACGTGTTACTCTGTTCACTCGAAAAGTTTCAAAGTAAAAGGTAAGGAAAAGTGAAAGATCATTTTGTTTGTTAGACAGTTTATATGGTCCTGGTTCAATGCTTGCATAAAGTATTCAAACGTTCTCATTGATGTTTTATGTGATGGAGCGAAGCACAAAGAAGTGCACGATTCTCAATTGTTTCACAAATAATAGAACATTTGCAGGAGAGAGTTTCTAGGACAGAATATTATAATGTACCAGTTCAAGCTCAGACATATTGGATGGAAAACACCTCTGAACATTAAACTTCAAGTCTTGCCCCAAACTCTCACTCAGTTTTGAGTTTGTACTTTTGACTAAGGACTCATGATGTGTCTGCATTAACATTTGTATCGTTATCGATAACTGGAACTGGGCCGACTTCAATGTTCATCTCCGTTTGTTGCCGTTTGTGTTTCAGGAAGGGGAGTGGAGGAGGTTGGTCATGTGGCAGTGACAGTGATGCAGGGCAGGACTGTGGGGCATTTAGCTGAAGCAGAGAAGCAGTATTCATACCGTACGTGGGCAGCGGAGTCTGAACATCCACAACGGGTGAAAAAGGCCCTGATCCCACTTTTGTGGAAGCTCCCACTTTAAAGAAGTACCGAGTTCCCCCTGACAAACCGCGGACCTCCACACTAAAGATGCCCCCTGAGAAAGAGAACACGAGCGACACCAGCTGTGACACAAAGAGCTGCGTCCAGTATCTCGACTAGGAACATGTTTCAACGCGCAATCGTTACTAGAGAACATACCATCCTCAGAGAGATTCCTCCACTCGTCTTCAGGCTCGCTCAGGTTGACGGTGTACAAGATCCTGTAGCTGACGATGATGCCATTTGGTTCCAGCGGAGGGCGCCAGCTCACCAGCACAGACGAAGAGTTCAGAGCTCTCAGCTGCAGCTCCTCAGGTGGTGTGGACGGCCCTGAGGGAGACAGGAGGATCAGGTAAGTCATCAGAGCCCAGAAACGAGGCCTCACACAGCTGGGGGGTGTTTATTGTCTTGGTGAGGGATTTGACTCGCCGTGCGACAGCCATATGTGTCCTCATGTCCCTGCCACCTGGGTACAAGAGAGGATATACTATGAGGGCAATAGGGGGGAGAGGCTTAGGCGATGACGCACGTTGGAGGAGAATGTGAAGAGGTTAGCCGGCGCTATGACGACATAACCCCACCCCTCATTCAAATTCAGCAAACAGGGGCCATTGGCCATTTCCACGCCTGAGCGCTTAATTAGTCAGCCAGTTATTAGCAACTGCTGCCAAACGCGAATCTCCATCTGATCAGTTCATTTATTGGTTTGCTATCTGCACGTAATTACTTCCACATATAACATGATCCATCAAACTGCCAGAGGTACACACAGTGCAGATTATTCAGGCCTCCAAAAAGAAAGAGCAAGGTGAACTTTTCTTTCACTGGAACAGAAAAAAAGATGAACTTAAAAAAAAAAAGAAAAAAAGAAAAAAACACTCACCGACTGCCACTTGCTGCTTCTCAGCAAGAAACATTATCAACTAAATTTCTTTAATCAACTCACTCAAAGGAAGCTGTGGATGAGTGTTGGCGTCAAAGAGAGCCAAAAGAAAAAAAAATTAAAATAAAGAGCTGAGACTTTTTTAAAAAAATTATTTTTCCACCAAGTGGATGCAAAACAGTTCATACTTGTCGTATTTGTTCTGCTCTGAGGATACTCACGGTCAGGCAGGGTGGCCTCCACCACGGTGCCGCTGAAGGGTCCTGCAATGTTCACTCCATTAGACCGCACTGCCAGTTCATAGTGGGTAAAAGGCCTCAGTCCCCTGAGCAGGATCTCCAAAGAAGAACTGCAGAACATCAACCAGTCAGTCAACGACCGTACCATGTGCTTTGCACAGCTTTCATGTTTTCTCTCCTCACACAAAACCTTAAATGAATTCTATTCTATATTTGTTGTTGGGATTCCTATGGCGCATTTTATTTGGCCAAAAATAAGTCTGAGCAATGTCTACATGATTTATGGACATCTAAGATAGAGCTGAGTGACATTTAGTGGAAAATGTTGTTTAGAATGAGTTCAGATGATCCTTAGAACCCAAAGGATGCATTTCTGCCAGCCCCGTGAAGTTCGCTTTAACCAAAACTCTAATTTATTTGTCTAAAAACTCTGGTTTGTTTGGGGAGGTGTGAATGCACACTCAAAGTCTGATGCAGACCAAAAAAAGCAAACTCTGGCCTCACTAAAACCATGCTGCCCAGTGGAATAACTGCTTTTTCAAACACATTTGGACATATAAAAATTGTAACCTTTATTTTAACAATATTGAAAACTGTCTCAGACACTCATCCCGATCTTCCCACCTGGTGTAATAAGAGACCAGAGAGGCGTTGGTGGTTCCTGCCGGGCTGCAGCGCACTGTGTAGTTGATGATGCGCACGTTGATGAACCGAGGTTTCTCCCAGCGGAGCCAGACGGAGGTGGAGCTGTTGGCCGTAGCTTGGACGCTGCTGGGCGGCAGCGGAGGGGACGAGGACGGCCCAGAAGCTGCAACACAAGCATGCGATCAACTCCATGCAACGCCAGAAAGTGCAAATGTTATTCTGGCGCCATCGACATGGAGACGTCACGTTGGGTTCTTTTACTGTTTAGAGATGCATGTCTCTAAAGGAAGTCTTACGTCTTCCATGGATCTTATCCGTCCTTCCCTTCCACACTGCAGCTGCTCCATCTTTTTGCTTGTCGAATGCCCAGACCCTCACCTCATACTGCCGGTCAGGAACTAATAAAACGCAGAAGAAACATCCGGAGAGACGTACTTTAAAGTAGTGTTGCATTTTCTCTGACCGATACGAGACGAACGTACAAAGATCTGTCAAAAACGGCGTATTGTTAGATTTTAGAAACGATTAACATCTTACCGAGCCCCGTCAGCAGGTGATGCCTCGCCTTCTTCCGAAGCCTGATGGTGTGTGTGTGCGGCGTTCTGTCTCTGGTGGTGAACCTGTCGGTTTCTGCTTCCCGATAGGAGAGCTTGTAGCCAGAAACCAGCGTGTGATTTGGTGAGGGTTGCCATGTCACATTCAGAGTGGTCACTCTGGTTCTGACCTTCAGCTCAGAAGGAGCAAAAATCACTGGAAAAAGATTTTATTTATAAAAAAAAAAAGTCAAGATTAGCCCATTACAACACTTTCCCCCTTCAACTCAGCTCGTTGAAATATGCTAGTACAACTTTTAAAATATATTATTTTGATTTTTACATTATTTGTGTGATCGGTTTGAGCCAAAATCAAGATTAAATTATGAATTTGGTTAACTGCTCAGCCTCGTTATGGTGTTTATCATCTTCTGGTTGACAACAGTTTTTTAACTGAGTTTAGGTCGGGTGAGATTGCTGTCCACTCAAGCTTAGTGATAAAGTACATTATAGTTTTCCAGAGGGACCAGGTGCCAAATCTAGTTAGAAAATAAAAATAAAGAGTTTGAAGCATGAAGTGCTCTCAAACCTCCTGGTAGATGGACGACCTAACATTATTCAAACATTGTTTTCATTTATTGCCATAATCCAGACTGTTTCTTTAGTTTTTTTGAGTATTAACAGGTATGAGCCTCTAAACTGAGGTAATATTTAATATTTAAAAGCCTTCTGTGTGACACGTTGCCTACTTCTTGTTTTCAAAATGACGTATGAAGTAATTATCGTATCGCAAACGGGGACACGAGTGAGCCACGCAGTCTCTGACCTGTGCTGTTGTCACTGGGGCCGCTGCGAACTACCGTCTGCTGCTGGACCCACTCAGACGGAACACCAAAGCCCACAGCGGTTCCAGCTGCTATCCTCAGTCGGTAAACCTGGTTTGGGCGCAGCTCCCTGAGCGTGAACTGAGTCTCGTTGCCTCTCAGCTCCACTGAGAACACAGTGTCCTCTGTTGAAAACAAAGAGCACAGAGCCACAGGGGCTTTTGAAAGAGAAAGTGGACAGGTACTGTTTTTTTTTTTTCCATTATTGTCTTTCAATAATGGAAAAAATTATATTTTTGAGAATTTTGCAAATTATTTCTAAAATAGATGTGCTGTTTCTGCTTTATATTATCTACGGAAAATTGTTACGGAAATAAACTCCACAGAGAATTGGGCTGATAAAACTAACCAACCTGTAACAAGCAGACATTGGTTTAATTGTTATTGTTCTGCATCTCAGAAAAAAATAAAAAAATAAAA
Organism: Poecilia mexicana; assembly: GCF_051168715.1. NCBI lineage: Eukaryota > Metazoa > Chordata > Actinopteri > Cyprinodontiformes > Poeciliidae > Poecilia > Poecilia mexicana. The sequence continues at coordinate 10,813,023 of NW_028263372.1, forward strand.
AATCTTCCACTGGATAGGGCTTGCATTGTTCCAGATATGGACATGGTTGTCTGGAAATATGTTAGGAGATTTATGATGAAGTATGAATTTTTAATGGAAATGTTTATAGTACCATCTATAGGCAGAAGTTATTCTAATGGCAACACTTTTAATGAGTTAGTTACGGTGTGGTCGATGTGTGGTGGGACCAAGAGTGATTTTAATTTCATGTCTTATTTCACCGCAATTGTTAAATTATGTTTTTTCTTTGACATTAACATCATTTGTAATGGAAACACAACAATAAGGCAAATTCATTTTAATTTGATCAATATTATTAAATAATATTAAGGTGTAAACACTGTTCTGCAACAGTGTTTACTGTTGCAGAACAGTAAACACTGTTGTTTACTCTCTCACATGAACTCTTGACATGCTAAGAGTTCATGTGAGAGGGCGGGGTCTCAGGGCCGGACTCGGTAGGTCGGGCTTTGGACCCGTATATAACTTCCTGCACTTCTAATTATTACTGCTACGTTCCACAGATTAGTTTTCAGTGAAGATTACTCACTCTGATCCAGCGCACTGTAATCGACGCGGTAGCGGGTAACGGCCCCTCGGCTGTGCTGGGAAGTCAGCGGCTGCCACACCAGCCTGATGTCAGTGGGGGACGTGCTGGCGACGGAGAGCTGAGGAGGTGCGCTAGGAACTACGAGCGGAAAGGAGGAGACAAGCCAAGCTAATTGCACAGTAAGACCAAAAACGTTGATAGAGTTTGACAACACAGCAGTGTTTAAAAAAAAAAAAAAAAAAAGATCCATTTGTAGAAGCAAAATGAAACTGAAAAACAGAATGTGAACTTGATTTTGCCAGTGAGGTAAAATTGAAAGCATTTTTGCATGGGCAGCACTGATTATTTGCGAAGACCTGCAGCCAAACATGTGTTCCCAAACCCGGTTAAATTGGCTAATCGCTGTCCACCTCCGAGTAGACCTGAATCACTCAGATACAGCTGAAACACAAACACGCCTTAAAACATGCAGGATGTAACACAGCTTTTCAGTCCGAGCACAGAATGACCTTACTTTGTAATTCTTTGCTTCATTTATGAGTTTAGTTTAATTTGCCTTTTATGAAGGTTGAAGTACTCACCGTCCTCAAGCATCTCTATGGTTATCGGCAGCGATGGAGGACTGGCTCCCATGGGCGAATACGCCACCACAAAGAAAGTGTAGGCAGTATGGGGGAGGAGCTCTTTGACGAGATACTCTGTGGTGTCGTTGCTAACTGCAAACGAAGAGTCCTGAATATCTGACCCTAAAAAGAATGAAATTCATATCAAATATGTGGTTTTTTTAAATTTTATTTTATTTTTTTTAGCTCCTTACCACATCCGCTTAAAAACACCAAACCTGCAGTGAATTGGTAGTGCACAGAGTAGGCAATGATTTGGTCTGTGTTGTATTCGGGTTTCTCCCAGGAGAGCAGGGCCGTTGTGCTGGAGTGCGGCGTAGCAGTCAGGTGGCGAGGGAGGCTGGGGAGACCTTCCTTCACGATGACCGTCAGCCTGGCCGTGGCGCAGGCTGTCCCGAGCCCGTTTTCAGCGATGCACTGATAGTAGCCCGCGTCCTCCAGAGCCAGCTGGTTGATGAGCAGGACCCCAGGGCTTTGCACCTTCATCCGCCTGAAGGACCTAATGGGCTGGCCGTTCTTCAGCCAGTGCAGCACTGGGAAAGGCTCCCCAGAACTGTTGCACAGAAACCTGGCGGTGTTCCCCCTGGAGAGGGACACAGACTCCGGGGAGTGCACAATCACCGGAGGGGCTGTTCAAAGAAGAAAGTGGAGAATCCTCCAGAGTTATAGCTCAAATCCAGACTGCAGTTTTAAAGAAGAGCTTAGAAATCCTTGTTATGCACACACACACAAAAAAAAAAATCTATTATTTTACATTACACTCTTTCAAAATATCATGCTTACTTGTTTGGGACAAAGATGCATTTTTGAAAATTTCCCCATTTAATTCATGTTTTAAATTACATTAGGCCTTTAATACTGTGAAGATTTTGATGGGGACTATCCTCACTCAATCAGCTCTGAGAAATGTCTCAAGGTAAAAGTCAGCATATAAATGATGGTGCAACATTACTCTTACCAGCAACGTGCAGCTCAGCAGCAGCAAAGACAAACTCTCTAGTTTTGGGCTTGTTGGCTCGGCAGACGTAGACGCCGGAATGGTGACGCCTCGTGTCCCTAATCACCAGGTTTGTTGCCAGGACGATCACGTCTGTGGAAATGGGCTTTCCGTCTGATCAAAAAAAGAGAAAGCGATGTGGAGGGTCAGCACAGAGAAACTGCTGCTGGTAACTGACAGGAGCAGAGGTCTTTATTTCAGTCTTACAAATGCCAGAGAAATGTTACGAAAGGAAATACTTTGAAGAACACAGGACATCGGATCGGATGGGAAACCTCACAAAGTGACCGACGACGCTCTCTGGGTTCGCAGAGATGTCTAGATGCAGAATTAACAACCACACTCTTAAAATAAGCATGTGGTTATTTTAAAGTCATGGTACTCATTCGTGACTTCCTTACCGGTTAGGAAAACATGTCCAAGTTACTGCAAACAGGCGAATTTACAACTTCTCATCTCACCAGCAAAATTTAAGGAAAGATGATAGGGTTAGGGTTAGGTTTGGGTGCTTAAGGTTTAATTTGGTTTTGGCGTTAAGGAAAGGTCTAGCAGGGACTGAAGCCTCGGGGCATTGAATGACACTAAGCGGACTAGACGGGTAGCACCAGAAGCTGTGAATAAAATACATTTCCACTCACTTCCAAAGTGAGTGGAAATCTTTGAAAGTCCTACCTTGTCTGCTCCATGACACCAGTGGTTTTGGCTGGCCTTGTGCCACACACTCCATCACAGCAGGATGGCCGAGCACCACCGTGGCATTCTGCGGTGGCGCAACAATCACAACTGGGCCTGGGCTGTCAATGGAGCCTGTAACAACACAATAGTTTATCTAGTTTATATACTTTGGATGAACATCATTATACCACTTTTTAGACTCCTGTTCTTCCAACCCAGAAATGAAATTAGACCAGAGGATACTTAGCAACCCTGAACAGGAGCCCCTAGTTTAGATCATTAGATTATTTTTCTTCTTCTGCTCTTTCCTTTGATTTGTTATTTCATTTGTATTTCCTTTTAATTCCTGCAAAGCACTTTGTATAGCCTTGTTGCTGAAAATGTGCTCTATAAATAAAATTACCTTTACCTTTAATATCGGAGTACACTTCAATATAAGTATTGCAAAGACAAGATCCTATGCTTTAAATTTGGTGTAAAATGTTTGTAATGTTTCAGTCTAGAACTGCTAACATAATCTAATTTAATATTTCTTTCCACTGGACATGTGAGTGATAACAAAAGACTTCTTCATTCAAAATTACGTACTTGCAACGTAGCTCAACAGATTCAATGAGCCACTACCCGAAAGGCTGAAACAGGAGGTGGTGTGTTAGTGACGATGACACCTGATAGTGCAGAGTATTTGGCCAGAAGGTCGAGCCGAAGAGAAGATTGCACAGAAGAATAAGGCTTTTCAAGGGCCTCTAAGGGTAAACCATTATATCAGGTCATAGAACGGTTTCAGTTACCGTTAGCGACAAAGAATGCTATTCAACAAAAAATGTCTTCATGGGTTTAATAAGCGCTCGTTTCTTGATCACAGCAAAGTCGCTGAGGTCCAGCAAGTGTTAATGAAAGGAATAATCTCAGCAAAAACGGTCTTGCATACTGTAAACACATTACGCATTAATCATTAACATTATGTGCAGCAAACCTTGGTGATACAAAAGGCTTTAAGTGGGTCATGCTGCCTTTGCAACAACTTTCTAGCAGAGGGTGCCTACAAAGTGATGGATCTGATAGGTGTGGGTGTAGTGCACTGCCAAAAATAGAAGCCGTAGCAGAAAACAGACTGGAGAAAAACAATGAAAACCTCTGGCAGTGCCTGTTGATGTCTTAAGTTTTCCTCAGCTTCTGAGGCATTTCCGTCTATTACTTCAACACAAAACTGCTGAAGCGTTCCTGTGGGCGTTGAGCTATTCCATTCATGGCGCTGAAACGGAGAGGCGATAGCATTAAATCTGACAGAGGCCTAATGTAAACAGACAGCGTTGCCAAGTGCCTCCATAACGTTTTGAAAGCAACGAGCCATTTTCCAGGAAAACCTGAAAACATGACCTCTCTGCAGTTGCAGATGAAGAGGTGCATTGATTTATGCAAGTCAAAGCACTAAATGCTGAACAAATCTCTGAAAGGCACAGAGTGTACGCGTGTTTTCAACACTCTATTCCAAATCATGCTATTGATTTTGCCTCTGTTTAAGGTAAAGGAAATCAGCACTATTGTCCCTGTGACAGAAAAAGCAACAGAAACATGCCTCTATGTCTACCGGACTGTGGCACTTAATTTAAGGAAGTGTCTTAGTAGCTTTAAAATGTACCTCTCAACATATCTCAAGTATCTACAGTTTGCATATTTTGTCAGCCTTTGCAAAAATGATGCAGTCAACAACAGCAAGCCGTATTTATGTGCCGCTTTATCCCACCTACAGCAGAACTAACTTGGAGAGCAAAATCAGCTGTGCTGCCATGGTTCTGTTTTTTTTTTTTTTTTTTGTCACCTGAGAGTTCAACACATTCTCACTTTGTAACTTGATTTTAGAGTTACACTCAGTCAAGTCAATCAAAAATATCCCTGAGTTCCTCAGGGATGTGTGCTCAGTTCTTTGTTCTTTACTCTGCTGACAAATGACTGAACTCCCCTAATTTGCCACAAATCAACTCTTCAGTAATGGAAACGATACAACTGTGGTTTGACTCATCAGCAACACTATGTGGACGAGTGACTGCTCTTTACTGGCAAATGTCCTTTTTATGTACTTATATTTTAAAAGTCTTTGCTGGGAGAACAGATGTCAAATTCCTTGTTTTGTGTGCACAACCTTGCAGCTGATTCTGACATATTTGGAGTTATTTTTTTCTGTCTGTAGTGATTTTTCCCCTAGAAATCTCATGGGGAACTCCACCCTTACTGAGGTGAGAATGGCACGTATTGCTTTAGTTATTGTACTGGGGTGTTTTCAACCTTGTGGATGCATTATTGTAATATTTCTTTAGGCTGGCCACACCTGGAAGGTTCACTCCGATCTAATGTTTTCTTTATTTGTTGCTCTCACTGTTCTTTGAAGGAATCGCAAAGTTGTAGAAATGTCTTCGCAATCCTTTGTGAACTAATAGACGTGATTTATATTGTTTCTTGACGTCTTTGAGATTTTGACGTCTTCCTCTTTGCCCCTCAGGCTGAATCTATTTAAAGGGAATGGTTGATTGTCTGAGTCAGGCAGTGGTCAGGCTTCGGTGTGACTAGTGTAAGTCATTCAATAAATGTTGTTAGTCACGAAGGCAATTACATTTCACTCAGGGCCAGGTTGGTTTGGATAACTTCCGTTCCATTTAATAAATACGATCATCATCCATGGTGTTTTTTGTATGTTTAATATTTACTTTGGTACATTTTGAAACACTTGAGTGAGGCCAAAAAAAAAAAGTTAAAATTTGTTTTAAACATCAACCTTTATTGTGAAAGCCAATAGTTCACTCAAATGAATAACAATAGGAGACTGAGATCTTCAATACGAAGAAAAAGCCAACAACCTGACAGAAGATGAATGTTGCCAATGAACTCTGGCAGAATAAAGACTTCTGCATATTTCAAGCAAAGTAGTGTTGAAGGACAAGCACTTAAGATGTAAATGACTCTTGTATGTAACAGGATTCATTTACATTGAAGGTAAAGCTTTACAAATGAAATGTTTTTGATAAGAGACCATGCATCAATAAGTCATTTGTCAAATAACTTGATTTTAAACCCTAAAAATTATATTATATATAAATGTAGCTAATAATCTTCTGCTTAAAATCGAACAGAAGTAGCCACGGCTTCAAATGCAAGGAAGTTGATCAAGTGTAAAAGGAATCAATAGCATTTTAAGTGGAATATGTTAAAACTTTGACTTTCTCTGTTCATATGTACATCAGCCTTCATGCCTATTTTCAATAGTGAGAGCAATCAATGCCCTTTGACTTCTCCGCCTGCTCCAGTTTTGGACATAGCTGAAGAAACCCAGCAAGTAACACTACCCTCAGGAAACTCCTGACGCTCAAGTTCTTGGAATACTTTAGCTGATGGTCAACAACTCTCTATGGTATCGTCTGACCCACGTAGGTATAGAAATAGATTCTTCCATGTCCAGAAGGTTCGTATTTGAGGCAGCTGAAACAAGAACAATTTGTTAGACTTTGGATGAGCTAAATTAAGAAGTTCCTCAATCAAAATTGGGTGTCTGTTATTAGCCCTTAAGTTGTCTCAATTAATCATTATTACATTGACGTGAAATGATACATTTCAGTTTAGTTAGGGTGCGTTCACACTGCAGCCTGAAGTGACCCTATTCCGATTTTTTTGGCAATTCCGATTTTTTTGCCAGGGCCGTTCACACTGCCAGTAAATGTGACCTGTATGCGTTCTGTACGGGCAAACGACCTGAAAGAGTCCCGCATGCACACTAGAGTGCGCAATAGCGTCAGCGTTCTCAGTGTTCTGCCAACTGCCATAAAAAGAAGAAGTGCTCAGTGTTTGCGGAAGTAAACATGGAGGCTAACGGTGGAGCTTAGCTTACATATTTGAAGTTGTTGTCCCGCCGGAGCAGCATATTAACAACATAATCCTCATATAATCTGTTGTGTTTGTTGTTTTTCTTCCCGCTTGGATGTATCAGGACGCAAAATAGTGAGATTTGTTGAGAAACTGTGAAGTTCAGTTCAGATGAATGCGACCTGGACGTTAGGTCGCATTTGAATCGGATACGAATCGGATATGGGTCACATTCGAAAAAGAATCCGACCTGTGCTGTTCACACTGCCATGAAAAGATCGGATACAGGTCGCATTACGTCAAAAAAATCAGAATTGGGTCACTTCAGGGTGCAGTGTGAACGCACCCTTAGACTCACCAAATGTAGTCGTATGCAAGGTTTTTAAAACACATTCTTCAACAGGAGACATTTGCACCATTTCCTTGTTATTTGATAGTGTCGTCATTAAGCGACTTTACAACTAAATTGCAAATATAATTAGGGTCACTTTCAATTGGAAGGTCCCTGCCCAAGTTTAAAATTCCAGAATGATGTTTTTAGATATCATTTCAATATTTCTACATTATGATCGGTGAAACAACTTTGGTAATTGTCACCAGCTGAAAACAGGACATGCTTAGTCTGAATTCATGTAAAATTGTGTGTGCCTATTTTGATCAAACATATGCAAATACATCCGGTTTGACCTCCATGAGGTATCCAATTACATTAAACTGATTTTCTTGAACTAATCTTTTTTAAACTAACAGGTATTTCAAAAATCATATCCCCTGGTAACAGATACTACAACACACAGCTACCCTATTAGATAAGGATATCACGCTCCCTGAATAATAAAGCCAATACGTAGTTAATAATTGTATTGTCAGCATGCAACCTTTCGTGTAGTGCCACATTAATGTGATTTGCTTAGATGAATGACCTCCCTGGTGCCACAGTGTGAAACCAGAGGGCAGCTCTCTGAGGATCCGCTGAAGGTGAACAACAATCCTGAGTCACCTTGAGACGCAGAGCGCCGAGGATATGAAATGTCACTGAAACCGACACAGAGTTGATGTTCAGCCTGTTCAAGGAATAATATGGAGACTCAAACATTGCATTTTTAGTAGCTCAGCAGTTTTATTGATCAGTTATATTGACAATAATTGATATATCTGTCAGAAGTAACTCTCACATGAGGTTATATATGATATCCAATAGGCAGATAGTTTCCAACAAGTGCTGACTGATAATTTTGTATTCTTAGTATGGTTTTCTCCCCCCTCTTTCCTTGATTCTGTCGCCTCCCTTGCTGTGCTTTTGATTGTGTCTGAGACTTACTTGATTCTGGTCATCTTATTTAGCTGCAGCCTAAAATGAGCAGCACGACTCTCCAGCGGTGCCTGATTGTCCCACTTGGTCAAGCTGCCCTAGCTCTCCTAAATGCAATATTTCAACAAGGCATATTTTTTACAAGCTACATTTCTTACAGCATCTCTTTTTGCTCTATTCACCTTCCTGGATTTTACCCAAGGACTCTTAAAAGGAAAAAAATAAAGCTCCACTTGAACCAGGTTTCCTATTGAAACACGACAAAGCAGAGCAGCAGACCTCACCTGTCGTGACAGTGAGTCTAGCTTCGCTGCTGACGTTCTTCTTGGCAGAATTGGATGCAACACAGCGGTAGAGGCCCTCATCCTCTTTAGTCACCTTCAGAATCTGCAGCACCCCATTAGGAAGAGAAATGAACCTGTTGCTCCAAAGGGAAAGCAAAAAAAAAAAAAGAGAGAGAGAATACAATAAATGACTTAGTACACTGAACCATGAAGCAGCAGGCTGATGAACTCTACTGTTTTGTAGTTTTCCAAATTGGTTTTTCATGTAATGGAGATTTGACCTGACAGGACTTCAGTTACTAGCTGTACACTAAAACAGACATTTACCTAACTGTGTGTGCTGGTCTCTCTTTTCTGGTGAAACAACCCTAACACACTGACACATGGACATGAAGCTGTGCTGTGATATTAGGCAACAAGATGTTAGCACGTTTCTCCAATGAGCCCCATTGGATTGATACCAGGGGGGAACAAAGGATGATTAAAGACCTCCAACAAGTTGTGCTTCTAATTAAACCATTTTTCCCCCTTTTTGGCAGGGTACCTTATCTTGTTGAACAAAGCTGTCTGTGAATGTCGTTTGAATGGTAGGATGCACATGATGTGGGATGCAATGGATTGAAGCAGTCATGGAGTCCCAGCGTCACTCTACCTCTGCGGGCTTGACCTTCCTCCCATACAGCATTCAGGCGCCACATGGTTCCCAAGTTAAGCAATGCACATGGTCTGGGTTATATAAAAGCAAAGCAATTTGAGCTACAGTTGGCTGTTGGATCAGACCACACGAGCCAACCTTGCTGCTTGGATGCAACATTGAGCCTTGGCCCACCATGAACCACTGTTCCTTCCTTGAACCAGTTCTGGTTTGGATTCTGCCCAAAGCTGAACAGGAAAAAGTCCACAAGAGCTGCAGTTTAAGAGATGATCTGACCAAGTCAAAGCCTTTCGCTCACCCATTTCTTCTGCCTCTACATCATCAGGTTCCTGGGGAAAACTTTCACTTAAATAAATCCCACCTGCTGGCAGGCGACAGCGAACATAACCAAACCACGGCTACCTTAGCGGATGCAAAGAGGACATGAGAAAAGTTTAAAATGGAGGCTGATTAAGGAGAGGCCGTGAATAGGACAAGCAAATAACAAGAAAAGATGAACATGATGAGCAAAGGAGAGGGTGAAGGTTAACAGCAATTGAGGACAAGGAGATAATACCTAAGAGATGGCAGAGGGTCGGAGTAAGAAAAAAAATCACCTAAAAGCAAGAGGTAACAAAAGGAAGGCGAAAAAAACCTCTGTTTCATCAGCTATCCTTTGACTGATTTTTGTGAGAGGCCCATTAGTACGGCCTGGGGAGGGAGAACCACATGGCACCAATAAGACCTCTTAAGCAGCAAGCTGTCTGGAGGTCATGCTGCAATATAGCTGACATTAACAGTTCGATCTGCGTAATAAGACCGAAAAGAAATTCACTGACCCCATGGCCACAGCAAAATGTCTATTTCGCTAAGCCATAAATGAGAATATTTTTGAGAGCACTGGCAAGGGAGATCTTTTGAGGAGTCGCATATTTGAATTTTTTTATGTATCTTTTTTTGTTTTCCTTTGAGCACACAGAAGACTATTACAGACATGTTATGTTTCCACAAAAGTAATCTTCAGAGTCCCTCTTAAACATGTCGCTTTTAAAACAAGCCCTGCTCTCAGATGTCCCCATTTATGCCGGTCAGGTTTTTGACCAAGAGAAAGAAAATAAATCCTCGACTCAGCTTTTAAAGGATTGTATTCAACGTCCTGGCTACATCACCCTAACACTGAGCTGTAGTGATGGAAAGAAACATGACCGTTCAATAGGAGCGGACAGTTACCAAGCGTCAAAGATGAGTGTTTTTCTCACTGTCAGCAAAGACGTGCACAAACATAAATGTTACAGGGTTACATTGTCTTGTTTTCACTGAGGTCGACCCCTCAGCAAATGTAGATCCACATTAGTTGCAGCGAACATTATCATACTTTTTAAAATATGCTTGCTGATATTGGTCATGAGCAAAAGGAAACATATAAAACACATATTAAAGAGTATACTCTGCATTTCAGTCAATTTCATGGAACCTTTAGTTGCAAGTCGTTTGTTGTTCGTTTCTTGTAGTTTTGCACATCAAAAAAAATGTCAATTCTTCTTTGCAGAAAAGCTCTGCCTCTGTCCTGAGAGCAGTTCTAATGTTTTGCAATGAATTCTCAAGTGGATCCAGGTCTGGACTTTGACTGGGCCAGAAAATGATAAGAAGCTAAACAATTTTGTTGCATCTCTGGCTGTATGTTTACTGACACTCAGCTAGATGATGGATCTCTACTCCTGTCTTCGGCCTACCTGAGTAAAATGGTCCACCATAATTTTTCAGATATTTTTCCCCTAACAATTTATAAAAACCTGGACTCTCGTCCTTCACACTCCAAAATTATGTGCTACTCTGTGCTGGTCTATCGGGTAAAATCCAAATAAGATGTGTGACTGCAATGACACAAAATATTTTTTGCAAGGCACTGTGCAGATCTCCTTTTACCAACAGCATCTACATAAGAATATGAAATGCACTTCGGTCTAACACACAGCTTACCTCGTATCGTCGGTGATAGTCACTTGGTCTTTTTGCCATGTTATGATAGGTGTGGGTACTCCCTCAATCTGGCACTCAAACCGAGCAGAACCCCCGGTGGTCACTGTTTGTGGTGACGGCTCCTCAGAGAAGCTGGACAGACCTACGGAGGGAAAAGCACCAATAATGTATAACCCGTTGAATGAGGTTAAAACACCGATATAGGATCGATAATTGGTCGATTCATTGCCGTGTCATTATTTGGTTTAAAACGGCAACATGGTTTCAAAACATTTGGTGTCTCTTCAAACCAGTTTGGAATTTCTATGACACAAGTTATAACTCACTTGTCTTTGCAGAGACCTTTAAAGGTACAGTTTTAATTTAAACTAAAAGAATATGTGTGCCTGAGGAGTGATGTGAAGCACCAGATGGCAGCAGTGAGTAAAGTCAGTGAACCTTTGACCTCTTCCCCCCCACATGCTGGTGGGGGTGAGAAGAATGAACAAAACAGCTCCAAGTGTCCCCCACCACTTCAGCTTTAGTCCTGACTGCGATGAAAAGTACGGGGGTGGATCAAAAGAGAGAAAACACATAAAGAAGACCGAGGTGGGAGACCAAAGGAGTTTGAAAAAAAAAATTAGTACAAGCCAGCAGAAAACTGAAAACCCTAAATAAGACTGGTGCAGATAATGAAGCTTCTAGTTAAACTCACCCTACAAGGGACTGTGAGAACAAACAGGGAGGCGTCCGGATGAGATTCTCAAACATTCTGTCAATTTCGGTGACAGATTCTCTGTGTGAACAGATCTGCATAACTAATTCAGAACACATTTGTCCGACTTGGTGTCAAAAGTGTTCAGCGAAACCACGCATGCAGTTTTTTGAGAAAACTTTCGAGCTATTCGCCTGCTGGCAGATGTTTTACTGTTTCACAGAGGACATCTTTCAAACACTTAGGACAATACTCAGATGTAGCTATTTAGTATTGTATTGACCTCTAACATTGATTTAGTGACCTCTAATATTTTACACTGTACTTTAAACATTTAAGATATAAATTGTAGACATACAATACATTACAGGCGCTGCTGTTATGGTAACAACTTGTGAAGAGGACAGTGATATTCCTGATAAGTGTTGCTATAACAATCAGTTGGAAAAAAAAAAAAAAAGCACATCAATGTGTTTTTTTTGCTTAAATTTTTTATATTATTTATCAGGTAACTTTCCCAGGATGGGCCGACTGAGTAAAATTACACCAACAGCACAGCAAGGACTCATCCAACAGGTCACAAACAGACCCCACCATAGCATCCAAAGAACGGCAGGCCTCATTCGCCTCAGTTAGGGTCAGAGGTCACGCCTCCACCATAAGGAAATGACCTGCATGGCAGGGTTCCAAGGCATAAATCACTGCTGAGCAAAAACAACATAAAGGCTTGTCTCAGTTTTTCCAGAGCACGTCTTGAAGATCCCCAAGACTTTGGAGGAAACAATCTGTGGGACAAAAGCTGAACTGTTTGGAAGGTGTGTGTCCCACACACACCTTCCAAACGCTTAAAAGTAGCGCCCCATTTCACACAGGGAACATCATACCAACAGTAAAACATGGTGGTGGCAGTGTGATGGTCTGGGACTGTTTTGCTGCTGCAGGACCTGAACGCCCAGCCAAAACACACCAGCTGGATGGCTGAGGCAAAACAAGATGAAGACTTTGGAGTGGCTTGGTCAAAGTCCTGACTTGAATCCTATTGAGATGCTGTGGCATGACCTTAAAAAGTCCAACACTCCTCTACAGCTGGAAACAACCCACTGCAAGTCATCACAAACGCTTGATTGTTATTATAAGAACTGCATTTTGTGTTGACTTGTGTTGTATCTGACCAATAAGTAAATAGTTTTTAAGGTCTGAAACAATGACGTGTGGCAAAATATGCAAAATAATAATAATAAATAAATCCCTGAAAATTGTGAAAGTGGGAAACATTTCTTCACTCCATTGCATCCAAACAATGAATAGATGTTCTAGACAACATGACTAATGGAAACAGTTTCCATTTGTTTTTGCAGCAGTATGAATCATTGTTGCATTTTCTGTTTAAGAACACGTTTTGTCCTAAAACCAATGCAGTGAATCTGTGGTGTTGTCACTCAAGGTTTATCAACATGAGAATCTCGTCGCTGATCATAACAACTGCTGGCGTTAGCGACTCGCCGTCCGTCTGTCCGTTACGGCACTGAGAGACCAAAGTTTCCCGGTGTGTACACAAAGACTGAAGGACGTGTGGTAATAGTAGCAGAAGGGATCCGATTCATTTCAGAAAGATCCTGAGCTGCCAGCTTCAGAGGAGGCATTGATGATTAACCCCTGGCACTTCCTGACACATTGCTCTGCACCGTAGCCTAAAATCCCAGAGTTCCGCACCACATGCGGAACCGGCGCCTGACGCGATGCCAGACTGTCCGAGCGTGGGCGAGCTCGTGAGTCGCGGGGGTTTTGGGCAAAGCTGCTCTTTACCTCACAGTGTTCGGTCCGCGTCGGTGCCTGCAGACACACTCCTTGTGTTTGCATTGGTGGATTAACTTTGTGTATCTCCTCTCTAACGGTGTGTGCACACGAGGGTGAATGACAGCAGATAAGCAAGGGTGCACAGCAGCAAATGTCAATGAGAAGAGAGAGAGAGGAGAGGGGGTTGTTCAAAGAGGGCCCTTTGCCCGTATCACGATGGGACAGTGGTGACTGGCTGGCCTTCCACCTCTGATTCTTTCAAAGTAGAACTGTGTACATCTTTTTTTGTTTTTTTTTAGGCTCTCAGAATTCAAGATGAAATTCCACAGCAGATCCATCCAACACCCCAGTGATCACCCAAGGTGGTTAAAATCTGACAGTGGTGACAGCAGAGGTAAGTTTTCATTGACATTCTCACAACAAAGGCGACATTCCAAAACACAGCTATAAAATAGGATGGATTTTCAGGTGTACTGTAGCTGCAAAGCTCATAAAAATAAAAACGGACCAAATTGAGTTTATCCCTTTTTCTTTTTCTTGTCTCTCTTGACTTCCCCCCCCTGCTCTCTCCCTCTGTCTTTGTCTGTCCCCCTCTCTGTGCCCCACTCTTCGGCCCCTCGGCTATCAGATTGCAGCGTTTTTCCCCTCCCCTTGTGCAAGCAGATAATTCCACCCGTGACCTCTTTGCTACCCGGCTCTAGGGCTGAGATTGTGAAAGCTCATCAAGCATACCTCCAGCCTGGATGGGCTATTTGTAAAAGCTACCATGGAGCATGTGCGGCTCGGTCAGTTCGGACACGCGAGAAGGAAAGCCCTACAACGCTGCCAAAAGGAAGATTTTTAAAAAAATGTCTCCTTTATGGTACCACGCAGGTGTAAGTTTTGGGAAAAAGATTTTAAAAAATTTTAAAAAGCCTTATTGGTTTGTAGAAGGACATCATTAAATACATTGGGATTTTACAAAACTGTCTCATAATTACTGTAGGAAACTTAATTACTTCATGTTTAACAAACACACTGTACCTGGCCTCGTTTGTGTTTATTTCCCTTCTGCAAACAGGCTGTCTGCTGTCTTTGTCTACACACTGAAGGAGAAAAGAAAAAATCCATCGCTTTCAGAAACTGTATTTAAAAAATAATAAATAATTAAAAAAAAAAGGAGAGAAAGTCCTTGTCCGTCTCTATGCTTTTCAGGGACAAGCACATGATTCATACTTACACGGTGACTGCGAAACCAGAGCAGGTGGCTCTCCTAATGTGTTTTCACAGATGTGATCTCTGCTACATTCTCTCATCACTCTGATTCCTGCGAAGACACCGGGGGGGACGGGGGGACGAGGAGGTCTGCTCGAGATCCGACGACCAGGCAGACTGGCTTTGGCCTGCCTCACATCCAACGCCTTGTTTCGCACTTCTGGTTCGATTCAAAAAGTTCTTGCAGAGAACCCTTCACACACAGACTGAAAGATGCACCGACGCTGTGCTCACACTCCGGAAATTACGCGTGTTGTCATGACATGCGTAATGTATTGTACTGTGGTTTTATACGATATGCGCTACCAAACATTTTGAGTGTATTTGCAAAGTGAAAGTAAAATGTGACGCTTTTATTTAGAGGAAAATGTGATATTATTTGTATGGATTTGTATTTTGTCCCTTTAAACCTGATTCCCCTACAAACAGATCCACTTGAACTAGTCGCCTCATGTCATTGGTAAATAGTGTTGGAGTGTAAAAAACTTGAGATTTGGGTGGAAATTCATCTTCCAGTAGGATTATCCTAAACGTACAGTCAGGAAGTTACAATGGATTATTTCAGATCTGAGCAATTTCACAAGTTACACTGGACCAGTCAAAGTCTACACCTAAATCCAATCGAGAATATTTGGCAAAACTTGAATATTACTCTTTACACACACTCTTCATCCTTCCCCCTCCCTCCCCCCCAACTAAGCAGAAGCTGTATTTGCTGTGAAAGAAGTTTCTACAAAAATGTTACCTCAAACAGGATGAGTACATGTGAATGCCCACACTTTTCAGTTTTTTATTTTTTTGCAGTAATATTTCTTTAACATATAAATCTCTGCTGCCTTTATGGAGAGGTAGAGGAGTTTTAAGCTTAAATAATTGCAATAAAATACATTGAAGATTGAAACTGTAGTGTAACTACAAGGGGTGTGGATCCTTTTGCAAAGTCCTTTCATTATGTTAGAGGCTGAACTCTCCAAATTCTCCTTTGCTTTTTTTCCACCCTCTGTAGCATTTAATCTAACATCTCCCCCACCCCCTCCCTATTAGTACTTTAGTCCTTATTGTTCCCCAAAGAAAAGAGCTTCATAAATAAGCATGCAGCAGCTGACAAAAGACAGCAGATCCACATTGGATGGTGTCTCGTCTTACACAAAGCTAATGACTGAATAAAGAGCAGAACTCTGGAGTTTGAGGGAAAGTCAGTCCTTCGGTCAGACGAAAATTCCTATCTATCCCCTGCTGCTTCATATCACGATCTTCCAGCTAATTGAAAAATGGCACGGCTTTGTGCGAACCTGTGGGGTCGAGAAACACGGTCGTCCTTCAAAGAGCAGAAGAAGAAAGCACAAAGAAAACGACTTTTTCTCCACACGCTAGGGGAGAACAAGTGTCTGGCTGCAGAGGACAAGTTATTATTGATGCACAGATAAAAAGGCCGGTCATCAAGAAGCCAGAATGCCTTCATGCCAGGCGATAAACAGATCAAATACCTAAATGTCAGATTTTTTTTTTTTTAAACTGAAACACTGAATCAAAATCTTTACCACTGAGCAAGACTGACATAAACTAAGTTGCATAGAGGAGGCGCACCATGTCTAGCTGCTAATGAATATGCGCTACTTATGCCACATAAATCTTTACAAAATGACTGGTAAAGCTGGAACCAAAGGTTGTGTGAATTTTCCACTTAAACGTACGGGATTCTCCCACTTTGACTGTTTCCTACAAGTTGACAGCAACAACATTGTTTCCAATCTGACTCATTGTGGGCAAGAACTTCCATAATGCCCTCCTCTAAACAGCTGCAATGCAACTGTTAATCATACCAAAATGCCAGATGCTTGTACTTCTAACTTACAGTCTAAGATCACAATTAGAGCTGCCTAATGACGTACTATATGTAATGTGCCAGATCTGAGGCTCACATAACACTAAAAGTCCTTGTTTAGTCACCGCTGCAAACAAACACGATGAACCAGTTGTCAAAATCTGTCAAGCAAGTTTTGTTGTATTTAGTTTCTTTATCATTCTTTCCTGAAAATGACTCTCAAATTGAACAGCCTCTCTCAACCTCAGTTTTTACTGATGAGGAGTGCGTGAAGAATTAATTATGACCAACATGTGACAGGAAGAAGCTGAAGTCGAACCTATAATCTTCCGATCACAAGACAACTGCTCTGCCCACAGAGCCACAGTCGCCCCCATGCTGGGATTTATTGGATTTAGAAGTTAGAAGCCAAAATGGATCAACATGAATTTTGGTGTATTGTTGGCATCCTTTGACTCCTAATAAGGCTCTGGTTTCGAAATAAAAGAATTTAAAAAAAGCCATTCATACAAAGTTTGGGTTAAGATTTTGTAGAATAATTATCAGCATGAAAGTCACTGTAAGTTGGGACTTTCAATGTTTTGTGCCACTTTTAATTTTTCTTGGTGAAATGATGCATAGTAGTGTGTCGTTCAAAAGGGACCAACCCACATTGAAACTGTTTACGAATGGATAAAGTGGCCTAAAATCAACCAAACACAACTCAGAATTTCTTGCACTACATTTTAAGATAGAGTCCATTTCAGAAAACTGGTCAATTTGAATGATCTCTGCTACTTCTTATGAGAAAAAGAGTCAAATATCCAGCTAGAAATCAATCAGAAGCTTGTTGATAGCTGGCTTCATCACGGAAAACTTGCATAAGAGAAAATCCACAATGAATTCAAATGTGTGCATCCTGTTCCACCCAGATAAAAAAAAAAAACACAGCTGAAAAGGATCACTGGAGTCTGAATAGAGCCAACAAACACATGCAGACAGACATCATGTAAGGCTCATCTGCAGACAGGACTGAGCCTCAGCCTTACAGGAGCTCAATTACAATCTTCAAACGACAGCAGAGTGTTCTGTGAATTGCGTGACACCCACTTGCAAGCAGCACGTTGACAGTCCGGCTGGTCAGGGCTCCGATGGCGCTGGCACTCACGCAGCTGTAACTGCCCTCTACATTCTGGGGAGGCTGGCTGTCTGCAGAGGTGGGCGACAACAGGAGGGATCCGTTGGTCAAATACCGCAGGCGATCTCCCGGCGCCTGCGGCAGGATCTGGCCATCCTTGAACCAGGTGACATTGAAAAGAGTGTCGCTGGACCCCAGGTTGCAGTCCAGCAAAAGTGGCAAACCTAGCTCCAGAATCACATGGCTGGGCCCAGCACCACAGCTCAGTTCCACCGCCGAAACAGGCTTTTCTGTGTAGGAAGAGAGGAAAAAACAGATCAGTTCACTAGGATGTACCATGACGGGTCTGGGACAGTTTATCTTTACTCCATACAACAGTTTTACGACTTTCTACAAGGAACTCAGAATATATGAAAAACAAAGCATTTTTCCTCACTTGTCTAACTTCTTTTACTATGTGATAAATTTGGGAAAAACATCATACTCGCTACTTTGAAACATTTTACTCGTCTCTGCAAAGTTGGGAGCACAGATGGATTTAACAGAACATTTATAAAACGGGCCGTTCTGAAATAGAGTGGAGACCGTTTCTTGGAGGAGGATCTTTAAAAATGAGATTGGCACAGTAAGAGTTTATTGGCACCGCTGGTAAAGATCTGTAAAAAAAAAAAAAAAAAAAAGTGTATAAATCAGTCTGTCCCTGCAGTGGGATAAAATGAAAGACCAATTTTTAAAATGGGTATATTACTGAGAAGGGTGGGGGGAAAAAAATCACATATTAAGAAATAATTATTTCTGACAAAATCACAGCTTCCACAATTACAGACTTTTTCTACAACAATCCTTTTTCCAATATGACGATAGTTTGTCACGATTGAGCAAATATAGAACAGGGATTTATGAACCTGTTCTACGACTCTCTCTATTTGGTTTTTTCTCCATTTCATCATAGATTTACTGTTTTAGTCCTGGATACATGATAGAAGGCTGTTGTTTTGTCTTTTTTGATTTGGCCATATGTGTAGAATCATAAAAGATCCACTTACATAATGCTACACTCTTCTATAAGGTTCTCGCGGTCTTTTGAAGAGGAATGGGTTCACTGCATCAGCAACACAAACCCTCACGCACACCTAACCCTGCTTTTCTACATATTTGTTCTCAGTTTCCTGTAAACCCAGCCTGAAAACTTCAATCTGTTCCTTCTGACCAAAGTTTAAAGCTCCGGTGGAGTTAGGCAAACTCCAAATGTTTACGCTTCAGATGGGGAGACAGAAACGACTTCTTTTTGGCATGCTTCTTAGGCAGCTGGCTGGCATGTAAACAGTGGCTAATGGTTGTTATGGAGACTTGGTGACCTCAAGACACCTCTCGCTTTGCAGCGGTTCCCACACAGAACGCTTTGGAAGTGGATTTCAACTCCCGTATCGTCCCAATCAGCGACTCCTTCAGTGACTCCTTCCAAATATCCTCAATTTAAATGTTGCTTTTTGATTATTTAAAGAATAATTAAATTAAAAACACATTCATCTTCCCATCAGTTTTGACTAAGTTAAAACAAAACACTGATGTAGAAACATTGGTGTTTTACAGATTTGTACATTTTAATCCCCAGTGACTCCTCCACAAAAGCATCAGTGGTTGTGGCCATCAAGTTACATTGTGGTCACTTCCTGTTTTGAGGCAGGCTATACTCTAGACCAGTGGTTCCCAAACTTTTTCTTCTGCGCCCCCCCAGTGGTTTCCAAACATTTTCTGCGCCCCTCCCCCCTATGGATTACAAATGGCTGGCCTACAAGGTACTTGTTAAGCATAAGGTTCTGTATTGATATTAGCTAGTCATCTTTTAGCTAACATTACCTGCATCCAACAGCTTTACTCAACTCAGTCGGTTAGTTTGGAGGGAAAAACTGTGAAAAGTTCTTTGCGTTTTGCTGGTTTGCTGCCGTGATTCTAACACAAACCTACGTAGCTCCGCCCAGCAGCAGCAGGTCTCCTTCACAGCTGTAAACCCAGCGCGAGCGTCGTAGCGCTCATGTTGCTTTTAAAGGCGGCTCGGAAAAACAGGTTACAACATGTTAACAACGGATTAAACAGTTTTAACTGCTGATAAAAGTGACAGAGGACACAAATATGGGAAGTGTGGAAGCCTCTACTGTATCAAACTGACATAGGAATAACAGAGAGTTGGCCATTCTAAGGTAAAAACCCAGCGCATACAGTGTTCATGTTTTGTTTTGTTTTTTTCATCCAGACGGCTTCCCGCGCCCCCCCTGCAATGACACGGCGCCCCCCCTAGGGGGCGCGCCCCACAGTTTGGGAACCTCTGCTCTAGACAGTAACAACAATCTTCTGGTGACTTTATCATGTAGCCACTTTTCCTTAAAGTCTTTCTTTATTGTGCATCTTGAATCTACCACAGTACTTTTTGTTTTTCTAGAGTTCAATATGCGTTAGCTGAAGCCATTTGACTGCTTTTCTTTGAATCAGAAACAATTGACTGGATTATTTTTTGGTATAGTTGGCATTGGCTTGGTTTCAACGTAATCCCAAATTTTCCACTTCTCAAGTAGAGTGTGAACACAGCCTATACTGTCATTTCCAAATCCCTGGAAATCTCTGTATTATTTTCCATTTCTATCAAGTTCAAGAACCTTTTCTGCAAATCATTTGATAATTAGTTTAGTCTCTTCAGAAAGGGCAGAAAAGTGAAAGCACATCTCATTATGTGATAATACAGTACATTAAAATGCTAATCATCTCAATACAGCCAGCATAAATTGTTGTCAAATGCTGACTGATGTTTAGCGTTTGCTGCTACATTGCTTATGTATTTTTAGCAACTGTACTGCATGGCTTTCAATAGACTGATCACTGTTCTGAGGACAATTGATAACTTGAAAGTCAGCATCCTTTGCCATGCATTATGTATAACATGCACTTTGTAATATGTATGAGACCAGAGGAGGTAGTTCTCATATTAACCAAACAGTAAAGTGAACAAAGTACGTTTATCATTTCTTATTAAAGGATACGACAGCAAAAAAAAAGAAAAAAAAAAGATGAAAATCTTGAAAAATGTGTGCAGGCTTTTTGTGAAGTTGGCCTTACGGTGATTTGTATAAATCAGATAAACTGAATACAACAAGAACATTTAATCTCAGGAGTCTTTTCCCTTTGACTCTGTAGTGCAAAAGGAAAGTTCAGCTTTTCTCAAAGAGCTCTTCTAACACAAAACCACTATTTTTCCTCAGTCCTCAATCTTTTGCGACTGTTGGAAGGTCATCGTTCTCTTTCACTGCTTTTTCCCGTCACAGCCAAGACCTTTTTTTTTCTCCCCTAATAAATTTTAATTTAAATGTTTTACTTTGCCTTTACACTGACATTCATTGGCATTATACAGTGACTTGCCTCGCTTTGCTCTGAAATCACTTTTAACAAATTGCCCCCAACTGCTTGACAAAAAGAAATATTATTTTGTGAAGCAGCAAGATTCCCTGACGAATCTTAAGGCTTGTTTTTTTTTTTTTTTACAGTGTGTGGAGTAGTCTGATGGTTAGTAGCCATTACTGCTGAAGACATTTATTGCATCAGTAAAAGCTCTGGGTTGTCAACACTCATTCCTTCCTAAGGGAAGGCTAGCAGAAATGTGTACCTGGGATGCAAAGGAAGGATAAAACAAAGCAAGTGCTCAAGCCTTGGCAAATTAGAACAAGAATCTCGTTGCATCATTTTTCAAGGAAAAACATAATGCTGCTTTATTACAGCTCATCTTTGTTTCTAATTTGGCAGTCACACTGTGCAACCACTCAAGCTCAGGACTAGAGATTTCTGTCACAATTAAAGATTTTGAAGAATGAAAGATTGCTTGACCGCTTTGCCTTTCTCAATCAGAAAATCATCCTGAAGAATGTTCCTTCTATCACTTACAATTTCGTGTTTTATGAAACAACTTGTTTGGATGCACCTTAGCATTGTAACAGGAGTTGAAGTGAAGGTATTATTCTTCCAAGGACACAAGCCAATTGTGCAAAAAAATCTAAAACTGTTGCACTGGTGTGTTTGGAACAACTGGCAGGCTCACCAACATAACCCCACATAGGCACACAAATGTCCAAATAAACAACATAAACTTCACAACTGTAGATTATTAATGTCTGCCGTATCTTTTTGTTGTGAACGGTTTTGGTTTGAATTGTTTTACACCGCTGAAGTAAGTTAAAACAGACAGCTAATGTGTAGCTAGCTGTACGCTACCACCACTCCAAGAAAACAGTTTTATTTTCAACAAGCTCACAATGATATGACATCTTTCTACAACAGGTGAGGGAGGATCAGGTTTTGCTTTTGTCAAATAATTATTGCTTAAGCCTCCCATCTTGCCGTACTTGCACACCTACTGAAAACTGCATGTTACTCAGATTTAAATGTTTGGAAATCATGTGGTATAACACGGCTTGTTGTATGTCTATGAAGCATGTAGATCACTTTTATGCTTTCTCATTCTGAATAGTGCAGTTATATTTTAAATAATGGTGTGGAATTTGTTGTATTTTTTAGTGTGAGAATGCCGTCATGCTGTTTCTTATGCAGTCATAGTCCTAATTTATTTCTATATTTACAGATCAATTGATACATTGGGAGTGAAACTTTAAACCTCAATGAGATCTTCCAGGTAAGTGATTTTTTTTTTTTTTTGCTGAACATTTACCAAGTAGGCCAAGTCATCCATTTCACTTTCAGTTTCAAGCCTTCTGCATCCCGAGTGAACCCTTATCAGTTCAGACGTAGTGTCTGGACAGCATATCGTGCAGTGGTGTGGCTCTTGTGTGGCATAAACTGCATCTGGTATCAACGTGGAAAATTCTGCGTTACATAATGTCACGTCTTTGTTCCGACGACAATCTAATTTGAAAATCACTTTTATAGTTCATCTTTAAATTGGTCGACTTTCACATACACACAGAGCAGGTTACTTCCAGCTTCCCCATCTCTGCCGTCAGACTAATTAAGTTAATGGGAAATGGAATTCTTCCCCTGATTAAATGAGGCCTGACTCCCCACCATCACCTCCTGAGGAAGAGGTTATGCTGAGTGAGGCAGCTGACACATCCACACATATCTATACTGGAGAAGTAGAAAAAAAGCTGCTGTACTGATGTAACGACACACCCACGGAGCAAATGCAAAAATCAGTCAAACTAAAGACTTGAGCATGAGAAGCATTTTAAAGCTTCTACGCAGCTGGTAATGTGTTTCAACACAGACAGATCACCCCTAACGGCTCCTTGTATCCTCTCTCCCATTTCTAGTAATTAGGTCTCATTAAGTCATTAAAATGCTAACAGCGATTTCCCAGCTTACCTCAAGTACGTTAAAAATAATTAATCAAATGAAAGGTGAGTATGATTCTGTATCAGCCCTCGAAGAGGAAATAAGGGTGTGATTAAACAAGAGGAGGACATTACACAACTCTTTTCATTAATAAAACTTGCCACTTTTCATGTTATACTCGTTATATTCCATAATAAATCAAACAGTAGGGGAAAAAGCTCCGAAGATTTCCTGAAAAGAGGTTCAACACAATCTCCTGTCCTCTGCAGCAGGATTTAAAAGACCAGACGTATAAATCTGACTCCATATTCACGTGCGTCTGCTCCAGGAGTATTTGCTGATTTGAAGCCAAAGGTGTTCACATGCACGGTGCAGAGTCGCATGCGCCAACGCGGACCGACGCTGACAGATGTTGTAATGCTGACGCAACAACATCAAGCGTGACATGAGGTAATGGTGCAGTGAAAGGAGGAGAGGATGTGAGTCGTGGTCATTCTGCCAGTTTTCTTCACAAATTGTATCTGCTGGGAAAACTGAGCTGTTGCAACGAACGGCAGAAGAGCACAACAACAACAACAAAAAAAACACAGGTGATCCAAAACAGATCACGATTGAGCAAAAAACAAGTACTGAAGCATGAGAAGACAGAAATACAAAGGCAACACAGAAGAAAAATGGGCAAAAAAAAAAAGATTTTATTGTTTATTTAACTACTGCTTTTCTCAGTGCAACCAACTGCCCCCGTGAAGTCAGCTAATTAGAAAGCAGAGTCGGCGTGTGTAATTTAAAATTCAGCCTCAATACAGCTGTTCTGTGAACACCTGAGAGGTTTGTTCAGTTCAGGGATAAACGTCAGAGAGGGCTTCGGTGCTCAGTATCCTGAGCCGCCAACATCCCATGGAGGACTGCTTAATCCGTCATCCGAAAACGAAGAGTGTGGCACAGGCGCCGCAAACCTGCCAAGACAAGGCCGTGCGCCTAAACCGAAAGGGCCAGTGAGGGGCGCATCAGCTAAGAGGCTCACAGTAAGTCTTGATGAGCTGGAGAGATTTACAGCCCAGTTGGAAGAATATCTGCACCTGCTCCAGAGTCGGGTAATGCTGATCGGTACGGCAGATAGGTAAGAGGAAATCCACTTGCAAAAGAAACCTACAAGAAGTCTTGTTTTTACTTTACCACAAATGACGTACTGGCATAAAACCGGGTGGAATACACCTTAATATTTTTATCTGGATTCAAATTGCAGTTCTGGTCACACTAGCAAGAAATAGAGAAAAGCCATGAAATCTTTTCCCTTATTTAATAATTTACATCTTCTGAATTTTATGGATCATGAAAGTCCAATACTCCTTACCTTGTAATTTTTGTAGAAGGTATTTGGCATTGGTGCCATGCTGTCAGGTTTATCTGTCTGCAAACTCACGTAAACATACAGAATTTTTAAGAGCCACTGTTGTTGATCGTGCCAAACCGACTTCCATCCGTTAAAATCAGCCCAATGCAGAGGCCAGATTGATACTCGTACAAAGAAAAAAGCATCACCCATAAACTGTCATTAAGCCTTTAGGTACACCTTACACTGACTGCTGCCCTTAGCAGGGTGACGGGATGAACAATTTGACACCTTAAGAATTGGCATTGGTCCAATTCTGGACTACTGTTCCCAAAATAGACTGTGCTAAAATCAGGAAGGGTCTCCCGTACAAACCCACAGGTTAAATTGAGGCACGTATGCCGGCTTTGTAATCAATATCTGAAGACACAGGCAACATGATCTGCAGCTAAAATTGCCCGTGAGTGAAATCCATCAGCCTCAAACATTACTCTCTCTCCATCATAAAAACCCCCCCTAAAAACAAAAAGCTACACTTCCTGTAGAAAGGAGTTCCTGGCTTGGAGAGATATGGACAGTTTGCATAAAGAAAAACAAACACAAAAAAAGCAAAAACAAAACATTGCCCAGCACTGTTGGGTAAAAATCAGTGCGTCAGACTTTTCAAAATTTTGTACCACGTTTCCCTACAAGTGTTAAACCTCTCGCATCATACAGACATCAGTCTAAATCAGTTCAGCTCCTATTGTACTGCTTCCTAAAGTTAAGAGAAATTAAGTTTGTTCACTTCTTTATAGTATGCATGTCTCATTCAATGTGCTCCTGTTCCGAATGCTGCATGTATACTGGAATCAAGAGTCTGGAAAGCACACGGTTCGGCCACGTTCACATTGCATTGCTTTTCGCTGTGAAAATACAATCTTATTTTATTTACTTCACATTCAAGGATCAAGTGACAACCTAGGGGTGAAAAACCGTACGTCCTGCTCCAAAAGGGCTTGACTTTTTCTAATTTCTTGAGATCCGGCAACATCTTGGGCACCTCGATAATGGGCAGCATTAATCTGGTGTAAAATTAAAGTAAGTGAAAGATTTTCTACCTTAGTAGATATTTATTTCAAAAATAATGTATATAGTGATTGTCATTTAATGGCTGCGACACTTACCATTGTCTTTACTTTAAAAATATGCTGACGTCTCCTATTCTCTCTCGAAAACATTCTATTTGGTATAATGGTGGCTATCAAAGCTTTGTCGTCTGCAAAGTGTTTCAAAATTATTCATCTGAGCCATGAACACAATACTCAAGACTATGAAAAGAAGATATAATGGTCATTCCAGACTTACAAATTGGATGAAAGTTTGTACAGAGTCTTTTGAAAAACCAATTACACACTGTACATATTTCAAACTTGAACAAAAGCGGTGTTGAAATGTTGGCGTCATAACAGAGAACTGTTGAAGCCATGAAGTATTCATAGCTCAGTGTTGCAGAAAAGTTGTCACATAAATAAAAAAACAGGGTGTTTGGTAATAAAATTAAACAAAATGACACAAAAAATTAATTAAACAGTATCAATATAATAGGTAATTTCTGATTCGAATTAAAGTGCACAATGAAACTAAATTATAAACACACAGATGCTACCATCTGTACCATTGTCCTGTAAATATGCTAAATGGATCCATCAACAGCAATTATTACCACATATTTGCGCTTCCATATTTTTAAAATTGCATGCATGATAACACTTCTCTTGGAAAAAAAAAACTAGATTGTCTCAAATCAAGAGCAAATTAGTGTTTTGTCTCAAAGGTGCTTCTTTTTCTCACTTTCTAGATCACTAGTAAAATGTAAGAATTAAATAACCGACCACTTTTAAATGCTTGCGGTCAGAAATCAAATTTCAGCGCCCACCATGTGAATGAATCGATATTTTCAAGCCGCAGTTTTGATAACTAAAGCAAGCAGGGATGTGATAAATGCTGCAGGGAGAGGGAGCCTCTTTGGTTTCAACGTGAAAGTGGAAAAGCCTGTGCAATAACAGAATATCAGACTGTTTTCATCTACTATTGTCTAAATGTTTAGTTGTTCACAGAAAACAAATATTGATTAGTTTATTGGCTCTAGTTGTGGGCCAGAATTTTTTTTCTCTTCCCATTATACCACTGCTGGGATTTAAACTTGTGTGGATGAGTTTTCAGAGACAGTAGCTCACGTTTCGTTTCGCCCTTCAGTCGGTTTGTCAGTCAGCTGCGTGTGATGGTTGAAGGAAGCGCTGAACTTTTGCCCCCTGATCATAAAAGGAAAGTCAGCTGTTTGGGAATTATTCAGGTACAGAAAACAACTTAGCGATGACCTGGAAACCACTGGAGGTAGTACGATTTCAAATCTCCAAGGCAACCATCTTCTGCTCTTTTTGAGATTTGACTGTCTTGGAACCATCTAATAACTGAGTCAGCCAGTTATTAGATGGTTCACTTAAAAAAAAAAAAAAAAAGATCAATTATATAATTAGCTAACTTGATAAGATCAGCTCGTCAAGCTTCCAGTGTCAGTTAATTTTTGATTACCATTTACAGATGAAGCTGTATAATTTTTGCTTATATCACTAGTTCAACTATATTACAAGGATTTTGTAATTCTATGTAGCATTTTAAAGATGAAATTTCTAATTAATTGTATTAAAATACATAATTTCGTTTAAGCCTTAAGGATTTTCAAGATATTTCAAGGCAAGTCTTTCTAGATACTGATTTCAGTTCAGTCACTGGAATTTCATCTGAGGGAGTTATTTTATGTTTGTTTTTTTACACCATTTTACACTGTACATCAATCAAGTATAAACGCTTGGCAAAAAAAAAAAAAAAAATCCCACTCAATTAGCTGGATCTAAAATAAAAAATGTGACGAATAATCAAAACATAACAACATGCAGCACTGTGATTCAGCACAAGCTGAAACTATTAACCAATAACTTTCCGTGTCCTGTGGAGAGGAGCCGCAGTGAAGCTGTTAGTCAATCAGCCATGTAACAGCTGCTGCGTCGAGCGCGAGCCGTTCCAGCTGCGTTTCCTCTGACACAGATACACCAATGTTTTTCTCACACCAACTTACGGGCAGAAACAGAATCGCATTCCTAAAAAGCCCGCAATAATTCAAAGATTTTGGTAAAGTTGAAATCTACAGCCGCATAGTCTCTGTAAATGCCGTCTCTTCACGGCAGCTCTTTAATCGGAACTGAACTGAAATGTAAGGAATGTTTTTATTATCTCTACAACTAAAACGACACGATTCAAGGTAAATTTAATTTTGTGTTAATCACAAGGCTGCATAGAAGCGAATGGCTGAAGCGCCAATGTTTATAGAGTTAGGCCACATACTTCACATAAAATAGTACACATTGTGTAAAAAGTAAACATTTTATCAGTAAAGTCATGTTTTGCAATGCAGTGACTCCTAAAAGTGAGTTTTTGCTACCAACTGACTAATCAGAGTTAGTCAATCAGATAAACACAATTTTAATGCATGTTATTATTGTCTTGTTTATACACCGAATTTTGATTGTGCGGATGTTTTTGTATCTCGCAGTTGATCAATAAATATTTATTGACATAGAAGTATAGCCTGGTATATATATATACAAGTTAGAAATAATCTAATTTATTTGGGTAATTAAATAAATCAGTGAGCAAAATGATTTCAGAAAATCTTTCAAATACAACTGATTTTATTGACTTTTAAAATGACTTAAAACTATGTTCAATTAGACAATTTATACTCAGAAACACTGAACAGAGCCCCCCTAAAATAAACGTCTCACACCTATTGAATTGGTTAAATTGGAATAGTTTGTTGTGCTGATGTGGGGCAATGGGGCAAAGCGGAGCTAGAGAATGAGAGTTCCTCTGGAGTGTCTCCTGCCTGCTGCCCTATGTACAGTGCTCATTCATACCAGCCAAGCTTCCTCCAATCACAGAGCTTCTCTCCTGCATGCACTGCCCCCCAGCTGCATGGGGCCTCCAAATGACCATGTCAAGGGCCAGATTCATGCAAGAGTCAACAAGGCTTGCAACAAAGCTAACATGGGAGTAACACACCAGGTTCCGGATATAAACATCCAAATTCACAGCACGGTTATCCTACGGTAAGGAACCGGCAACACCAGTTTTTGAGGTCGAAGCTGTTGTTAGATCAACTGGCGTGAAAATGGACGACGACGATGTGAATTTAAAGAAAAAGCAACATGTGCGCTGGACACTTGCAACAACTTGTTTTAATCTCATTGGTCCTTTCTGAAAGATGAAGCTGAAGCATATCAATATAACGCTTCAAGGTCACAGATTTCACACAAGATCAGGACGAGGCATAACATAACACTGCATAAGTCATTTGACATCATGCACTGCAGTGAGGCTCTGATCAAGCTTAACATCTGCTCACAGCGGGATTCTCGCAAGATATTTCCTGTCAGAGGGCTGTAGTATGTTCTTTGAATAGTATGCTGCATGTAAATGAGGACCATTTGCATACTCATTACGAATGCACAAATATTTGTTAAGGAGATCCATAAAACGTGCTTTTTTTGGTTCTGTTGCGCAGGAAAATATTAGCGGGCTACAGGTGAAAGAACAGCTCAACAGGAAGTGTCAGAGAACTGCCTCTTCACACAGAGTACACATCGGTAAAACCTCGACAAATAAGCCACTTCTGCCCCTCCTGCATGGCCTCCTACAGAGCAACTCTGCTCTCAAGAGGCCGAGCAAACAGCATGGAGAAAATGAGAGCCGGTGACCTGCGGTTCAATTAGCAAGTGAATATTGCCAGGGCTGCTAACGCTTTCATAAGAACATGCTGCACCCTGCCTTTCAGACACCGACTGCTCGGATGGACTCGAACTGGATTATACCTCAACAGAAAACGGACGGACACAAAGGAGGGAAGCTTACTGATGTGACAGCGAACCTGTGCTCTGAAGCCAGAGGAATTTCTATACAGCCTTTAACCTAAAGTACTGCTCGCTAAATGCTTGACTCAGAACATGTCAGAAAGCTGAGAACCTGATGTAATGAAGTAAGATGGTGCTGTAAATCAATCATCTGTCTCAACAATAATAGGACTGTTCACTGGCATTAAAGTACAACAAAGTCAAAGCAGCAGTAGCAAAATTCAAACAGGTTTCGTCTCTTCAGGACAATGAGACGAATCAAAAACATTTGCATTAGAGAAATCTTAACATTTCTGTACTTTTACATACGGATGAAGAGTCTTTCTGGTAACTGAAGAAAAAGAAAAAAGATTAGACACCAAAGTCCGGCACGGTCATCTGTTGCACTTTGTATTGGTTAGTTTCTTGGTTTCCCTCTTAGCTGAAAACTTCTCTAAACATCCAACCAGTCCTTACTGAGTAGTCACCCTCCCAGCTTCAATTATTTGCCAGATCCACCTGTTGAATTTCTATCATGTCCCGAGTCCTACGTAGGATACAATTCCCATTTTGTTTTCCTTATGTTTGCGTTTATTTCAATAACTCAGTAATTGTTTATAACCCTGGCTACTTTGGTCCTCCACAATCATAATGTGACATATTGCATGGCACGTTACACTGTGCAAGTTTCAACTCCCGTCACATTGAACAATGAGAGACACAAACCTGCCACAAAATTATGTTAGAAAAGTCTGACAGAGATATTATTATAATAAAATGATGGTTATTAATCTACTATTCAACTTTAAAATGATCAGTCTTGATTATAGTGGTACACTTAACTTGAAGACCTTACACAAGAACAGTTTATTGTCAACTTTAAACATAGTTCACTTAAAACCTCAGCAGTTGCTATAAATTAGGCTATTTTTTTTTTCTAAAGACTCTGCTTTGGTACTTATTGTGTTGACAATTACATATTTTTACTCTTGTTTTTGGGGAGATAAAATTGTGTTAACACTAACTGTACCAGTGGGACATGTTACGAGCAAAAATGACGTCCAGACATTAGTCAATAGGTCCAAGGTAGTGAAGGAGAAGACAAGAGGAAAACATTGGAATACTCTGCTACATCTATCTCTAGGATCCACTGACCCCTAATTAGTGTTACCCCCCGTTTGGCTAAACTAACTTCAGTGAGACGCTTCTTGAAGTCATCTACCACACACTGAAATCGCTCTGAAGAAAATTGTCACACTCCTTACGTTCAACTGTGTGATTTTTTTTTAGAAGTCTGTGCTAGTTGCAACTTGAAGTCTTTTTTCAGGGTGAGTTTGTTTGGATGGACAGACTTGGTGTGTTTTTAGTAGTCTTCTATACTGCTGTCGACAGTAATAAAATGAGTGATTAATTTCAAATGCTTTTTTAAGGGGTTAAAAAAATGTGATCTCCTGATTGAAAAACAAAAGGTCAGTAGAGGGGTCTCCAGGGATGGATTGGTGCACCCCTGCTTTTTAATGATATTTTACTGATGCACACCTTTTGTGCTACAGCTGTGTGTGATATTAGGCATTTTAAGTGGGTGAAGGTGTTGTAATACCAAAAAAAAATTAAAAAAAATAAAAATGTTGAAGTTTTATTAAATTTTACTGTAAAACTTTAAAAAATATTTTTTCTCCAGATTGTATTACTTATTTTTATGACTTGAATTTTCAGAATCCTTAGTATTGATATTAACTATCTATGACCAAATACACATGACCAGAACTCTCTGTTTTTTTATGAACTGATGGATGTTCACCATGAACACATTGACGAATTGTGATGTTTACAGAAATAAAACTGGCAAACAGAGCCATATGCTCAGACATTTCAAGAGCCACTGTCACCAACAACTGAATAAAAACATGCACTAACCTTCACCATCACGCTGACTATTTAAAGCCGCAATTGCTACAGCACAAGGTCCCTTTAAAAAAAAAATCAACATATTCGTTCCACAAATATAGCTTAACCCAGGGCGTCTTTAAATAATATGCGTCCTAATTTAGTATCGGCTCTCTGGGGAATGGATCAAGATACAGTCACAAATCACAGCTAACACACTCAAGCTCCCAGACAAGCAAGGAGGAACACTGGGAACATTGCATTACCTAACCAAATACATACACACGAACACACATGCACACACACACGCACACAAACAAACAGAAGCTTAATTTGCCGTGTTCCATTAGCTGTTCTCTAAACAGCCTGTTCTATTGTTAAAAGTATCAAGATATCAGCATGTGTGTCAGAAATGTAAGAGGGATCAAAATTTTGCAACAACACTATGGATACATGCATCAATCTTTAATTATTTTAATAGCTTACAGCTGAAAGGAAAACAAAAATGAATAAACTTATTTGGTGAAGAGGAGTAACAGATGTGAAAGGAAAATCTTTTATGCTTGCATTTTAAAATGCACCATTTTTGAGAGAATAACATCTCCCTCCAGTGAGTGTTTGAATTTACATCAGAACTGCCATGAAAGTCCTTCCACGGGCGTTTTGCATCTATTTACAATGAAAATGTTTAGTACTTAAATCACTCAAGGGTTTACATCTGCCTGTCAAGGTTTTTTCAGCAACAATTTTACAAATTGACAAGTGCAGAGTTTGAGAAAACAAAAATGACAGCTTTTTGAGAGAATGAAACAAATGAATCCCTTCGGTTGCGGAGGGTCAGCAGAAGTTCTAAAACTTCTAATTTGGAAGTGTTCCATCAACTCCTACAGAGTTAAATTCAACACTTTGAAAGTGTCTATATTGGTCCACTCTGGATGGTGTAGAAGTTACACTTTTGAAAGTTTTATTTGTGAGAGCTGAATCAACACTCACAGTAGTTGAAATCAAATACACTTCAGTGTTAATCTACCCAACAACTAGTGTATATTGTCAAAAGTTAACACTATGAACGTGTTAATCTAACAGAACGGTGTAAAGTATATATTAACATAGAAATCTGAGTTTTGAAATACTACTGGCAGGGTGTGCTGTGGTGGCGCAGGGGTTAAGCACAACCCACATATGAAGCTGATGATAATTTAACTTTACAACATGGACACGCCTGCAACGGCGGAGCTAACAAGTTTCATCACCAGAGAGAGCGACTGTGTCATTCTGAAATCCATCTGACATGAAGTACAACAAACCAAGAGAAGAACAGAAACATTAGGCTACTGGTCACTAATGATAAAACAACACAAATTCAAAACATGTTAAATAGTCCCTAGAAATGCTCTAGCTAGTTTGCCATTTGTTGCCAAGTGACTGATGATGACGTTGGTGACAAGCTTTACCCAGAATGCACCTGGAGACAATAAGGCTGATTCATTCATTTCTGTCATAAAGTTAAATATAAGAGTGAAAATAAAGCCAGTCATGTGGCACAACATTTTATTCAATATTTTACACTCACTATGTCACTAAAATCAGTCAATCTGGTAAGGTTTTTAGCAACCATGAGTCAACAGTGGGGCACCCTACTATATAACCTACTGGGGTTGTTTTCAACAGTTCTCATCAGATGTTATAAAGAAAATTTGGGTCCCTGAAGGCATGTTCTGCCTCCCATGTGTGCCCCCTGTAGGTCCAGGCTGGGACCCTGCTGCGACCCCCACTCTATCTGTTGCTCCTTCCCTGATGTGATGTCACAAATATGTTACAATTGTGGGAGGAACTGTCTGATGTTGATTTCTAAATCAACACCAGACTGAATGTTGATTTAGACTGTTGGAGTTAATTTAGAAATCACCAAAGCAATCCAGTCCATTGCTTTTAGTTTAACTCTTTGGAACTCTTTAGTGAGTGTCAGGGAAACTAACACTCACTGACACTCATGTTGTTGAATTAACACTGTATTTTTAACATAAAACACTTGCACTGGAAATCTGACACTTCCAAATTTGCTGTGTAGTACTCCGATGTAGGGCTGAAACGATTCCTCGAATGATTCGAGTACCTCGATTACTAAAATTCCTCGAGGAAAATTTACCTGCCTCGAAGCTTCGTTAATTTATGTTTTATTAGTTAGCGCACCGTGTTCCGGCCGGGACTTCATTTGCGTTGCGCGGAGCTCTCACTTCCGCCTCTGAGTTGTTGACAAAAGCTAAGTCTCAGCGGCATAAAGTCCAATCTTCAAGTTTGGCCCGTGGGGATTTTATTGATTGATGATAATGCCCGACTTTTTATCGTTTTTGGGGAACCAATAAGCATCCTTAAAATGACTGGGGAATGCCTGGAGTACGGCAGCATTTCTCCTCAGGGGCTGCTGGTTGAAAGCGAACGGCGGGAAGAGCGCTGAGGTGAGCGGTAGACTGAACAGGGCGGGCGGCTGAGTAGCTGATGCTTACCGTGTAAATGTAGCTTTACCGACGAACCGCACAATAAATTTCATATCCCGGTCTGAAGAA
Organism: Poecilia mexicana; assembly: GCF_051168715.1. Taxonomy (NCBI): domain Eukaryota; kingdom Metazoa; phylum Chordata; class Actinopteri; order Cyprinodontiformes; family Poeciliidae; genus Poecilia; species Poecilia mexicana. Next base: position 10,846,669 of record NW_028263372.1, read on the forward strand.
ACGGGTGGCGGAGCGCATCGTACATGGCTGGTAGATGAGTTTCTGAGTGTGACCAGTGAAGGTGTCGTAAATATCCCGTATTGCTTCCCCCCGTGTTCGTCCCCCGGTCTAACGGTTCGTCAGTCCGCTGGTCTATTTCCTCCCCTCCACCCCATCTTACGTTCGTTCATTCGCCCTCTCCTCCCACTCCAGGCGGCATTTCCCGTATTTTCAAACCCAAAGCGTGACAGGTTAGGTGGCAAGGTGAGTTTAATTAATCTATTAAACTCACTGAAGATGAATACATAAACTAAAAGCTGGATTGTAGACATTTTTTATAAGCATATTTGTGAGCCTGCCTCTTTGTTATTAAACTCAATATAATTTCAGATTTTTCTATAACTTTTCTTCTGGTTAACTTAGAAAGTGAGCTATTATTGTTACAGGTTAGTTTTCTAAACTACAAAAAAGCAACTGTTAGGGATGCTCAAATATGAAAAATTGGACTGATATTGATATCTGATAGTAACACCGGTATTATGCCAGATTTACCAATATTTCATTTTATAATTTTTTTTTATCCGATTACTCGATTAATCGTAAGAATAATCGATAGATTACTCGATTACTAAAATATTCGTTTACAACAGCCCTACTCCGATGTCAAGTACACAAACAGCTCAAACTAATCTTGAATATAGCTTTTCTGGAAAACAAATTTAACATATTTAGAGCAAAAGCTTTTCGGTGGATTTGAACAAAACTTATAAAACAAACTTTGAAGCTTCTTTAAAATCTTAAGCCTAAGATTAAGGCCTGCTTCAGACTAATTCAACAATCTCCTGTGGTCTCATGGATCTCTAACAACATTCAGTCAGTGCTGCATCATGGCAAATATAGAGGACCTAATTCATGTGTTATGGAAAACATTAAGCTAACAAGGTTGCCAACTAGATGTTCCCTCGTCGGTATGTCACTGTGCTTATGATTCTATTCTATTTGCAAAATGACGTTTTGTCAATTCAAAGCCCAGTCTTGCAACCTGAATTGGTGCTAATTATGGTTCTGTAGTTATTGGCATGAAAGTTGAATACATCATTCATTTTAGATGATTAATGAGATACTTGTGGTTGCAGGTAGAGCAGTAGTTTCTGAAATAAAGTAACATTTCACTGATATTCTGACTTACTAAATATGACTAAATTATCTTGCAGAAATGTTTAAATGTTAAATGTACTGTTGCCTCCAGACTCTAAAAATATATTTAACATAAAGGGTATATGTATCTTGTCAGAAGTTGGTATTAGCAATAAACAAACAAGGAAATACCCATAGATTAGTTCTTTAAAGATATAATTATAGTGCCAATTTAAAAGTTGTAGGGGAAATACTTTAAAGATGAAGTTACAGACTAAATGAGCTACAATAAAATGTGTGAAATGAGTGGGTATGTAAAATGGGTCTTCTCTGACAGATTGTCAACCCCAAAATGCCTCCCCACCCTTCCTCCAGCGCAACTTTACTGCCAGGTGCTTTAAGTTAGAAAATGGACTTTGAACACAGCACGGCTGTGTAATAAATGTTCTGTCTCAAAATCACTTTCTACCCATTTCTGTCAAGGTGACTAAGATTTTTATTGTCTACATTTTATTGCTGGCTTTACAAAAATATTTATCACATACTTTGCAAAAGGGTTAATTACTCAAACCTGACAACAACAAGGATATATTTCTTCTAAGTACTTACTATTTCAATTATATTTACAACCACCCTACTACACTCTCAAAATGAGAAATTCAAAATTAAAGTTATGATATAGAAATGTGAGTTTTAGGGTGATTTAATGTCTTATTTTAAAATATAGTACTCTATCATTTTTCCCCTGTACAAGTTCAAAGTGTTCTTTTGATTGTTTCAGTTTTATATCATCACCTGTGATGCTCCACAGAGACCCCATTAAAGAAATAAGCGTTTTACTGCGACACCACCAAAGGATTTATGAAGTACCTATTTGATGGTTCAAGTTTCCACTTCAGTCACCAGAGTCTGATCAAAGGTGTGCAGGAAACATTTTTATTATGACAAATGGCCCTGATAGGGAACCATTACTTTGATAATCTCCTAAAACCTTAAAGTTGAGTGTGCGGCATTCACATTCTCTGACTGTTCAAGCATTCCACGTGTAGTATTTTTTTCCCCCCATCTGGTCAATGTCACATTAGAATGAATCACCACTTTAGCTTGTAAAATGTGTTAAGCATAAATTGTACTACATAAACTGAAGCAAATGGATCTAATAGCTTCTGTGCAGGAACGTCAGAATTACGCTTGCATGCACAGATAACTTTTAATAGCTTATTTCAGTTTTTGACCATTTTTTTCCCACTACAGCGACTAATAAATGGCAAGTAATAAATGGTTCTTTGATCTAGATAACAGGTTTTCTGATGATCAAATACATTATTTTAAATATTACACTGGTTTGTGCTACATGCAGCAGACCCTATTTGAGCTACATGCAAGCCGCCTGCAAATAAATGAAATCCTAACACTTGAAATACCCTGAGAAAATGTTTGTAACTGCCTGTTTTAATGTCACTAAATATACCTTAATATGCATTAATACACACAGTAGAGACTCCCTTAGCATTACAGGAGAAGATAAAAAGATTCCTTATGTCCTGCTGTCAATCAGTGCCAAGTAAAAATGAATGATGCTCCTGGATTGGCTGCTATAATGCAAACACCAACCAATAGCGTCTCATGTAGCATTCTGGCTGGGTGTTTAAAGTGTTCCAAACCTACACATGGTAACTTATAATCAGCTTGATTGTAAAGCAGCTGACTGCAGGCTAGTTCCCCAACTACTCAGCTTAAAAACTAAGTAATTTGCTTTTTATTTTTGTGTTATTTAATGAAGGGCAGAAGAACAAACAGGGAACCTTTTCTGTACAAGAAGCCCTTACAGCTAATTGGTAGATGAAGTGAAATTATGTAGTGCTTTTATGACCACACTCAAGCCACATTCACACAGTTGCACACTGAGTGTCTTGTTCAAGGAGAGGTCAGCATTTTAGGGAGGAAGCTGGAATTAAACCCACAACCGTCTTATTTTAAGATGACTGCTCTTCCCATTGAACCACAGTCAAGGCAGGATGGTTAGAAATACTACTTAATTGACAATATGTTTGTTCTACTGTATAATTTTGCTTCAGGTTGTGTATCAAAATCAAAGTAGCAATAAATCAAGGTGATTTCTAAGAATATAGCTGGAGGAATTAATATTATTTTTGCAGCAGTAAGAATTAATGTTGCTTATTTGAGAAATAAACATAATCGGTTCATGTTGTACATTTTTGTTTAAAATGTTAAATTGCAAAATACAGTACTGCGTATTTTTACTACAGGTTATCATACCATGAGAATGTCAAGCCCGTTAGAGAATAATTCAGAATTAAAACAGTGAAGTCATTATGTCTAATTTGTATCTGAGAAAAGCTTGTCACTGACATTTTGTTAGAACTTCAGATAATGATGTCAACACATTATAAAGTCTTGCAAAAAAAAAAAAAAAAAAGTACCACTCCTGAATAACTACTGGTTTCTAATCTATGAGACAAACTAATTAAAATGTACTTGCAGTCAATCTCCTGTCTAGAACTCATACATGCTCTATTTGGTTAGTCTAAGAGGAAAACGCAGCTTGACGAATGCACCATGACAAGACCAGTGGAAGAGATGAATGTACATTTAAGTTTCATCAAGGCATATCACACTCTGCTGCTTCTGTGGAATTGTACCGGGGGGAGGGTGGGTGGATTGCCAAAGTGGGAGTTGGGGGTTTTAAGCTGGACAAAGCAGAAACTTAAAAAAAAAACTAGTGCACAGGCATAAGATAAATGTGAGTTTTTAAAAGTCATGCAGTCATACCTAATAAAAATGGTGTGTTTTTCAGGTCAGTGTTCAGTCACTACCTGTGACTCATTATTCTGAAAAGCCAATTCAGTTTCACATAAACCCTTGCATAACTGTAGATAATTATCTTTTTTAATAGCTGCAGAACTGTTTGACTAAACACAGGGAGAACAAAGCCGTCTAGACTTTTGTTAAAATCATTTGCTTGTGTTGTGTTAAGTGTAGCACACATATTTCCATTTGATTCTTGGAGTGAACAGATACACATGCTTTGTGCATGTAGGAATAGCCCTTGACCTCAAATTTGCCCGGCACCCATTAGGGCATCCCTCACTGTGCCCAGTGCTTACCAGCCTGTATTACCACAGCCACTTCCACTCAACACTCCAGTTTAGGAGGTCAGTGAAATGTGCTCAAAGATCTGCAACAAAATTAAGGTCACTGGTAATAATCCAAGCAGTGAACTATCGGACACATAATAAAGCTCATCAATTAAGAAGTCTCCCTGTTTATCAAAATCTAGTAAATCTGCAAAATGGTCAATGGGGTGGACAAAATGTTAAGAAAATTATCCGGTTGTAAAAACCTAAACTTAGTAAAAAATTTTATATATGAAAAACATTATAAAGTCTATTGAAACTTCTGAAATGTCAAAGGAGTGTCAAGAACACTCAGGCAAAGTTCCTTCTCCCAACACAAATTAGTACAAAATATTAGGTGTGTACATGTTTGCAGTTATCAGAATATTGATTTTTTTTAAATCAAATATCACTATTATTAGTAGTAGCACTGATAGTGGAAGCGTTGTAGTATTTTCATTTCATCAGCAACATACATTTTCTTGTCAGTGTCACATTATCTCTGTCTGCAATTGAAACACAAAATGCATCCAGCTTTCTCTGCATTGTGTCTTTTCAAGCAAAGAGGATATTGATTAAGGTTATTATGAAGCCAGAAATGATGGTTATTTCTCAAGTTATTTTCTAACTTGATGGTACACAAACAGCAGCTCCAATAGAAGACAAGAAGACCAAACAATAATGTCCCTTTGTCATTGATGGTTCCAGCCCTGCAGGGCTCTTCTTCAGGGTTTTCCCCAGTGTATTATAAGCCTGGCGGGCCACCAGGCTTTACTTGTGCCCCACAAGGCTAAGCATTACTTATTTAATTCTTTTAAAAATGTTAGCATTTTTTTAAGACTTTACAGTTGATGTTATGGTATTAACCTTCCAATCTTTCAATAACACATAATTGTCAAGTGATATTTTCAAATTTCCTGTCAACTTTAAACATATTTTTAAACTCAAAAACACAACAGACCACTGGATGAATGATTGCCCGAGCACCCCAACCACCAGTCTTAGCAAGTTTTCTGGGGGAAACCTTACACTTCATTCATTCTCACTCTACTTCACATGGAACAGTGATGGGTTTTGATCACCACGACCAATTCTTTGTAAGGGAATCAAAAGAGTTGACTCCCATCCGCTGCTCAGCTCTCACTCTCAGTGACTCTGCCCTGATCAAAACCTTGTTTTGATTGGCAGCATGTCTTCTCAAAACTAAATAACTAAGACTCACATCAGCACATCCATGCTGAGTCATCATATTTATTTGAATGAAACTTGACAGATTGGTCACCGAGTTTGGCTCTATTATGATTGCCTTTGGTAGATTTCTAAGCAGTGTTGTGTTCATTTGTTTTTGTGTTAAATATATATTATTTCTAAACTTTTGTGAGCAGATATTAAAGCACAAATCCTCACAGATTTATGGACCCTTTTTGTTCCTATAACTATTGTGTGAGGCGTTTCTATGTGTATCTGAACCGTGGATTTATTAATTACAGTGTGCCCACCTGTATGTAATTCAAAAAGCTGAGTTCCAAATGGTAAAAATGTACACAAGTTCAGAAGACTTTGAACATTTATTCCAACAATAATTGCACTCTGAACAATCACTGATAATTGCTTTTGGATTGTCCGGAGGCTCTTTTCTTTGGATTTGGATTGGATTAAGAAAAAAATGTTTCTGAAGACTCGAAGACAAAGCTGAAACAAGTGAAAAATATGAAAATGGTGTTTCGCAGAGCTTCACTCAAAATTAATAAGCTTGGCATAGCATAAGAGGGTAAATAATTACAATAGTATCCCAGGGTGATCAGTCGTGATTGACACGGTTGGCTTCCAGAGTTTTCATTTCAGAAAACCGCTCTTGACTGAGACTTGCACTTGAACTACAGCAAACATAAACAACGAATCAAAAGTCAACTTCAGGTGAAGAAAATATTGGGCCTCCAGAGCATACAAAATACTGAAGGGACTACATATCCCATCTAGCCTGAGAACAACTCAGAAATCCCTTGAATAGGTTTGAGAGTGTCACCGGAGAAAGAAAAATCTGGGTTTCCCTCCTGGACCTATGACCCAATTTCAGATAAGGAGAACACAGTAGATGTATGAATGAACCACCTGCTAACAGTTGCTATAGACATTAATGGCATTTTAAGCACACAGTAAATAAATTTCACGCTCTGTTTTGATGCAATGAACACTCATCACTGGACTATAAGATGATAAATTATGGAATATTCAACTCAACCTTTATTTCTCCATTTTTATCTCTCTTATGTAAGAATCCAATGCAGTTGCATGTGGCTTTAAACAGAATATTCCAAAGAAATAATGCTGAATACCAGATAATAATTATAATATACCAGCTTTCTATTTATCTAACAGTAAAATCCAGCTTGTTAGCTAAAGTATGCATGAGATATGAAGGATCATTTCATTACCAAGAATTGAGCTAATGTTAAGCTACTGAATACAAGCATTATTTAGTTGATCAGAAGCTAAACATTTCAAAGAATTAAAGCATAGACATTGAACAAACCATAAACATTTCTGTAGACTTATTTGATGAAATCACAATAGACAACCTACATACTAGATTTCTGGTTCTAGGTGTGATGGCCTCCATTGTGGGATCAACTCATGTAAAGAGGTTCTCAATGGGGGGGATTTTATTCTAACTTACTTGGGGCCTGTAGTGCGTGGTTATCCATGGCCCTCTATTCACTTATCAGATTAAGGTTAACAAAGAACACATTCAGCCTCCTTCTTTCCCCCAACCTTCTCGACTCAGCCTTTTTCACTTCCACATCAATTCTTGCACATTGTCCTTGCTTTCTTTGCAACTACTGATACCAACACATAATGAAAGAGACTCAAGTTGAAGCAGTACAAGATGCGAAACAATGTCCGGACACCAACAGTTGTTGAATGCGAATAAAGGATGTTTAAAGACATTTAATTTTAAAACAGCACCAAAACTTGCAGTATGTAGTGGAACGTAGACACTTTTTTGATTTAAGACACATAAAGCCCCATATGTATGGACCCATAAAATATACATTTTACTGAACCATCTGACACTATAAGTAAGCAAATCAGGCTTAGATATCTACCTGTCTGTCTATGGGTACTACATCTATTCAGACACACGCAGAATTCCTAGTATAGATTAGTTTCATGCCCTTGAAACCCATTATACATATAAAATATGATGTGCTGTAAAAAGTTGTCTTCCATCAACCTGTGAGACTATCACTCTTCTGTCCAACTTGATGATTTATAGGTTCTTAACAGCTTCTTGTTTGAAAGGCTTTTTTTCAGCCATTTAATTACAGATCTAGAAGTTTCCAATCTGATGCAAACTTTAGTTTTCCATCTGAAATGGCCGTGAAGTGATATTTGAAAAGCCTTACATAAAATTACCAGCTGAATAGTGAATGGAGGGAAAACTGGGAGGAAAAGGAACATGCCGGGTCTAAAATAAAGTAACTGTTTTCACCGAGCTCATGAATGTCTCTTTGCTCCACATAGACCCCATAATTATTAATACTGTGTGTCCTCTAGACGGTATAACTTAACAAGATTAGATTACATTGACAGTTAACACATGCAGACTTGCTAAGCATAAACACGTTGTGAGTGTCTGCTGGGGTTTTCTGTCTGTTAAGTCCTGTCATCTGATTGTTTTATGTAGAAATTAGTCAATCATCAAAACACACCAGTGACACTGTAACTGTATCACTGCTGTAAATGACATTTAAAAGAGATCAAGCACTCAAGATTAAGACTTTTTGCAATTTAATCCGTCTCATCTATTATCTGATCAAATATTTTTCACAAAATCTATTATTTTCTTGAATTCATTAGAATTACAGACATTTGAATGAGATAAGTTGCTTAGAAAGTTGCTGACATTAAAAAATTGGGCTATGCTTTTGTTGCTTTCGGGAAACAATGTTGCTGTAAATGTAGCTCTAAATCTCCTTTGACAGGTTAGTGAATTTGTAAACATCACAGTGTGCAGGTCTGTCCCAATAAGAAAAACTTTGGGTTAGTTATATATAAACCCCAGTTTACTGAACTCCACGCCTGTAAACTATGTAGTTCTTTTTAACTCAGGAAAACAGTGATCTTTATAGTGTATTGCTAGTACAGGCAAACATTTCTAACATTCCTCTCAATAAGTACTGGAAAACTACAGTCAAATTCTAATTAAATGTAAATGAATTATTCTATAGCTCACTTATTAAATTGGAATAAACAATAAATAAGTGTTACACAGTTATTCTAACTGGAGTAATCAAGGAGCAGACATTATTTTTGCAGGAGTAGAGAACTGGTGCTTTTACGTCTTAAATAAAAGCAAATCATGATATAGATTAATCGTTTTATTTTATCATTTGCAGACCTTTTGTGGGGGTTTTTGTGTTTGTTTGTTTGTGTTGGTTTTTTTTTTTTTTGGCGTGGATTAAAAAGATGATGGACAGAAAGCCAGAACTCACTTGTACTGAGCCACCAAACTTTCCCTGACCAGCTCAAAGCGCCGGCCGTGGCGGCCCCAGTGTGTTAACATTCGGGTCTTCTGCAACTTGACAACCCCGGAGTCCTACGGGCGCCTTCTTTGCTGGGAGGCAACCGAAGCACCGACACAACCCCCCGATCTCATAAACAAGCACAGAGGCCATGTGAGGTGAAGGCGGAATACTGAGGAGACGCAGCAAGGCGCAAGGTGCAAATTTACCCCCCAGCAGCTCTGTCCTGTCTGTTTGGAAGCCGACTTTGGTGCCGCTGCACTTCTATGTAATCTGAGCGGCCAGTTCACCCCGCCGAAACAAACACGCATACAAACAACCCCCCTCACCCTTCTCATGATTACAAAAAAAGGACCCTTACCTTGCTTGGTTGGACCCCAATACAGCGAAAGAAGACAGAACAGCCAAATTATACTCTCCACCGCCATGTACAGCCTTTGATTTCCACCAGCGGGGTAGAAGCGTGCGCCTGTATACAATCACATACACCGTAGTTTCAAGCCCTCACGGCGACATGCACACGCTGGAATCCGTTATTGTCCACGGCGCTGCGTAACGGAGTCTCTGTGTTGGTTTGGGTCTCTGTCGGGCAGCTGTCCCCGGGCTTTCCGCGCAGAACCACCGCATTAGTCGGGGCAGAGCTATCGTGTCTCTCGGCGCTTCAACGCCATGTTGCGAGCGAATGTTAAGCGTGTGTGTGCAAATGTGTGTGTGCTGCTTTTCTATCCTCATACCACACACATACACGCTTGGCCGCACACGTGCACACGTATCCCCTCACGCACGCGCCCGTTTACCAGACAGTGGCTGGCTGGTAGTCCGCTGGAGCACAGAGAAGCTGTTAGTGACACAAACACGCACACACACGCATACACGCCTTTCTCTTTTTGTTGGACTCCATGCTTTCCTCTCACCCTTGGGGGACCCGTTCATAGCAGACACGCTGCCGGCTAGAAATGCACTTGGAAATTTGTTACAACAAATGCATCTCACCCCCACGGCTGCCCGCAGTGGGGGTGATGGGAAGGGGGTCATCTAGTACAAGGATTCTGCATGTGCTGGAGCAAAATAAAGAGTCGAGAACGGTCCGGATGGGTGTCTGTGAAGACTACTAATGCGTTGCCCCCCAAAGGTAGTGATGTTTAGGAGCTCTGAACAAGAAGCTGCACAAAACGTGAGAGCAATTTAGATAACCACACATTCATTCTTAAAAGCTTTTTTGTAGCATTGTTGTGTGAAGCATGCACCTTTGTTAGTAAAGGAGATCAGGGTTTTAAGTAAAAGGGGGGGAGTGGGGGCAGGAGGGGCTCATGTGCTCCCTGAGTTTTTTAAAAAAGAGGTGGGCTGGTGAAGGGGATGGCTTCTTCTGCATCCCAATCAATCAACCAGCTGCTGCCCCCACCACTGCTCCATGTGCTGAGGGACCCACTGACTTTTGCATGTAAACACATAGCAGAAGCCAGCTGGAGCTGAGCCTACCCAGTGCAGACAAAGACTCGCCTCCTGCAGCGCCCTCAGCATCACTGATACCAGCACCATCCCCAACACTCACCAGCACTAGCAGCCAGGATGAACGCGGAGCTTTACTGAAGTTCCAGACCATATGACAAGACATTCTAGCAGAAATAACTCCCCAAGATAAAAGGAAAGTCTTGTGCTGATTTTTTTTTTATTCCACAACTTTAACATGTGCTATTAAATAAGTGTTGTTTTACTATTCTGGCTATAAATTCTTATGTTGCCTGACACAAAAAGAAACAGTGAAACAAAACCAGCCTGAGATGAAATTGTTCCTTCTGGTAATAACATATCACGTTACCAGATTTCCCGCCTCGCTGTATTCACTGACGCAGGATTGATTGGTGCTGATGAAATGGGATGGATGCAGCTCCCAGGTGTCTGATTAAAAACAAATGTCTGGGGTGTTGGATCATGAGATTGAGCCAGATAGAATTACTGTGTTCTCTGCACTTGTTGTTCAGCTCTAATTTTACTGTTTATCCTTCTTCCTCTGCTGGTGTAAAACACTGAATCCAAAATTTTGACTGTTGCCTCCACCTGATACCCCGTGGATTCAAGTTCAGTATGCAATTTGCACCTATGCAGAGGAGGAGATTTTTTTTTTTACTGCAGCACTAATGGCAAAGACAAACACAAGAAGAAAGCTTGCTTCTCAGTAATGTTTCTGAAAGCGAATATGCAGCAGCAACATTTAAAGCTCTATCCTTAATTTGTTTCCCCAAGTGTCCTCGCTTACAGTGCTTTGAAACTTTTTTGCACATTTTGTCACTCACTAACCACAAACCTCAAGGTGCAATTTACTGGGGATTGAATATGACAGACTAAGACAAAGTAGCACATAATCGCAAACAACTCAGGTCGGACAATCTGTCAACATGACTCCACTTAGTGGTGCACACCACAAACCCGCCCTTTCAAGACGAGTGGTAATCATTGTTGAAAGCAACCCAAGAGAGTATTTTTGAATGAAAGGGACAAAATAAAACAAAGTTGAAGTATTTAGAGTGCACACAAAAATCTGTTGATGCTAGAAAGGGTTAACCCAGCACCATCAGTCACACCATCAGTCAGAGTTGATGAAAAGATTGAAGGAGTTATGCAGAATTGTGCAAGGAAACCTGTGTAACTTTTACAAGAATTGAACCTGGAGCAGAAGCTCACCTTCTATCAAGACAGCAACCCTAAATGTAATCACTGCAGCTACATTTGTCAAAGCATATCATTGTGCTAAAATTGTCCAGACAAACTACAAATACACATCCAACTGAAAGATTTATAGATAAAACATCACTGCTCACAGATGCTCCCCATCTAATTTGACCTCGCATAAATTATTCTGCAAAAGATGACTGGCAAAACGTTCAACTTCTGGATGTGTACAGCCGGTAGAGACAAACCCCAAAAGATTTGCTGTTGTGTTATGCAGTCACAACAGAGGATTCTACAAAGCATTGACTCAGGGTTGAAAGCATATTCATCATGTCTCACCTTTTGTAGTAATTATATAACAGAAAACTTGTGTCCTTAAGGCTTAAGCTGTTTTGTACATAAAGGGTAAAACCTTCAATCTTTAGATGTGCAAAGCTGGTAGAGGCATAACTCAAAAGAGAAATCGTAGCAAAATGATCGTTTGGTCATTTTGCTACAATGTTTGATTCATCTACAAATAGGGAGGTTTTCTGTGAAAAATTTCGAGTTGCCATCAATAGAATAAAAAGTTTGTAGATAATTGAATCAGAGGGCTCTGCTGTACTCCTAAAGACTAACACCTGCATATGCAGTTAAAGATAATTTTGTTGAGTTTTACAGTTTTTGTTTTTTTAGATTCTTATTTGTAACAAAAGTCACAAACATTTTCAGACATTCCAGTTTACACCAGATCTAAAGATCTACTGTCGACATCTCAGGACCAAACACCTCAGTGATCCACCGGAGAATCGGATAGATCTGTGGGTCTGCTCAGCATACAGACACAAAACTTATGATTTACACACCAAACTCAAGATTCAATCAAGCTATGACTCAAGTCCAAAATAAATGAATTAAAATGTAATTAGTGGTGACTATTAAAATCCAAATGAATCTACTACTACGACCTCTACATGAGCTTAGAGTATAACACTGATTAAAGCCAGTAAAATGCTTTAAATTAGTAACTTCAGCAGGATAAAACAAAGGTTAATGATACAGCTAATGGTGATATTGATTCTATTTTCTTTCTACATTAGTTGCCTGATTATCATCCCCTTGTGTGCTTTTATCTGTTGCATTACTCAGAATAACTGCAAAATATAAACTCAGTGATTTAACACACTTCCTTTAAGAACTTTATTCCTGCAGGAATTACATCTTCTGCATGAGATTGGGCTGTCAGTTATATTAGTAGCCTGATAATATTTTCTTGTCTTTCAATATATGATGCCTTTCAATATATGATGCCTTGAAATAAATATTTTTTACAAGGAGTTTTCTCCCTGAAAACTCCTTGAATTTTCTCATATTTTATCCTGTTACTACTACAAACATAAATGTGTTTTACTTGATTTTTTTGTGAAATGCCATAATGCAGTAATCCAACAAATTAAAGTGGAAGTGAAACAAAACATGGCTGAGGAATTTCTTTCAGGCTTGGCAAGAAGTGCGCTGTCAGAGGAGCTGCCATGAATTAACAGTAGAAGAGATCCACAGCTCGGGGCAGGGGGAAAATCCGTTGTCACAATTAACTTTTAGTCGTGCGCTCCACAAATCTGGCTTGATATGCAACCGTGGCAAGGAGGAAGTCATGCTTCAAAGAAAAATTATCCCTTTCATGCATGAATTATGATCCTTTTTAATTTCTTTTTTTTTAAAGGTGATCAATTGTAATTTTCTCCAAATACAAAGTTTTTATTTGAAGAATACATCACTAGTATTGTTCTTTAGGGGTTATGATATTTTTTTTTACCTGCAAGAGTCGTCTACAGTATAAGGAGGGACTGGGTTGGTTGGCATGCTTTTTTGTCTGTCGGCCATATTGGATTTAACAAAAATAATTTCTTGCATTTGCAGCTGATGGCCAGTAGTTGATGGTGTATTTTATGATGCATTAGTGTCCACTTCAGTGGTCAGCATGCATTTATAACATAAAAATCCACAAGAAGTACAAGAAAATGGCTTTTAGATAGCTGTCCACTGTAGTGACCACTATGCATGAAACGGTTAAACAAAGTCTTGTTGGCAGTTTCTTGCCAAACGAGGTGGTGGAAAATTAACATTGCATATCGCACTGAAAAAAATGACCTTTTCCCTCAATGAAATGTGTTCCCCATGATGAAATATGTCCATGTGACGATGGATGGCGCTAAAACCATGGTAATCCCACAAGAAAACAACTTGAGCAGGACAATGACCCCAAACATGCAGCCACAGCTGTAACAGAATGGTTTAGATAAGGGGTCTGCAACCTTTACAATCCAAAGAGCCATTTTTGCCCTCAGGAGAACTAAAAATGGATACATTTACCTCTGACCAATTTTGATACTTGTGGAATATGCAGTAAAGAGAAAAAGCACAATTTTCAAGTAGTCATGTAAGTTTAAAACATAAGGACTTTTTTGAGATTCTGTTGTGGAAATTAAATGCATTTAAGAAAAAAGCAAAACTGATAAATCTGTCATGTTTAGGTGAGTGATCTGCATGTGTATATATCTTAAAAGATAGTTTTAAAAGGTTTATTAAAGAGCAGTAGCTGCGTTTCCATTACAAATGTCCGCAAATCTCTGTCCATTTTCTACTGATGTCAAAAATAAAAATGCAATTTCATATGTGATGTTTCCATTAAATTAATGAAATTAACATCACACATGAATAAGCTTGTTTACACAATAAATGTTTAAAAATCATTGAAGCAACTTATGATGTATGTTTTCTTATCTCAGTCATGGAACTAGCGCTCATCATCCATCAGCGGACATGTCGGCATCTTATCCAGGTGTTGCAACGAAAAGACCATTTTACTTGGGAGCGGCTAAGAATGCAGCATTTGGGGGAAATTGTAGTGGCGGATTTCACAGGTTTTATCACAAGGTTCAACTGACTGACAGCCAGCTCGTCAAATACACCAACCGATGATTACATGCAAGTGTGGAGAAGCAAACTCAGGCACTGTACCCTGGCAAAACATGCATTTGTTATTATATTTATATTTAAAAATCATTAGCAAATTTATTAAGACCAATTGTAGAAGGTCCATAGAGCCACTTACGACTCCACATTGATGCATATCTACGGCTTTGAAAGTATCCACTCAAAATTCATACCTAAATCAAATTTGGAATCTATGAAAAGTATTGAAAATACTTATTTACAAAAGATCACTGTCAAATCTGATTGACCTTGAGCTATTTCTCAAAAGAGATTTGTCTTAAATTTCACTTTCTACATATGCAGACCTGGCAGAGACCCACACAAAAAGGTGGTTCAACAAATCATTGCCTCATTGCTAAATACTAGTCTCTCTTCTGAAACTGTTACTTGTAACAAACAATAAAAAAAATCTCCCATTCCTTTTTTTCACTTCACAGTTATATTTAGTTTTGTATTGGTCTGTTAAATAAGTTTCCACTAAATACACTAATACAAGTTAGATTTTTATGAAATCACAAAATGTCAGAGTGAATATTTTTGCAAAGTGCTTTGTGCAGTTAAATTCTAATTTTACCTGCAAATAACAGATTTATACACTTCCTGTGCTGCAATGTTTACCATTCATTTTACAGATAAAATCCCAGAGCTTAAGAACAAATTCCTCAACAAACTCTGACTGTGGATAATGTAACATTTATGTAACGCTTTGTTTCTGAACTTGCGTCGGCGTCACAAACTTGTAGCATTCAACTAGATACACCTGACACTTAAAACTTGTCTGTTATTTTATTAAAGGGAAAAAAATAACCGAAAACAATAAGTGCTTGTGGCTGAACTGTAAATAACACATTACAGACTTGTAGACAGACAGTGACAACAGTGCCCCCATCTGGATTTCTGTGGTGTGACCACATCTCACCCAAACTGATTTCATTCCAGTCTGAAGCTGAATGCTAAAGGAGTTAAATGAATTTCTCATGAAATCTGCATTTCTTACATTTGTGTGTTGGCTTGGAACTGCTTGGTCAGCATGAAAAGATCTCCATAGAGACTAAGAAAACACCAAACACACATGGGAACAAGGTTAAATTATTCTCCTCAGGAGGACAAGGACATAGAGCTGCAAGGATACATCAAGAAGGAGTCACATAAGACTTTGGACAAAACTGATCAAGAATGACATTCATGAGTGATTGAAACTTTTTTAAAAAAATAAAATTATTACATGCGGGTTCTGAATTTTGTTTAAAAACAAAACATTTTCCACTAAGTTTTTTTTTTTCTTTTTTTTTTCTTTCCCCTCTTGTTCAAAAACCACAAACTTTAAGGTGCATTTTATTCAATTAAAGTTTTTGGCCAACATTCTAAAACATAATGTCGTGGAAGACAATCAGAGTCGATGGGGAGATGACTGGAGTTAAATACAGGACAATATAGAAGATAACCTGCTAGACATGTTGGCAAGAAAAAGGTCCCAAACATACAGCCAGAGAAAGAAAGGAGGGGTTTTGTTCAAACCTAAATTGATTTCAGCCCAGTCCCAAGACTTCTTTCTCCTTTCTTCCCCTTGATTTCTGTTCTTGTCTTTGGCTTTCTCTGTTTATTATTCATTCAGCGCTTCGGCAAACAGTTAGCATCCTGTTGTTTTATCAGGCGCTCCTCCCAGGCTGGAAACAAATCTTCAGAGTGAACCATGAAAGTTTATCTGTGTGGCATCAATGCTTCATTATCAGAATGATTGCAGGGGGGAAAGTATGACATTCCTTATCTATTCTTTGCAGACTAAAGTGGTTGTGTTCTGCTGGTGGGGTTGTTGGAGCCATGTGGCCTCATAGAGGACTATTAGTTTCTGAATGAGGCAAAAGGGAGAAGTAATCTGTTTTTGATGTCAGCGGTGTCCCTATTTGTTTTGGGGGGGAGAGGGGGGTAGAGGTCAAGCTAAAAGGATGAGCAATAAAATGAAATGAGTCAAAGAAGAGGTAAACATAAAGGACTTCACTTGAGTCATCTATATTGGAGTGTTTTTGTGTAAAGCAGAAACCCTTTCAGCTTCAAAACAGCCAATCATAAGTCAGTTGAGTCTTAATGTATTTAGATGCATCTGTAAGATAGTTTATTACATAGGATCTCCTCATAAGTGTCAGGATCATGATGTGTTCAAGACACCTCGGAAACCTAAACGATAAGCTCGTTTACTGATTTAACGCTGTAGACGCAATTTATTCATAAAACAAGCCTCATAAAATTCCGTATTTTAATGAACATGTTGCTCAATTGTGGTATTGAAAACACCACAAATTGGTTTTAAAAAAAGAGAACCTGTCTCTTCCGATAAACTGGCGCCCCAGTCTGTGCGTTCAGCACCATGGACAGGGTTCCGAACAGCGATTGGGTCAACAATTCAACGTCAAGGATTAAAGTAATCCCACCATTGGACAAAATCAAAGTGACAGCGGAGCTCTGCGCGGTGATTGGTGGAGGATTAGAATAGCCATAAATTATTACTGCTGCTACACCGTGCAGAAGATAGTAGTTATCTCCCAACAGCGAGGCCTTAGGCGGCGGTGGATTGGTATTCGCAGCGTGTTCGGGACACAGGTGAACTCACGGTATGTGTGTGTGTGTGTGTGTGTGTGTGTGTGTGTGTGTGTGTGTGTGTGTGTGTGTGTGTGTGTGTGTGTGTGTGTGTGTGTGTGTGTGAGTGTGTGTGTGTGCGTGCGTGTGTGTGTGTCTGTGAGCATATTAGACCGAGGAGCCGCTGCTCTCTGAGGTAAGCAGATTAAGTTTCCCGTTGAATCTGTAATTCCTGGCAGCTACAGCCAGCTCCCACATTTCCACCATTCGCAGTACGCAATAGCGCGTCTCATCCGCTTCCAGGTTGCGCGAGGCTGTCACCGGAATGCGCGCGCGTGCGCGCGCGTGTGTGTCTGCATGCATGATGAAAGCGGAAAGATTGAGTCGTTCACATCTTAGCAGATATTCCATCTTCCGGCAAAAGCCTGGATGGCAACCATGCTGTTCCATCCACTGTTAACCTCTTTTTTAAAAAAACTGTTAAGTGCAGCAGCTGTACGATTCACCACATTAAGTGTTAAATCATCTGAAAGTTACCCCGAAGTTCCCAGTTAAACCAACCTGAAGTTTCCTTTTGTTTGATAGGGCTGAAGGGCCTGGCGGAAGATTACTTCTTAAAGCAAACCACTACCGTGTGTCCTCATGGCTGGTCAGTGTAAATTGACATTCACAAAACATAAATAAATTCGAGTACATGTCTAACCATTGTTTAATTATTTACAGATACAGAGCCCAATTTCCCTCCTCTGCCCGGGTTTGTTCCTCTGAAGCCCTGCTTCTATCAAAACTTCGAGGAGATCCCTGAGCAGCACCGCAGCATGTGCAAGAAAATGTACAACCTGTGGATCTGTGAGTATAATCACACTTGGTGCTGGATTCACTGGCGTTTTACTGGCCTACAGCACTTTGTGAACTTAATAACGCTCCAATAACTTGTTCACATTTTTCTCATTGTGCACATGCAAACTTTTCTGTGTTTAAATGGAATTTTATGCGATTGAATAACACAAAACTGTATCATCTTAAAGTGGAAGATTAATAATAAATGGGTAAAACATTTTTCTTCTATTTACAAATATAAATCTGAAAAGTGTGGCATGTATGCAAGTGTTGGTTGTAGGCTTCTGAAAATATGTGCTTGCTGTACTATTGTTTGTATGTTTAAAATGTTATATTCCAAAACCATGTATTCTTTTACTTTGATTGCACAATTATGCCCTGCTTTGTGTTGCCACAGGAAATCCCTTTGAAATCCGACGGTGTAGTTGTAACAAAATGTGAAAAATTCAAAGGCTACAACATTTTTTGCAAGACACTTCGTATGTCTTGCGCTGCAAACTAACTCTACAAGTCATTTTTTTTCTTTCTTTCTGCAGGTTACTTTTTTCGAATAAATGCTAAACAGAAGGTATTTAATTTGTAATCGAAGCCGTTCACTTCTTTTTCTGGGCCAGATTTTAATTTGGTAAATCATGTGATATGAAACAGTAATGTGCATGTTTACCGTTTCCACGTTGTGTGTTTTTTTTTTTTTTAAGTTTCCACATTTGTTTTTATATTTTCACAGAAAATCTCAAACCAAAGAGACTTTGTGCATGGAGTTTTTTCTTTGATATTAATATTATTTAATTTGTCTTGTGTGTAAGTAGTGCGTTATTTTTTCCCCCCTAAAATCCTAAAACACTTTATTTTCTAATAGCTAAATGTGATTCCTAAACTGTTTGTCCATCCTTCATGCAATAAAAGCATCATATACTGATTATAAAAAAAGTCTAAAACCAAATCTGATTTTTACATTAGCGCAGGTTACCTCCCTATAAATTTTATTTACATTTTTCAAAACTCTTCTCTGCATGTGCATGAAGTCAATATAAGCTATTTTGTTCATGTTTCGCATTAAAAACCCGAAATGTCTCTGTGGCTCCTTTGCAGTGAACAGTGCCACCCTCGCAGTAAATTTCATCGGTTGCTTTGCTTGGATGTTTGGCGGCGGCGGAGTGACCAACTTTGGGTTATCCCTCATCTGGCTCCTGATGTTCACCCCTTGCTCCTACGTGTGTTGGTTTAGGCCCATTTACAAGGCATTCAAGTAAGTCCAGAATTTAAAATATGCAGCTTTCAAGCAATGTTCTTACTGGGTCTGATGATGAAATTGTTGCAAATCTGAAGAATTATTATAAAAGTAAATCATTCTGAATGCGACAGTGTCTTGTGTGATTTTATATTCTGGTGCCGAAATCAAGTATCTGTAAATTACAAAGGACATTTCCTCCCAAACATACACATGTGACATCTAAGTGTGCTGTTGTTCACTCTTTGCCAATAAGTGACACATCCTCATCTTTGATGGCAGCTCATTTTAATGAACATCAGCTTGAATTTATGTTAAATGTGTACATAGTTGCAAGAGAAAGTTTAAGTTAGTTGAAAAAGGTGCTTTCAATCAATCAAGAATGTGGATCCGCAGCCCCCTTTGCTGGAATTCGCATCTCTGATCCATAAAAACACTAAAACAAATTCAACTTTTATGGTACAAAAAAAAAGTATGTAGAAAAAGTTCGAATACATCCCATGTTAAGATATGCACCAGCATCTCTAAGTCCTGTTGAGGAGAAGCAATCATTTTTTATTTCTACATTTCTTTTTTGTTTACCAGGATGTGACTGAGTTCTTAATTCAAAATCCAAGACATTCTGTTGTCACTTAATGTGAAAATAGTGTGGCAGAGAATGCCAGTTCTTGTAGACATGCTCCAAAAATAGAAAAGCAAGAGAACGTACCTGTCAACTAAAGTAGATCTTCACAAGGCAGGAAAAGGCTACCACAAAAAGTGTTATTCAAAACCTGCCCATGTGTAGAGCCACATTAAATACAGCTGTGATTGATTAGTTTATCCATCTAACAAAAACCCTGAAGAATAAGGAAAAGGATGTAAAACTAATTCTTCAAACATCATTGATATAAAAATGCAATAAAGATTTTAGTGCGAGATAATGCCACTGCGTTAAAAGATCAATGAATGTGAAGGATTTTACACACGTCTCACCAAGGCTGTCGACATTCTTGGGCAATGTTTAAGATTTATATCAACCAGGAAAAAAAGAAAATAAAACCTGAAAAAATATATGGTAAAAAAAAGTGTTTTTTGTATTTTTGTTAGGACAGACAGCTCCTTCAACTTCATGCTGTTCTTCTTTGTGTTCATGGCCCAAGTTGGAATCAGCATCATCCAGAGCATCGGCATCCCAGGATGGGGAGTATGGTAGGAGTTAGAGATCTACACACATCTGGCTCACAATGAGATTTTTATTTTTTAACTTTCTCCTCCATCTGTTGTTGAACTAATTTGAAGTTGTTTCACCCATTTGAACGCTGTGTGATTAGGACCTAAGTTTCCAAATGTTCACCCCCTCCAATTTTTAAGACCACCTTGCCTTAGAGTTGCTGTGAGAAAGGATTTTTTAATTTTGCAGAAAGAAATATTAAAAAAAAGAAAACTGAACTTAGCTCCAGTACCACTGTTACCATCAGAAAATGGTCAAATATAAACACAAGTGAAGTTAATGTAAATAAAGCTAATGTGCTGCTGGCAGATAGTGAAAGAACAAAACAGAATTGCCAAATTTACAAAAAAACAAAAAAACAAAACAAAAGAAAACCAAACGTATTTACAATGAATGAAGAATTCATACCCCTTAAAAAGTTTAACACGTCACGTTACAACCACAAAATTCAACATATTTTATTGGGATTATTTGCACTACACCAACAAAATATGTGAAATGTTTGTGTGCATTGACTCAAATTAGCCAATTTGACAAAACATTTGGGGTATTTTTCTCTAACTTTTTTTTTCTTGTTCATAGAAAAATAACTTAGTCAGAGCATCAATTTTCAAGTTTTTTCCCAGACAGATGCTTAATTGTATTCAGATCTGGACTTTAAATTTGAATGTAAGAACATACTTTGATCTAAACTGCCAATAGATTTGGTTTTATGTCTTGTGTTGTCATACTGCTGGCAGGTGAACCATTTTAAACCTGGCGCAGTCTCACAGAAACTATACGTTTCATCAACGGATTCTGTTTCGTCTTGTGGTTGACGAGACGGTATCTGAAAAGGGGATGGATGCCTTGAGACGTACAATTTTACAAAGACAGTTTCCAAGAAATCGAATTCCAACATGAAAAGCAACCAAAGTCAATTTTTTTAATCCAAATGTGCCAATTGCTAAAATGTTTTATAAATTAGCGATGTCCATAAAATGTTAAACTTCATTTTGTACATATTTAAAATGACAGAGAAGTAAAAAGTCTTGACATTTTTTAAAGAATATAGAACAAAACATATAAAATCCCAAAAGGTTGAAGGTCACTTCTTTGGTCGTTGTCATATTTTATGCTTAAGGAGACTCACAGTGCCACCCAAATTAGATATACAGGGTTTTTTTTTTTTTGCCTCTCTTTGCTTCTCATAAAGATTACAATGTCAAACTCTCAGATATTGGCTCGCTATAACTTTTATGTTAGTCCTCATATTATAATTTGAGAGGTCATTAAAGAAATCCTGTAAATGTCACCTGACTCAGGCTGATGATCAGAAATGAATGTTATGACAGCCTCTATAAAGTTAGTAAATGTCACCATGTGCATCGGAACGTTCTTATCCATAAAACCTTAACTTTTTATATCTCAATACTTAAATCTATGAATATTACACCACTTAGCAGCCAGATGTTCAGCTCTGTAAGGTGGAGGAGCACCACAGAGTCCAATAAAAGACAGTTTATGTTCCCCTTTTTTTTGTCTGGATTCTCTGATGCTAATATTTAAATAATTAAATAACATTTATATCTTTTTGTTTTACAGCGGCTGGTTAGCCACCATCTCCTTCTTCAGCTATAACATTTTCATTGCTTTGGTCATGCTCATCCCAACAATCATGTTCACGGCTGTGGCCTCGCTGTCCTTCATTGCGCTCACCAAGGTAAAAGGTTTCACGGGTTCATTACTTTGTAGAGCCACATATAATAATACATAAAGAAGCCAAATAATGTATGTACTCACATGTATGAACCCCCCGGAGTCAATACCATCTAGAATCACTTTTTTTTTTGTTGCCATTTTGAACATCTTGAGAGTGATTTCTTTAGGTGTTCTCTTTTTGCAAAGATGCCAGAAGGAAAAATCTGGTTCAAGGTTTTGCGGAACATTTTGCTAACAGTTCTAAGTTGTTCGGGGTATTTCTATTTGTTTTGCATATCTGGTAGCTGTTCTGACCCCCTCCATCCTTCTTCACAAAATTGCTCAAGCTTTGTCAGATCAGATCCATCCTAAAGTTCAGTTTTGATAACATCTGACCACAGCACCCTCATCCACATGTTTGATGTGAAAGCCTTGTGGCAAGCTTATTTTATAACTGATAATAACTTTATATTTATTTAATTTATTTACTCATTTATTTGCGCCATCTTCAGTAGTTGATATTTTTATTATTGTTCTTATTTCATTGCACTTTCTTGCACAGCGATTCTAATTCTAATTCCAAGCCACTGCAGGAAACATTCCCATCATGCACAACGCTTTCCTGTATTCACAAGTCAAATTTTACCATCTTCTAATGAGGGGGCCTCCAATTATTCACTTTCCGTTTCCTCTACTTGGTTTGTCCTTGTGGCCAAATAAAAGCAGGACTAATTTTGGATTTCTTCTTGCTTCACTAACAGTTTTTCAGCCGACAAATCCTCCCATCCGAGCTGCCGCTCATCCACAGTTACCAAAGCTTTCCTAGTTACTTCTCTGATTTCAGCGGATGGTCATGCATTAGTACATTAGGAATTGTGTCATTGTGTCATTGTTATCATTTTCTAAAGGGTTGAACAATGCTTTGTGAGCAGTTCAAAGCCTGGAATAATATTTTATAATTGAACTCTGCTTTAAATTTTGACACATTATCCCTCACCGTGTTGCTCTCCTTGGTGATGCTGTTTGCTTGCTAAGGTTCTCAAA
Source organism: Poecilia mexicana (assembly GCF_051168715.1). Taxonomy (NCBI): domain Eukaryota; kingdom Metazoa; phylum Chordata; class Actinopteri; order Cyprinodontiformes; family Poeciliidae; genus Poecilia; species Poecilia mexicana. Next base: position 10,869,676 of record NW_028263372.1, read on the forward strand.
AAAAAAAAGAAGTTATTTTTCATAAGAAGCCGTATCGTTATTAATTCATAACCTCGTCTTGCCCCCAGATCCATAATTTCTATCGCGGCACTGGGGCGAGCATGTCCAAAGCTCAGGAGGAGTGGGCTACGGGAGCCTGGAAGAACCCCCACGTCCAGGCAGCGGCCCAGCAGGCCGCCATGGGGGCAGCCTCTGGAGCCATGCAGGATCAGTTCTCCAGCCCGCAGTACAGCGACAACCAGATGTAGCGGGAGACGTCAGCGATTTAATGCCAAAATGTCTCTTCAGAACATCAATACCATTTTACATCGAAAACAGAGTGGAGGAGCAGAAAAAAAGAGCAGTGAACATCTGTTGGTAGCCGTTTTTAAAAAAAATCTCCTTAAAAGGGCATTTGTATTCTTTGAAGTATTTTTAGATTTAATTTTCATAAAAATGTGTGCGTTTTTCACTCTGAAGAGGAAATAGGTTTCAGTACTGTACGTGTTGAGATGAGAGCCGTGCGCTGATTTAAAAACCTTTAGCAATAGAGATTTATATGAACAACAGTAAAAGTGAATGTACTTCTCGTGCTTTCTGTATATGGAACGTATTTTCTTATAAATATGTAAGAATCATGTATCCATGATTCATAGAGTTTATAGTATCTATAGTATTTATAGAGACATATTTAGTTTTTATTATATTTGGAATTTGCATGTAAACCAGAGATACTAATTTTGTAAACATATTTTGATGGATGATGAAAAACCTCAAACTTGTAGAACATTTACATGATCTTTAACAATAATGTTTGAAAATGCAAATGGATGTATTACAATTAAAAAAAATGTATTAATGCATCACTTTAAGTGGATTTTGTCACTGATAATCCGAACCTTGAGTTTTATTTTTGCTATTTTGTTTGGTACCAGACGATTTCAGTTATATTTCTCATCCTGAAAACATGACATTCATATCTCATGCTTAAATAAGCCTCATTATTCTGTTAAGCAAGCAGGAAACTACAGTTCCAGTTGAATGTTTATATGCATTCATAATTGGAATGAATTATAATTGGTCATTAATTTGGACTTTTACTAAGCTATTTAAACGGATGCTTTTCCAGGATGGAATAATTACATAAGACATACATTTTATTTAAGAAAATGGATAAAAGAGTCGAAATGATACATAAGAGACTACAGCATATGTACACACCCCCACTGTATAATCTCACTTAGCATGACCACACTCCTGAAGCAAACAGAAATGGTAGGATTAATTTTGATAGCTAGGTTTGTTGGATTTGAAGCAAAGTCAACAACATGGGATCAGGAACATCCAGAAGCTTAATATGAGCCTTTTATCGATCTTAAAATCAGTGTAAATCATGTGTGTTGGTCCCAATATAGTAAGATTACAAAATATAGAGGTAGTCCTCATTATTTATTACATCATCAATGTTTGTGCAATATACCTACTCTAGATAAAAGAAGAAAAAAAGCTCACAGCTAGTATGGTTGTCCTGAGGTGACGTCTTCATAAATACATCCTGCTATACTCAGATTTTCTTATTTGGTCAAAAATGTTTTCTTTTCCATGTGGTTTCACCTAAGATTAAAGTTTTCCTTTGTCATAACAAGAAATAGGTTTTTTTTGGTGGTGGGGGTCATCATGCTAATAATGTGAAGCTTTGGACAGCATCACTGGTGTTTTGGCTGCTTTCAGTTCGAGTCTCGGTTCTTCCTGAACATCTTAACCTTACATCAAACCTCCTGCCCAGACTCCCAAAAGCCACTCACCCCAGTCGCTGCAAACACTTGTGGGCAACAACTACAAGTTGATAAACCACCAATTCAAATGAACTCTGCCAAGACCAGTGGTCAAATATCCAGCTGGACTCAGGCCAGAACCTTGTAAATGACCACCAAGGACGCCTGGCTGAGATCCAACTCGTTCAGGAACACTTTAACCAAATGCATTAGACATTTAAGCCTGCGTGGATTAAAGAAAATCTGCAGCAGCTCCAAACTTTTCCACCCAGTTCTTGTTTTGGAATATAAAGATAATATGTTTTAAGCTGTTGAATTATTCCACCCTGGAAAAGTAAACGTTCAATTTGGACAACGCCAAAATGGAGCAGAGCAATTATATCTGCAGTCAGGTTTGGGGTTTAAAGATCAAATGCATATATTCTACTGCTTTTGTTTAGTTCTTGTTCTGAACTTCATCTTAGAGTTATTTTTGGACAAATAAACAGTGGAGTTAAAGAAACACTGACCCTTCTCTGTTTGCTGTATGACCACACAGGGGCGCTGATGGATCTTGTATGAAGTAAATAAATTCAGCCACCGAATTATCCTCAATAACCCTTCAGTAATACAAGAATACAGTTCATTTACCTCATGCTGCTGTAATGACAGGTCAGTCGTGGTGGTGAGCTTCCAAACAGGAAGGAATAAAGACGATATTCACCAGCACATATAGCTAAAGACAGCATTTTTACCACCACTGTCTGGGGTAACCATCATTCATCCAGGTTTTTGTTTTTTCTACGTTTGCTATTCATTGTTGTGCTCGAGTGTTTTATGATGTTTATCTCATTTCATAGGGATGCTCCTTTTTTCTGGTCATTAAAATGTGATTCATATTGTTTCCAAAACATTACACACAGAAAATGATGTTTCAGTCACACTGAAACACTGTCATTATCAGAAATCACAGAAGGCAAACGCTTACCTGTAGATGGCACTACACACCCATAATCCTGGTCCAGCGTTCCCTACAGACTGACCACCGGGGGGCAGTAGATGGCTCCTGTGTTTTTGTTTTTTTTTTTGTTTTAGAGGAAAACTCTGTACAAGAACATAGAGGATTCTGAGATACTTAGTGTGATTGGTGCCTCTCGCTTCCACTGAAGGCCTTCCTCACATGCTTCAAACAGCTCCTCTGACACACTGTAAACATAGAACGGATTAAAAACAGTCTAAATGGATTTATCGGAGTTTTTCCTTTCCCTGGTACCTACTGTGTGCCTTTCCCCAGGCTGTGAGAGATGATCGAATTACCCCGCAGAGTGGGGATGAAATTAGACCACAATATAGATGCCCAGAGGACCCACTAGCAGCCAACAACAAACTCTGTAATTGCTGCGCCCGCAGAGGCTTCTCGAGACAAGTAGTGACAGCAAAGAGTTGTGACATCGAGTAAACAGCTCCGTTTGACAAAACGCGTTAATTCAGGGTGGATCGACGCTCAGCACCTCTGTGAAATCTGTTTACAAACGTGAAAAAAAGTGGAGGAAGCGATTCACATCTATCATTATTTTACGCCTTTTAGTTGCACATTTGGATTTTAACGTGGGCTAGCTAAGGCTATGCCACAATGTTGAGCCTGTGAGTAAGCTAATAAGGTACGAGAGGGAAGGGGCTGGTCCCTCTATAGCGTGTCTTCTTTTGCGTTACCAGTTGTATTTCACAATATGCTGGATTTAAAATGAGTTTATTTATTCATCTGTCCAAACCTCAGCAATACATCCAACAGCAGAAATAAGGGAGTTGTGCACAGGAGACAAAAATGATAAGAACGTTGCAACGTCTGACATCCTCATTTGAATGTTTATGCATCCTGTTACAGTACAGACAAAAAACTTCAAGGTGTTTTTGTTTTTTTTAACAGGCCAACACAAACTTGTGTATTCCCGGGGAAATAAAAGTGGAAGGAAAATGACAAATAGCCTTAAAATTTTTCTTACAACTCGAATTTCCTTGACTCTTCTTCCCCCTCCTCCAGCTGCTCGCCTCAGGGGTTGCCTCGGCTGATTACTTGCCTCCACCTCACCCTATCCTATCCTTTGCCTCTTCAACTGTTACACTAACCAACTCCCTATCCTCCTTCGCTGTGTGCATTAATCCTGTCTGGGTTCTTCCTCTTCTCCTCCCCGCCCGACAGTGCCAACATCTTTTCCCCGGTGCACCACAGTCTCTTCTAAGAACTTTGTCCAAACCACTGAACCTTAGCTGTTCCTCTGATCTGTTTGTTTCTAATCCCGCTCATCCTGGTCACTCCCAATGAAAATCTTGGCACCTTTTCATTGTCACCTCCTGCTCAGCCTCTTGTTTTCCAGACAATGCCAGGGTCTCAGAATCACATATCACAGAAGTTATAACACCTTCCTCCTGACAATCGTTTCCATCTGCTGATGCTCTTCTTCACCTCTGTTTTTTTACGCCGCCTGCTGTTTTCGATGGTTGACCCCGGGTGTTTAAACTCTTGCCGCTGTTGCTCCTTCCAGCTTCACCTTTGTCCCTGCCTCACGATCCTTCAGACGCACATTATTCTGTCTTGTTTTTGCTGACCTTATCCTTCTTCCCTCTGAGGCAAACCCCATCTAAGTTTCCCTTCGCATGCTTCTGACCTTCACTGCAGTTTACAATGTCATCTGCAAACATCTTGATCTGCGGAGCATCTAGTTTAATCTCGTCTGTCAAACTTATCCCACCCCTTATTTGAACCCATCAGTCACTCTTTCAATCATCCAGCATTTTCTCACTCTCTGTTGAACAAGCTGGTCAAAAACTCTTCTTCCGTCTCTCCCAGACATTGCCATTCCTCTGCAGGTATGTCATCTGGACCAGCTGCCTTTCTACACTTTATCCTCTTCAAAGCTGTCCTAACTTCGCCCCCACATACTTTCCTTATTCTCTAATTCAATATCTATGCTCCATCTGTCCTGCTATTTCCCTCATTGCCCCCATTCATCAGCTCTTCAGAGTTCTCTTTCCACTCTCTCAAAAGATTCGCCAGCAGAGTTCATTTTGCTATAAACCAAACCTGCTGCACGTCTCTTCCAGCTCCATGTTTCTGGTTAGCCAAGCGGTACAGATCCTAACTGTTTATGTGTTTTCACACACTTACCCTTGATTACAAGGGTGTACTACATGTGTGTCACACATTGCTGTCAGTTTTCAAACAATCTATTCCATTTTTAAGTAATTACAGGGATGTATGCATGTGAAATTCAAAGTTACGCCATTCTAATGAGGTGGAGTGAAAACGCACATCATCTTTGCATTGCAGCTGCAGCCAGGGTAGAGCTGTTAGCAGACAGCTTTATTAGCTTAAACACAGAACAAACAGAGGATGTCACGAAACGGAACAGATGTATAACTCGTGGCGCAGAATCGTCTCCATCTAATTCTGCCTCTCCGACATCTCCACACCAATAAACAGACAGGAAAAGCAACGACAGGCGTAAACTGAAAAATGGTGAAAAAAATTAACAGTTATGATAACCCAAACCAAAAGTGTCTACAGCATTTCAGCTACAGTATGTGTTTTAAAATACTTAAAAAGTCAAAAATACCAAGCCATTTTCCACTTTAAAAGACAAACTAATCTGTATGATAGGATGGTTTTTTTTTGTTGAACATACCTCAAAATGCTCAAAGCTGTGATTGCAGAGAGAGGTGGTTCTATAATAGGTGTACAATGTATACAAGTCAATCTTAGCTCTGGCAAAAGAGCTACAATTAAGAAAAGAATACACCGGAAAACAGAAAAAAACATTATTAACAATCTCTTGCATACTGTCGACAACACAGTAATCAAACATCAGAACGTCTTCAGTCAGAAGCTTTCAAAATTATGTTTCCTTTAATGTGTCCAGTTTAACAATATGCGATCTGACATCTTAAGCCATAAAGATAAGCTAATACATAAAAATCAACATTTAGATCTGTAGACGCAGGGACAGCGGCCATATTTTATTATTACTCATTTGTGATAGTCCGCTATGTAAAGATACATTTGTCTCTCTGGTTATAACACAACCAAATGGGAAATGTCCATGGATGTGCTGGAAGCACGGGACATCTTAAGTCTCAGATGCTGAAAACACTGATTGCGGGAATTGGAACCAGGTGTGTGATAACTGATGGGCAACAGCTGGGAGAATAACAAGGCTTGAGAGGGAAACTATGAAAAGAAAAGATGGATCAAACGAAAACACGGCAACCATGATCTCACAAAGACAAACATGAACTAAAACAAAAATCCAGTAGAAAATGAACGGCTCAAACCCAAACTGAAGTTTTCTAAATGTGGAAAAAAAAACCATTTTGTCCTACAAAATTCACCATGTGTTTTTGATATTTTTAGATTCAGTACGACACATGGGAATACCTTGTGCCTGTCTTATAAGGGTCAGAAAATGAACAAAGCGACAGAACGTATTTTATGTGCTACAGTGTTTACCTGTAGAGTAAGCAAAATTAGCTCTGCTTTATCGTCCTGGCCAACTTCCCCCTGCTTTCAGACGACAGATTTTTAGAAGTTATGGTTGAATTTAAACCCGGTCTTTGTACTTAAAAGGATAGACGAAAACATGGCTATTTATGCTCAGAACATAGCACACAAACAACGTTTGAGCAAACCTGCAGGACTTCCTTGTGATCAGTCACATCAGGAGCGGTGCAGCAGAGTGGGATTGTGGGAAAGAATAAAGTAAGGCGCACTGGAAGGCCGTGTTTTGACCTAGAGCCGACAGTGGCTTTTTCTGTTTGACTTGTCGAGAGAGAGAGAAATAATGTGCTCTTTCATGCTGTTAACTACTTACACAGCCAGTCACGTTGACACACTGAAACACTTTAATAAAGGTGGACACACATACACACACACACACACACACACACACACACACACATACATACGAAGCCACGCAGCCACACAGGCGCGACTGTGTGTATTTGAGCAAATCCTTCACAGATTTAAGGTCACAGCACCAAACGTAACTCCATAACTGTTTCCACTGTCGACCCCAGACAAAAATGAAGCAGGGTCAGGACCGGCTGACCTGAGGTGCTCAGACAGATAGCAGTTTGCATAGCGGCACATGCAGCCTGCTGCCAGACTCTGGAGAAACATTTAAAAAGCAAAACGGTGCAAGAAAGATGTCAAATGATGCGAGAGCAATGTTGAGAACCCCAAATTTCATTTTTGACATTTGTCTTAAAGATAAGAAAGGTTAAAAAAAAAGAAAGAACTTCACTCTGAACTAGCTAGCCATAAAACGTAATCTCCTTAAAATCCTTCTTAATATCATTATGTTAATCTAGGTGTCAATTTGCTGCTATTTTGAATGAATGCTGCTTTTAACCTAGTTTATACATGCTGCTAATTTTAAATGCAGGATTTTAAAAAAGTAAACACATTAAAAGAAGAGTATACAGTGAAAATACTTAAATATTTACCATTACTATTGCCTTCATTTAACACTTAGCTGGACAACCTTTCTCATTTCAACATGAGTTCGTCTGAAACAAGTAAAGTAAAAATGGAGTTTTCCAGTTTCCACTACAGAAGTTATTGAAGATACTTCTAAATACTCACCTTGCTCTTTGTATGGTAATTACTAACTCGTCTTGTGTAATATTTCACTTGGAGACATAATGTGACCAACTGTTTAACTGGATCCGTCATCAGTCTGTCAGGTTTGCTGGTACTGCCAGTATATGTAGCTAATTGCTAATTAAAAATAATTTCTGTCCATTTCAACTCCACCTACCACTGTTCAAGCTTTATCAATGCTTTTTTTTTGTTGATCTTGAAAGCATGCGGCGTTATCATATAAGTCTTGTTGGCTTTGATGCAGCTGCATAGAATACAAAGAAAATACAAAGAGAAACTGAAAAAACCCCAAAACACAAGTAGTTATCCTTTGAGCTCATTAGCCACACTTGACAATACTCCATTCTGTAGACGAACATCTCCTTTGAAATCTCCAAGTGAAGTAGAAGCTGGTTTTGTGTTGTTTGTGCCGTTTTCATTTTACGATCTTCTGGAAAAAAAACAAGCTGGTTCTCGTACACCGATCTGCGGCACCGATCCCGGTTAGGAACTGGAACCAATTTGGTGGAAAACGCCTGTAAGGCCAGCAGCCTGGTTTAATAAGCGCCTCTGGCTCCAAACGATTCCCATTTTCAACATTTCCAATTATCGTCTAATTAGGTGTAAATTAGTCATCCAAGATCATTGTTTTGGATGCATGGCTGGACTGAATGGAATGCCTATAATCCAATGGGAGTGACTGACATGCTGTTTGGAAAAGATATGCCCCAGGAGGAATTTTCACAAAGGAACACTAGTGGCATGCTAATTATCATGATTCATGAGCTGTGCTTTGTGTCAATACGGTAGGTCATCAGTTTTCTACAAAACCTTTTTGTTGTGTGTGTGTGTGTGTGTGCGTGTGTGCGCGTGTGTATGTGTGTGTGTATTTGTTTTTCGTCCATCAGGTATATTAGGAACCGACTAAAACTTCTTCTGTTTTTTTTTTTTTGTCTGTGCTCCTCTCCTAACGCACACAGTGTGTCTGTGAAATGTAAGCACAATGTTCCACAAAATGTATATTCGAGTTCAAAGCATTTTATAGTATTTTGAATTTACATATTCTTCCCACCAAAGACCAGTAAATTAGCTTTAGCTTGTAAAGTCATCCCCGATATGAGGAAAGATAGCCGGTTACAATGAAACCAAAGAGATAAAAGGGTTCTGAGGACGGGGCTTTGTTGTTGGAGCTTGTTGATGAATGAAATGTTTTGAACATCACAGGGCGGAGATCGGCTTTCATACCGAGTCAGATGGGTCAAGATTAAAAGACGATCAGTAATACGATGTCTTGCAACCGCTGTAGCTAATTAGAGTTAACTTAGCATTAAATTAGCATAGAAGTTGCTCCTTTTTTAAATAATTTCTTAAGAAATTAAGACATTATCAAAGTTAGCGCTGTCAATCATCCTCATGTATTTGCTACTAAATGTGCTAATGATGCAAATGCAACATTTGTTGCAGGAAATCCGTAAATCCACCATCACAGATGGGCATCCTGACTAGCCTGAGCGTTCATGACAGCTGGCTGTACCAGCTGGAGCATAACAGCCGGTATGAGCAGTGCCACACAGAGGGGTGATTGACAGCTCTAAATCCCGCCTCCTGGCTCTGATTGGTTGTTTCTAGATGGCGCTGGGACCACCGGCAAAAGGCAGAGGAGCTTGATTCTTTGACAGATTGTCTCATAACATCATGTCGCGACATAGTGGCAGTTTCGACAAACATGTAAGAAAAATATATTTCTTAAAATTAAAGTTACAAGATGCAGCTTTAACTCCAGGAATGCTGCAGCTGTAGCCCATGTCCTGGTTACTTATGTATCCTAGAACACTGACTCCAGCTGCAGACCATGTCTTGTGAATCCATTGAAAGCATTTTCCTTTACAATCCTCTTAAGGCTACCAAAGTTTGTACCACATTTTTTCCTTCCACTCCATTTTCTACTATTATACTTAGATGCTTCAGAAGCTGCCATTATTAAGGTTGCTATATCAGTCTGCACATTCAAGGGGAAGGAACTAAGACATAAGAATGATGCTTCCCCTTGAATGGGCAAATAAGACTGTCACACATCACAGATAAAAAAATATGTTATGCGTCAGTAATTTTAATAATCTTAGTATGTATATGTGAAGGATGAGAGGAATAAAAACCCGTCACCAAGAAGGGGAGTCACCAAGCTGTCTGGAACGAGGGGCATGTTTGTCAGAGCTGCTTCCACCAGGCTGTGGAGTCACTGATCTGACGATGGGAGTCGTTCTTCCCCCACACCTCCCTCGCCCCGCCGACAGTGCAGGAAATGGTGACGTTGACGCAGGAGAATGAGTCTGGTGAAATATGGGCCTGTCATCAGGGAGAGTCTGAGCGCAGCGGAGCAGGGGCCGTCGCTCCCCCGTGGCTGGCTTGATCATCGACACTCCCCATGGAGCTAAGGGGATGACAGGGTGGGAGGAGGATGGGTGGAGGGGTAGTAAATGGAGGGGTGAGGGGTGTGGGGGGAATTAGAGGCGACCCGATTAAGGCTGGAAGCCTATCTTACCTATACAAGTTGTCCTCATTTGTTCCAGTTGCCTCAGACTATAAACACAAATACACCAACTTCAATTTCTGCCTTTCAGGGAAAGGAAAAGCCTTAATGAGAATTTATTGCCCCGTTGTCGAGACCATGAAGACTCCCAGGGATTTTTGGAAGAGTTGTACATTTGCATGCTCCTTAAAATTAATGACTTGGAAAAGTGAGGGAACTAAGACGTAAGAAGGATGCATCTGTTTTCTGTTTTTTTTGTTTGCTTGTTTGTTTTTGCAGCAGCAGACACCAAAGTGGAGACCCTTGACTCAGCGACGGCTTAAACTGCTCAGGTGATCTGGTGCATTCAAATAAACCTCGTATATTTGATATGAAAAGTCTTTTGTTTTGTTTTTTACACACTTTCAGTTTTCAGTTATCACATTTTAGCACGTTGCAACCACAAACCTTAATCTACATCATCACAATTTCATGTGAAAAAACACATAGTGTATTTTTTTGAGGTGAAAAGAAAACAAGTCGTTTCAGTGCAGTGACACTTACATTCCTCTTGATATTATTCACCCAACATTGCATGAAGTTCAGTTAATTATTCAAATTAGAGTAGAGATGTTTCTCTTTAAGGAAGCCCGTTATTAGCTGTGCTTCCACTGACCAAATAATTGCGAAATTTGAGATTTTGAAAATAAGTTTGCTTAAAGGAAACACGGCAATTTTAGAAAAAGGTTTTGGCGCTACGCTGTAATAAAAAAAAAAAAAAAAGTCTCATTAATGGTAAATTAACAGATCACATGTTAATTTGACCATATAGGTACAGTAAAAATCTGGAAACCACAGCTGTCAGTATTTTACCATAAATTAGCTATGTTAATTTGAAGTGTAGGGTGAGATAGTTTCATTTTTGTGGCCATATCAAAATTGTTTTTTCTTGCAAAACTGCAATGGAAACATCTTTTTATTTGCATCACATGAATAAAAAAGCACAAGACATGAAACTGAGTTGCTCATGTTAAAAGAGGGACGACATGAAATGTGCAGCCAGTGGTGTGGCAGAACGATTTTAAAACAAAGCTCATCCCTGTGTTAAAATGACCCTCAACACCTAAATCCAACAGAGAATCTGAGGCTGAAACTGATGTAGAAATTACTGTTCACACACTCTCCATCCAATCTGATTGAGCTTGAAGTATTTTCCCCGAGAAGAATGAGCAAAAACGTCAACCTCCAGATGTCCAAAGCTGGTGAAGACATCTTCAAACTACAACTAGAGCAGTACTGAGTGAGGACGGCTGAACACTAACACACCAACACAGAGATTTGTATTCATAGAAGAGGTTTTGAAAGCTGTGAATCGTTTTCCGTTTTTATCCCCATCAGTCACCACTTTGTGTAAAACCCAAACGAAGCAAACTGAAGTCTGCCGTAATGGTGAAAAATGTGGAGAAACATGGAGGCGTATGAATACTTTTGCAAAGCTCCGTCTAATGCCCACTTGATTCATTGTGGTGATCTAACATGAGAAGTGAAATATTTGTTAACTCTGATAAATGTGGCAGAGTCAGCTCTGTGTTCACGATTTTCCATTATCAAAACAAATGAGCCAGCAACTGCAGCTTCATGTAAATCCTTCCCTCTTTTTTTGCACTCTATTAAAACATCTTTGGCTGTTCTCTGTCTGCTAGCGTTTTCTCATCTGCCTCTATTTTTCACGTACAAATCCCTCTCATTCTTACCTGTCCCGTGCAGGAATGTGTTACTCCCTACAGAAATCAAGATTTCTCCACATCTTTGTGCATTTAATTAGGTTGCGGAGCAGAGACGGAGTCACAAGATGAATACTTGCAGATTTGATATTGTTGCAACAGAATTTCCAAACACTGGTCTCTGCAGAATTCACACATTGAGAATGGAGGTGTTTTTTTTTGTTTTTTTTTCTTTTTGGCCAATATCAACACACATTTTCTATTTCCACTAATTTTGTCTCTGCATGAACCCGCTGCAGTGAGGAATGACTCTCTATAATCACATATTCAAATCATGTTTTACTGTTTGAGGCCAGCTTCTGAAATGAGGAAAAAGAAGTTCAAACAAGGCAAACTTATGCAAAAGCTAATGTTTATTAAAAAATGTCACTTCGTTTTATAAACACATTTTAAATGCTGCAAAAATTGTTTCATAAAAGCTTTTCTGAATAATAGACAAACCGCCTCAAAACCGATCTTGGTTATTAAATAGAGATTTATTCAGCAAAAGCGTCATTATGCCACTGGACATGTTATATGCAGATTGTGCAGGCAAAGTTCCCCAGAAGAACAATAACAACAAAATCTGATAAAACACAAGCAGTAATTTCATTTTAAATTCTAGCACTCCACTCCTGATGTGACCCAGCATGAACCGAATAACATGCAAGCTAGCTGTGGCTAAAGAGGAGCTGGGATAGAGAGACTTAGTCAACATGATGCCAAAGTCGGACATAAAGGGAAGATAAACTGTGAATCATTATGCGATATAAAATCTTTGGAAAGAAATAATAATAATAAAAAAGAAACTGCATCTTGGATTTAGGTACGATTGTGGCAAATGCAGGTGCAACTTCACAAAGTCACATTTTGAAGTTAGTAGGGAAAATGCAAATAAACTCCAAATTCAGTTCTTAAAATCAGATTATTTAAGTTAAAATGGTTTGGTTAGAGTCCAAACTTTCACAGGAAGGACAACTGAGGTAAAAGCTGTTTAGCGGACGGCCGCTGACATCCTCCACAGAAATGGAGTCTTGACTGAAGTTCAGTTTGGAAGACTCTAGTTACACCTGCCTCATCAATCAGCGCCCACCTCTCTGCAACCTGGACCTATCGGTGTGGACCAAGCCAGCTCCAGCCAATCATCGTTTGGGCTTCAGTTCAAAAGGACCTTCACCCATAGCCTCCTCTCCTCACCAGCTGCGCTCAACCCACCTCCACCCCATCTCCACCTTCTGCTCTCATGCCTCATCTTCCTCCGACCGCCGCCACCAGCACAAGCCCCCTGGGGGTCTACATTCCTATGCTGCATCAGGAATGTTCATCGAGCTCATCGAAGTCCAGCTCGATGTCCCCGGCCGGGGCCTGAACGCCAAAGGACTTTTTATTTTCATGTTCATTTTGTCATTAAACTCTTTTAATCGCCTTCTTTCTCCGTCTGAGTCTCTCCAGATTGAAACGAAGTTTTCATAGATGGAAAGTTGAGTTGAGGGAAAGAAATGTGACAAACATAGGCGTTTTTCGGGATAAAAAAAAAAAGGATAATTGTGGCCTTGAGAGGATTGCGAAACGCAGCCCCTTCAAACGTTTGTGGGGAGATTGACAAGACGTGGACTGCAGCTGGGCTCAGTACTTCCAGAGCCAGCGCACACAGATGTCTCCAGGAAATGAGGTGTAAACTGTCACATTCACTTTGCTAACAAACTCCTGAAGAGTCTTACCCGAGCTGAGGTGAGCAGTACTGGACTGTTGTGAAAAAAAAGTTTTTTCTTTTTTTTTCCAGATGAAAGTACATTTTGAACTTGATTTAGAAATTGAGGTCTAAGAGTCTATAGAGAGGCACAAACTAGAAGCTGCCTGAGGAACCAGCGTGAAAGTTTCCCAATCTGTGATGATTTGGGAGGTTGAGTCATCTGCTGGTGTTGCTAAAAGCTGTTTTTTGAAGTCCAGTGTAAGCAAGTAAATTCTCTACTGTTGTCATTTACCTGCCTTCACTGCTTTAATGGCTTGATATTAAAGCAGTGATTCTGTTGACAAGTTTCTTTTTTTAATTTAAATACTGAAATTGATCAAGTTTATGAAATAAATAAAGCACAATGTTTCCTCAGAAACATTGTGAAAACCCACTAAGGGCAGTGGTAGGTATGTTTTTGTGTTGGTAAAAATGTTAAAAGTTATAAATATGTGGATGTGCCCAAGCAGAAATAAATTGGGAATAATAAAGTGAAGCCAATGGGCATGTACAAGGACAGAACAATTGGTGTGCACTCCCTTGCACCCAGTTCAATGTAAACCTTGCTTAATATGTCTTCACTGTTACTGGTGCTTAAAAAAACTCCATTAAAATTTTGAAACAAACAATTCTTAGCCTGGTGGGAGGGCAAATAAAGCCTGGTGGCCCGCCAGGCTTATAAAACTCTGGGGGAAACCCTGAAGCAGCAAGGTTTGCTGCTTCAGGGCACCCACTACAGTGTCATACTGTAGTGGGTTTGTAGAAAAAACCACTACAATATCCCTTCAGTAACATCTGATAGTAACTTCAGATTTAAAAGTTGCTCTAAGAAAGAGTAAACATGCTAACTAGCTAATATAGCATTGTTTTCTTAAAAGTACAAATGCTCTATGGGTTTCTTTTTTCACTTGGTGTCAATCGTCGAACACTGACTGTCTAATACTGGTAATACTTTAATAGAGCAGGACTGAAAAAAATTGAAACAATAATTTTTAATCAGAATTGCTATCACAGGCGTGTATTCCCCATCGTTTCCCTGCTCTGTCCCGTTCTATCATTCAGCTGAGTAAAGTTGTAAAGGCTGACCAGTCGTTCTTCACATGTAACAACTGGAGATTAAGCCAAAGGACTTTCGCAATGGAAAACCCCCACAAAAAACAACTTAATTTCATAATGGCAGGCATTCAAGAAGTCAGTGTCTCCTTGTGCCTTTTCACTTCTGGTCCTCATGTTCTTTTGTCTACACAATGGCGTCCTGTGCCTGAGAATGCCAGAAGATGTAATCAGTCTTGCTTCACTTCACTTGATCCGTTTCCACAATTAGGTTGTGAGTTTGCGGCAGCACGACGTCTGCTGCTTTTACATAGGCTAAAGTCAGTGTGGCTCGTTGTTAAAGGAAACGTTGAGTCTGAATGTGTTTACAGCGCCGCTTTCAGATCCTCGGCTTATCGAAATTCGGGCGCAGCATTTCATTGCCCAAAGCAAAACACAAACATATGGAAAGGATCTGCTGGAGCGGTCCGCAATACTATTTTCATATTTAAAATTCAACATTGCTCTCATGTCATATCAAGCGCGGATATTTTTCCTGAACATGTTTACTGTATAGTCCAGTCCAGTAGGCTAGTATCTGCCGAGCAAATAGGATGACTGTGAGAAAACGTTCTCCCGTTTTTATTCATTTATTTAATTCACTTACAGTTTGTTTGTCGCATGTAGACATAAACTAAAATGATGAAAATGAGTAGTTGGAAAAAACAACAACACTATGCCTATATATTCTACCCATTTTCTCAAAAGTCAGTTTGCTACAACATAAGCATCAATCAATCATCCATGTAGATACAGTTTCATACACAAGACAATGTGTATACATTAAGATATTAATAACAAAGAAAACAACATATATCTTTGTAATGATATAGCACTCAACTGAATCAATATGCTTCATTATACCTTGACAGGATATCATATATTTCATTTTCTTAAAAGTAAAAATTCATCTGCTCTGTTTGGTTTCTTTAGACAAATTCTTCCACATATTTGTTTCATTTGTTTAGTGCTGATGTTTTTCTTTTATGTCTATTCCTCTCAATTTAAATACTATCAGCTTTAATACATCCTTTTTGTAAACGTGCTGAAAATATACCGTTTTGAATTTGAAACATAACTTGCATAGTATAATTGTCCACCGGGTTGCAAAGTTTCACAGCTTTTAAGTTGAAGTCTTTTGCTAATAATTGTAACAGCTCCTCTTTGCAAGAATAAAAATGCTTTGCAGACTTCTACACAATGGATCAAACAGGGAACGATCAGTGAAATGTATAATACAATGCTTCATCATTTAGCCAATCTCTTCTTTGGCACGTTTTTGGGTTCAGATAGGAAATGCCTCTCTCAAAATGTTACTTCTATACACAGTTTCCTTGTTGATTTAAATGATTCCTTCAATCAGAGTGGAATACGACACATTAAGTGGTTCTGTCCACTACTTGCCCTGACACTCCCTCATACCACACACCACTGCTGGCTGTCAGAACTCGTTCACCATGCCCGTCTTGGCGTCGGGCACACATCGCAAATTCCATATCTCAGTGATTCAGCATATGTCTGTTGGGTTTTGCTCTGTACACCCCTCGGGGTATTTTCATATGCTCCGCTTAGAATCTCACACTCTTTGGATTCACTCGGGGAAACATCCTCTGGCATGTTTTTTTTTTCTTTTCTTGAAAAATCCCAATTGCATATTTGTTTGTGCCTAAATCCTTTGTGTATATCTGTGTGTGTGTGTGTGTGTGTGTGTGTGTGTGTGTGTGCGTGCAGCTCTACGGCTTTGACAGCCATTACAGAAGCAGCTGTTGTGAGTCTCGTCGTTACCGCTAACAAGAACCTAGAGCTAAAGCTGTAAAAGTGCCTCCTGGTGGACATTGAACATTGCTGCCTATAGTCCATGGAGCATTACTGAAAGAGAGAAAAATAAACTTATTAAGCGTTATTTGAATTGCAGTGGCAAGAACATAAAATAAAAAGGAAAAAAAGACAAGGGAAAACCCCTCTATTCTTTGCGTTTTGTTTACTTTACAATTCATTTCCGTGGCATGCAGTACATCACTCAGCTTTTCTCCTTTATCATGTCTGCTTGTCTTGCACTCTGTTCTTCCAGTAACAGTGCAAAGCAAAGGACAAACTAGAGTGCCACATCGTACACGCTGTTGGAGCATTGTTGAGAGAGCGGCAGAAATAGTTGATTTTGTGTGAACAGCCAGAACAAACAGTTCAAACCAAGAGGAGGCCTGAAACAAATGTAGGGGGAGGAGGCAGGGGAGCGTTGGGGTTTTGTTGGGGCAGAAAGCAAATGAGAAGAACTGTGGAGCAAAACAATCAGATCAAGGGTCCCAATTCCTCCGGGAGGCAGGAAATTCCTGCGTGAGGAATGTCTCTGCTGTTCAAATAACATATTTCACAAGTGAAACTTATTACACCGAGTCCCCAGTTTAGCAGGTAAACTATTTAGTTAGATACACCCAAATACAACTGCCATGAGCAATGTACCTCAGAGCAGATCGCCGTGTGCTCCCACCCTCCACCCTCATCTTGTCTTTTTTTTTTTTTTTTGCAACTAAGAGAATTAACCGACATTCCCCATAAAGCCTTCGCTGTTACTTTTTGAGGCTTTTTCAAACTTTTTTTTTGTAATTCTGCTTTCCCACACACATTTTAGCATGGATTGTCCACTTATATTTCTACATCAAACTTTCTGTTCAAGTTTTTCTGACTGTTCTGCGACAATACGTTTAGTTTGTTTACGAATAGCAAATTATAGACAATTATTAATGCAGTAGCCCAGACATCGCCTTCCTACGCAGTTCCACTCGATTCAAATGTCGCTTGCAGCGCAGTCGGGGCTTAGATTTCTCCGGTAGATTTTCTACAGGGCCAATAGGCGAATGGAAAGGGAAGTTGTGAATGATGATGGCATCTTTCTGCGCCGTTTTAGAATTGCCGTCTGCCTGTATTTTCAACAATGAGAGCGGAGGAAGCGAACAAAGCCGTTCAGTCTGTGTTGGCCACGCTTCTAAATACTGAATTAATATTAACAGCCGCCTCGTTCGACTTGGCACTTCTCTGTTCACAGTTGAGGACGGGTGTTTGCGCCGCGGGCAATTTCCGGTAAGCGTCATAGAGTCGAACCGGCCAAGCGTTAGCGACTGGATAAAGTTTAAAACCTCAGCAGAGCCCACGCCTCCAGGAAGGGTCGTTTCTCAATAGCAGAGGGTCCAGACCCTCTACGAAGCAAAACACAGAATAGAATAAGGGGCTGGTTTTTACCAGAGTAGTAGTTTAGTTCAAAATTACCAAGTGTGGAGCTGTTTTCTCTCCTATGCTGTGGCAACGTTCTTCAGCTGGAATACAGTCACCCATTACCCAGAGGGCAGACTGAATATTTACTTTGGATCAAGTGTCCGCTAACGAAGAAGGGGGTTTCACATCCTTTGTGTCTTACCATTGCAGTCCCCTGTGGTAAAGAGATGAGCTTCCTTCAAGGATTAAAGTTTTTGTGAAAACATAACGTACTGTAGTCACACAGTGGTCAGATGTGACATTCTGATTTTTCAGATAGCATACCTAATATTTTATGAACATACATTTTGTGTGACAGGATAAGTTAGGCATGTTCCTACTGATCCTCATCACTTTATGCCAGTACCGCTGCACCACAACACAATTTCATAACATCAGCACACAAAGACGACATTAACGTATTTATTGGCTTTTTTTTTTTTTTTTTTTTTACATTTCACTGTTAGAAAATTGCAACACTGGATCAAAACATGTCAAAAGGGTTTCTGTCAGACTCTTTGGTGTTTGTAATTTTTTTTGTCTATGTAAATTGTGATCTAACAATGCAGTGTGCAAGTCGGGACCCCTTTTCAATTAATGTTACAGTAGAAGTTACATCTTTCTAAGTTAAAGGTTGTACATCTGCTTACCGCATGGGAATATTAAACACAGTTGTAAATATTTGTCGGCACAAAAAAGAAAAAAAATCCCATGTCTTTTATTCACTCTCTTTGTTATTTCAGATGTCAAAAAAAAAAAAAAAAAAAAAAAACTTGAGCTAACCAGATGAATTGGTGCTTCACTCACTTTTCCCATTCAGGGCTCCAGAAGGGGGGTGAAGGATGTTCAAATTCATGTAATAACATGTAAACTTCACACTAAGGGTCTAAGCAAAGATTTGACATGAATAGCTTCTAGCTTTGTGTGATCTGTGCTAACCAACAGATCCAGCTCTGAAATGGCACCATTAAGCCGTGACACATGCGCTCCTTTCCAAGCATTCTGCATATTACAATGTGACATTTAAGGTCCAAGAAATGTTTTTTTTGTTTTTGTTTTTTTTACAAGCTACTAAATATCAAATCAAAAGATCTGATCATTTACAGTACTAAATGAAAGTCCTACAGTAACAATGAGTATACCTGCTCTGAACTTAACATAAAATATGTTTCCAAAAATCACCAAAAATCACATCAATGCATTATTTGACCAATATGTTGTTGATATATAGAGATTAGCTTTTCACCAGAAAGTGCGGAAGCATTAGTAAAAGTCAAATCCTACAGTTGTTGGAGTTCCTCTTGAGATGCAGTTTTGCCATCAAATTAGAGTTGATTCATGCAGGAATCATTTAAATATCTTACAGATAATTTCCTCAGCAAACACAGTAGGGTTTTGCGCTTCTAACTTAAAACTCTGCGGGTGAAAGGTCTTGGAAACGGCGACTCGCTCAAAGGGAGAGGTAGGAAGAGGAGGCTTTCTGCAACGCTGCACCGCCTGCATCATACGCAAAGTATCTGCAGCGGCGGTTTCTTTTCTGTTTATGTTTTTTTTTTTTAAACAATTGAGAAAAGAAAACATACCAAAGTTAAACTGAGCAATTACAGTAACAGATAAAAGTGAATAAGCAAATTACAAAATTACAATCAGTTACATAAAATGATCTCCATCACTAAAATCATGCATTGGTTGAATATCTGTATAAACATTCTTTAAAAAAGGTAGAGATGACCTATGTGCCATCTGACCAGTGTTGGAGTGTGAAGTACAAATAAAAAAGGGTAATAATAATTAAGCAAAAAATAAAAAAATAAAAATACCGCCAAGTCTTGTTTTCTTAAAAGCACAATTTTCTGCCAAGATATGCAACTCCCTTGATTTTGTTTTTGTTTTTTTTGCGAAGAGTCGGGCTTCCTGCGGCCTGTTAACGAATGGTATGTCTTGATGTTAACACATATGCAAATTAGACCTGCTGTCTTCTTCTCACTGTCAACACATTTAACAGGATGAGGCCGGAAAAAAAAAAAAAAAAAAGAAAAAATCACAGGATCCCATGCTGGTCTGCCAAGGTGGTTAAGAGAGGAAGACAAACACAAACTGACAAATTACAGCTCTTCTGAATCACTGGGCATTTCTGTGTGTTGCCACACAGCACGCATGAATGCGGACCGTCGTTCTCCCTAATTTCGTTTGTTAGATTGTAGCTGAAATGAGCCTCAACTGCGTGGAAATACAGTAAACACGGCTTTTAGGAGTCAGTGATGTCAACTGCCACGGAGCCGAGCCAGGCTGGTAACGCTGTCATTTGAAACACATAAAAGCGGAGCGCTCTTAGCACGAAATGCGGGGCCGTGCGAGCCGCTGGCGCGTCATTGGGATGCCAATGTGTGAGATGCATTATGCAAAAAAAAAAAGAAAAAGGTAAAGTGGGGATGTTTAAACCTCAGTGTTTTTAGAACTAGAGAAACTCTGGTTTGCTGTTGGCTCAGGAATCCCAAAGCACCAAACTAAACAGAGATGGAAAAAAAACATAAAAAATCAAAAAGAAAAAAAAAAAGTCAGATTTAACCAAGAACAAATGGATTCCATTCACATTTCAATGGAATATCACTATAATGTGGCAGAACTCCTATGCTGGATCAAGACCTGCGAAGGAAAACAGAAAACATTTTTTTAAATTTTTGTTAGAATTTGAGCACTCAGTTACGGAAGCGCATTGCTATCATGCAGTAAAAAAAATGTTTCGATCGCTATCTCGTTAAAACGAGATACGTAAGTCGTTAAAACGAGATACGTAACTCGTTATAACGAGATACGTAACTCGTTAAAACGAGATACGTAAGTCGTTAAAACGAGATACGTAACTCGTTATAACGAGATACGTAACTCGTTAAAACGAGATACGTAACTCGTTATAACGAGATAGCGATCGAAAAAATTTTTTTACTGCATGATAGCAATGCGCTTCCGTACTCAGTGCAACATTTCTGTGCCATTTGAAAAAGAAAAAAAAAAGCTGCACTTTCACATAATTTTCTTTATACACAGACACAATATGATTTTTTTTAAATGCTCAATTTTGGAGTTTCTCTTTACTTGTTATTTATAGGATGTTTGAGAAAAAGAAAACAGAATTTGAAACCTTTATGCCATCCATTGTAGTTTGTTCTGTACTGCTGTCCACAGTTTGTGTTTTTAAATAAATCTGAAGTACTGATAATCCTACTTGATACAAATAGGTGAAATTACAGCCAACCTTTGGATTAAACTCCGTTCAGGAATGTTTTTTTTAAAGGTTTGTTTTCTTTAAGACAAACCCTTCTACAAATGGAAAGTGTGAAAAAGTTTTGATCAAGATTTTCTTATAAGAAATTGTGATACTTTTCTTAGCTTTTTTTTTTTGCTGTATTAAAAAAAAATAGAAATCAATCAAAATTGATTGATTTTACTTGTACAATGAAAAAAGATCAGTACTATGACTAGAAAAACCCATTGGAAATATGAGAAAATCGGAGACAACATTGTCAGTTCTTACAGTTACAGAAAGTGTTTATTTAGATTTATTTAGATTCTCAATCCTGTCTGAAAAGGTTAGAATTTTGGAAAGAACCAGCTCTAAATTTATGTTGTGTATTTTTTTGTATATTTTTAGTCTTGGCCTTCATACACATACCTGAGGTCATATTTTAAAGGACATATGTATTTCTGATACTTTTCTAAACTTTCAACTTTTTGTTTAACGTCTTTTGTACACATCTATAATTTCAAGGTCAGTGCCCATGTATCACTAAAAAGCAGGTAAAGGTGGGGAAAAAACACATTCTTAATTCATTTTCAGATTTTGGTGGCAGCTCTTTAAGCTTTTGCCTAAAGGATGCAATTTTCTCGCTGTCAACGTTCAAACTGAGCTAGCGCGTTTCACCTAATTTCAGACATGCTTTAACAAATACGTCTTTCTTGCACACATAAGAGAGGCTGGCTGGAGTACTTGAACCTCTATAAAAGCTCTTTCTGAGAGGATCTGGGAGTAATTTACTGCAATGATACACTTTCTAATAGAGCTATTTGCAAGTTCAACACCCTTGGAGCCCCGTCTGAGGGAAAATATCAAACTTTGAGAGGCTGTTAATCTTCACGGGAGAATGAGAGCATAATACATTAAACCATCAAATATTTTAGCCAGGAACCTATTAAGTTCCTCAAGTGTCTCAAAACATTAGGAGGCTCCCTGTATGAGGGTATTTAGTCTCTGCTCTTTTATAAAGGTGAGTGTCAGTGATTCGACTGGTGGAGTATTGGTTTAACTTACAAAAACAAACACCGATTTGAACTGAACAGCTGCAGCTCCAGGTCTACCGGTCAGAGTCGATTAAAATCTACCGTTTTCGTTTAAGTACTCTGTCGTTTGCTTTACTCACTGCGCTAACTTGCAGTTGTTTGTTGTGACGAATCGCCCGGTGTAGTGAATGTTGCACCTCACCACGTTGTTGGTGAAATCCGACTCGAGCACCAAGAATTTGGGGTTCACCACAAGCTGGCGGGAAGAAAAAAAAGAAAAGCACACAAAGGAAAGGAGATGAAGCCGTTCAGAATAAAGTCAAAACTCAGGGGCAAACAACACACATGCACAAGCACGACCCGGCACTGCTTTCAAACTAATTTTAACTCCATCTTTTATTTTTTTCCTTTTTCAAGGCACACAAAATGTGACCAGACAAACAATTCAGGAAGGAAGCGAACTGCAGCCCGAAAAAAAAAAGCATCTCTCACCTGAAAGCTGAAAACTTTATGAATCGGATCGATTTGTTTTCGTGGCCCTGACCCTCTCCCGTTCCTATGAAATGCAGCCGCGCTCGCGGTCTACAATCTTCACGTTTCAATGCACACCCAGCTCTCTCCAGACTCTCACCTTTAGTATGTAGTTTCCAGGCTTGATGTCGGTGATATCGATCCACTGGCAGTCAATATCAGCATTGTAGGTATCGTAGCAGCCTGGACTCAGACCCTGAAGAGGCAGCGGGGGAAGGGGGAGAGGCTTTGAAAAGAATACTGATTGGACTGAGCTCCAGAGGTCAAACGCAGGGCCTCACTAAATTATTCCTACCCAGTGAAGGTCTCCCACGTTTCTCATGCTGCAAGCACAAAAGTTCAATGGATTTGATACTGATTTCATTGGATTAACCAACCGCAAAAACAAACAAACAAAAAAAAATAAAAGGCTTGGTGTGTATTTGTATTGAGCCCCTCTTTACCCTGATATGACCTACTCCTATTGCACTTTATCAGCCTCAAAGTGCTTCACACTTCATTCACCCATTCACACACACATTTATACGCTAATGGTGACAAGCTACTATCCGTAAAATAATATCCAATAATTGGTTGTGGTTTTTTTGTCCCCTAGAATTTGTAACTAGAACTTAGTGTGTAATTTCATCTCAGTATATCCCAAGCTTTGGATGTCTCACTCCATCATCTGAATATATGGCACACAGTGTTGTGTTCAAGACCACCTAACCCGAGACCAAGACAAGACCAAGACCAGAGCGTATCGAGACCGAGACAAGACCAAGACTTTTAGGGTCCGAGACCAAGTCAAGACCAAGACCGAGGAAAGTCGAGACCGAGTCAAGACCAAGACCAGCGGCCGTGCTACATGACACAATAAAATGTAAAATATGATCAAAATTGCTTCTCAGAATAATCTGAAAGATCCATATTCCCATAAAAACACCTAGATATTAAATACTTAATACATTTTACCAATATTAAATATTCCATTTCTGTGTTACAATGTGTGATGGTCTCGTGCCATCCCTAAAAACATAACACCCTGAGAATTTGCCCATATTGCTCATATAAGAATCCACCACTGTTGCACCATTAAACATAGCAATTGAGGCAATGCCCTGATGGTAAATAACACTCAACTATGAACACTGACCAAGGAGCAACAAGCAAGAAGTAACCAAACAGAAGGCGCTCACCGTGACTGTTTTCACTCTCTATCCCAGTACATGAAGCCAGGTAGTCTGACACCATGGCAGACATTACAGCTGCCACTTTGAACAAAAACAAAGAGCAATGTGCATGCTCTGCGTGCTCTTTCATTCTTGTGTTTTAGTTATTTGTTAATTTAAATATCAACGTACATAATTAAATAATGATACATAGCATTACTAGAACAAAGAACAGGTGTTCTGTCAGGTCAGATCGTCATACGCTTAACACGAACTCATGGTGTTCTGTCAGATCAGCATACGTTGTCAGATAGTCGTACGCTTAGCTCAGACATGCATACGCTGTCATTACCATATGATTTTATTTAATCAGCAACATAGAATCATGACGTAGATCATCATACACTTGGTTATTAACAGTTGTATGGCATCCAGCTGCAGCCAGACCTACTTTAAATACACTTTGAAACCACGACAACGCATGTATATCTATCTAGTTATCATATTATGTCATATTATAAACAATTTAATGACTTATTTTCGTCATAACTTGTTGCATATGCTGAACTGACAACTCCACTGACGGTCGGACTTCTTAAGGTGCATGCGCTGGCATGGTACTCACTGCATGTATGCTAGGAACATAGAATCATGACGTAGATCTGTTATTAACAGTTGTATGGCATCCTGACTTAGCGGTTAAGTGAGTTTTACACGGGCGTGTGTTGTAGCTGACTCCAGCTGCAGCCAGACCTGCTTTAAATACACTTTGCAACCATGACAACACATGTATATCTATATAGTTATCATTGAAAACAATTTAATGACTTATTTTCGTCATAACTTGCTGCATATGGTGAACTGACAACTCCTCTGACGGTCGGACTTCTTAATGCGCATGCGCAGGCATGGTACTCACTGCACGTATGCTATTCTGACAGTGTATGGTAATCTGATAGAACAACGGCTCTCAGTGAGTGACACTCCAGTCCTATCTAATAAATAAAGAGCCGTGGAGAAGAATCGACTGTTTCTGAATGTCACATCACTATATTGCAGACTTTTGGACATAGCGTTGTCCTATATATGCGACAAGTCAGTCAACATCTCCGCACAATAATTCAGGCAGTGAGTGACTTTTTTTCATCACAAATTCTTATGTGTCTCTGTACAGCTAGCTTTGCTAACATCACGTTAACGGAGCTTACCTTCTTTGAGCTACTTTTCTAAGTGACGAAAATAGTTAGACGTTGTCCCCACCGTCTGTGAAAGCGAAGCGCTGCTGAGTTAGCTCTGGCCATCGGATTTCTTACTATTTATGCAGCGCTATTATATTACTGACAATTAGACAAACATTTTCTGCCGCTGAGAGAAAACCACTGCGCATGTCCTGGAGCGCCGCGTGCGAGTGAAAGGTGGGGAGGGGAGGGGGAAGGAGAGTGAAAGGTGGGGAGGGTGGGGGGAGTAACACGTAGTTGCTTGGATTTTAATTGGTGCGTTTTGCATCCACTGAAAACAAAGATGTTAACAAATAAACTGGACAGTATG